>NC_045709.1:17610885-17913915 GCF_009834535.1 Camelus ferus | reverse complement strand
CACACTTAGCCTTATTGCGCTTCCAGATAGCACATTTTTCACAAGTTAAAGTTTGTGTCAACCCTGTATCCAGTAAGTCTATGAGCATATTTTTTTCAATAGCATTTGCTCACTTTGTGTCTCTGTCACATTTTAGTAACTGTCACAATATTTCACACTTTTTCATTATTATTATGTTACAGTGATCTTTGATGCTACTACTGTAATTGGGGAGTCACAAACTGTACCCATATAAGCCAATGAACTTAATCAATAAATGTTGTGTATGTTCTGACTCCTCCATCAACCAGCCGTTCCCCCATCTCTCCCCCTTTCCTTGAGCCTCCCTATTCCTTGAGAAACAATATTGAAATTAGGTCAATTAATAACCCTACATGGGACCCTAAGTGTTGAAGTGAAAGAGTCACATGTCTTTCCACTTTAAATCAAAAGCTAGAAATGATTAAGCTTAGGGAGGAAGGCATGTTGAAAGCCAGATGGGCTGAAAGTTAGGTCTCATGTGCCAACAGTTAGCCAAGCTCAGAATGCAAAAGAAAAGCACTTGAAGGAAATCAAAAGTGCTACTGCAGTGAACACATGAATGGTAAGAAAGAAAAGCAGCCTTATTGCTGATATGGAGGAAAGTTTTAGTAGTCTGAGTAGATCAAACCAGCCACAACATTCCCTTAAGCCAAAACGTAATCCAGAGCAAGGTCCTAACTCTCTTCAGTTCTACGAAGGCTGAGAGGGGTGAGGAAGCTGTAGGAGGAAAGTCTGAAGCTAGCAGAGGTTGGTTCACGTGGTTTAAGGAAAGAAGCCATTTCTGTAACATGAAAGTGCAAGGCAAAGCAGCAAGTGCTCGTGTAGAAGCTGCAGTAAGTTACCTGGAAGATCTAGCCAAGATAATTAACAAAGGCGGCTACCTAAACGAAAGATTTTCAACGTAGATGAACAATCTTGTATTGGAAGATGCCTTCTGGGACTTTCAACTCCAAGTCTGTGATCCTGGAGTTTTAAAATCTCAATCTTATCAATTTTGAACCTTTAGCAACTCATCACTTACAGGTTAAATTTTCCTACCCTAGGACTGGCTCCAGTGGTGGTTTCTGCTACTGGGCTTCTACTTGAATAAGTTGTGATTCTCTGTATCAGCTTGTTTGTCCCTTCAAATTTGAGAACAGTGATTTTGCCCTATGAGCTCCCTCCTCCTGTAGATCTAAGAGGAGTTGTTGATTTTCAGTTTCTTCAGCTTTTTCTCTTGTCGTAAGGATGGAAGGACCACTTCCAAGCTCCTTCCATGATGGACTAGAAGCCAGAAGCTTATCCTTCTACTTGTTTTTGAAAAAGCACTTCTTAAGAGGCTGCCTAAAGTTAATCACTGCATGATGACATATCACATCTCAAACTAATAACTCATTAATCATTTTAACTAGTATGTTAGAAATATTTGTTCTTTATATTTTTGGCAGTGGCAGCTATGAGGAATGTTTTGTTTTTTCTTTTTGAGAGGGTTTTCTCCTTGAGTAACAGTGAAACAAACTGACATTTGGCGAGTTATTAAAGGAGACCTGAGTTATTAACTGGCACCATATTTCTGATGTATTCCAAGAATGTTTTAGTGCCCACTGTATACTGCAAACAAATATGAGATTGTTTTGTTTCTCATTATACTTAAACTTCAAATTCTTTACTATGTCTATAAGGCTCTTTGTTACCTGGCTCTTTCCCTTTTTTTTTTTTTTTTTTTACCACTCCTCTCCCATATTTAATACACTCTCTTCTTTGCTCATTGTGCTCTAAGAGTCAAACAGTCCAAACTCATTCTCAGTCTAAGACTTCTGCACTTAGGACCTCTGTCTGGAATGCTCAGTCCATAGATCCCCCATGACTGGTGCCTTCTCAAAACCTACATCTCAAGTTAACAGTCATCCCCCCAGGAAAGACTTAGTCGTCTTCTTTCAGAATTCTGTCTTATTTGAAATACTCAGTATCAGCACTGTCTCCCCATTTCTCTTCCAGGTGGGCTCCACTCTGTCTGCTTTACATTCCTCCACAGCTCATAACACTCTTGAGATTATTTATAAATATCTGTTAATTTTCTGTCTCACCAATATATTGCAAATAGCGTAAGAAATCCAAATTGTCTTCCTTCTACTCTGTGTCCACTCTTGGCAGGCTTCAATTCCAAAAACATATTCAAGAAAGAGACAGAGAATACCAAGCTTACCCAACCCTCCCATCCCCCAAAATGCTTCCCATTGTCCAGTGGGGCTAAATCAGGAGCAGACACATTGACACTGAATTAAAAAAATATACACCCCTGCAACCTGCTCCAAGGAAGATCAAATGGCAGAACACAAATGGTAGTTACTTAACTGTCTTCCTAGTATCCATCCTATACTCCATCTTGCCAAGATAACTTTGCTTTGTTCGGGGAGATAATATGTCCATCACTAGATGATGAATCATGATTGCTCTAAAGCTAGTGTGACGATCCTATTTTCTACTTTTCCAGCCTCCTTTGCAGCCAAAGGTGATCACGTTACACAGTTATAACCAAGGACACTTGTGTAGAAGTCAGCTGATGTTCCTGGGGTGGCATCTGAGTTCTGTTTAGAGTGAAAACAGCCAACTGACATCGTTTTTCTCCTACACCCCCTTTTCTGCCTTGCTGGAGCAGCAGCAGTTATTTTAATATTAATGAAGTAACAAGCCTGAGGTCAAAGCTCGTACACTGAGGGTGCTGAAAAGGCAGGTGGAAAGGGCCTAGGTCTCTGAAGGTATCACTCAACAGCTGAACAAACCTCAACACTCACTCACTCACTCCGAGTCGTTACGTTACACACGTAAGGTATTCTTCCACTTACCTCCATGTATTCAGAGACGATAGTGCGTGATTCTACGAAGCAATGTGCTGCAAGTGGGTCTCAAGCAATAAAATGTGGAAAATGGCTGACAAGAAGATAGATCAATGATGGAAGAGGATCCAAGAATTCAGCTGGAAAGCAGAAACCCTAACTGTGCAATGTGGAAACATTCAGCCTATCATCTGTTGAATCTTGGTACACAGACTCTCTGCCAGTCTAGACTAAAAGTATTACAGGAAACGTTTGGAAAACATAAGGTGTTACACAGCACTTTCTCTGATTCTTAAAATCACTCACCCCACCTATTTTAATTGAATTAGTGAATGAAGAATATATAAAATTGTATAAATTGTAGACAACAAAATTAATTATTACCAGATTAGAAACACTATTTGCTATGTAAATTCTAAAGTTTAACTTATAAATCAGCTTACAGAGTAAGAAACTGCCTCCTGGAATGGCTTGGATTAGTAAATTAGTGTTTTTAGTTCTTCAGTAAGCTGGTAATTGCTTATTTAATTATTGATATCCAATGAGAATATTGGTGTTAAGTCTCTACAAAATATTGGACAGTCAAATATGTTAATTTAGTGGTTCATTAGCATTTTAGAAATGTGAGTCTCAGGAAAGAGTAATTCATCTTTTCTGTATTCTGAGATCAGTGAACATGCAAAAGAGCCAAATCATCTCACTTGCTTGCTTCTTTGTCAGCAGACACGTCTCAAAAATGTACCTCTCACAAGAGGCAGAGAAGACATTTCAGTGCAGAACTACCTCCTCTACCGGCTGGTACGTGGAGCACAGGCTCGGAGAGTCTCTGCCGCCGAGGCATGCTGGGCGAATGGCTCACCTCGGTGACCCACGGCGTAAGGTTTGGGGAAACAAGGCCCAGAGCACAACATGGGCATGGAGCTTCTCCCCAGAAGCCTGTAGGGCAAATCCATGAATAAATAGAAACCAAATGCTCTGATGCTCACCAGCCTCAAAGGAAAATGAATATTCAACCTTAAACCAAAAAGTCAACAAAACAGAAATTCATCAGGATTTGTTCTATTTCTAACTGGTTGCTCTTAACCAAGACAACTTAGTCTGTCTATTTTGTCCTTGTGTTTGAATAAGTCTCATACCAGGCATTTATTACAATGGTAACTGGATTAAAATGCTACTGTACTTTTCTGTTCTCATTTGCATGGAAGTTATTTGTTTTGTTTCGTTTCGTTTTAAATGGAGTAGTGATTTGAATCATGGGACCAAAGGGAGGTCAGAGACAATTCTTAAGAAATTGAGGGAAGAAAGTAATTCCGAACCAAAGTTGCTCACAATCGCACTCTTCTAAATTTCAGTACATACTGCAGAATACTGCGTCAGTTATTGCCAGAGGATATTTTTCCTTGACCCTTTTAACAACTTCATTTGTCCTTTACCCAATTTAGCTAGTAGTTGAGCAGAAACTCTTACCCATTTTCAGAATGAAATAGAAACATCTTGACTAGGGGGTGGGCCTTTTCTGGGCAGGAAGTAACTTGGCTGTACTTCAGATCAGGCTGATCACAGAAACAGAACAGAGACTGACGGCATGGTGCCAAGCAGATTATACAAGCTGAGAATCCTGTTAGAACAGCTGGGATTCCAGTAGCTAACGACACTAAACGTGATCCCCTCAGAGTCAAGGAAACACTTAAGATGAGCAAGAAATGCTGAAGAAGTCTCATGGGACCATTTTTAATGGAAGGTGATTATGAGCACGTTGCAATACCTATTAAAGAAAAAGAATATGAGTGCCTTATAACTGGAATTTTAAATAGAGCCTGAGTTTTCCATAAGGCAGAAAGGTAGAGAACGGAAAAATAATATGAGTGAGATAGTATTTTGACATTACTATGTAGATTTTTCCCCTTTATTTTCCCTCTGTCCTCTCAATTTCCAGAGACCTGACTCCGGGTTTAAGGCTCCATTCAGGTGATGGGGTCAGGTGGAGAACTAGGATTGCCTAGTAAACATGTTTCCTCTTGGCCTGTACTTCCAAAAACCTAAACCCAAGAGGAGGAGAGGATTCATGCGTATAGGAGAAGAAACATTTTGGGGAAGTGAAAGTGGATGTGGGGACCCCCACTCCAAGCCTGGTAGATTCTCCCTGAGGTGAGGGGAAGAGAGATAAAGACATCTGGGGGTCCAGAGAGCAGAGGGGCTTTGGACTCTGTTTCTCAGTAATTTCTTTAGAAAATATGCCTCTACTCTGGAGGGAATGCTGCACGGTATGTCTAGCAAGATGGGACCAGGCATCCAGAATGGTGCAAAAGTAACAGGAGGCCTTTGCAGTCAGGAGCAACGGAGTCTGTGGGATAATGAGCAATGACTAAGGTGTCCCCTGCCCCCAGTGCTCTGGTGCTGCACTAGAGCCACAGTGCCATGGCAGAACCCAAGAGGAGGGTAGGAAGCACTGGGAACACCTGGGATTACATTAAGAGATTAGAAATTAATCTTCATGTAAGAAAAAGTTAAGTTTTCTCTCATTTATAAGTTTTCTCTCATTTATAAGTTTTCTCTCATTTATAAGTTTTTGTTTGTTTGTTTTACTGGTTTTATATCCATCAAACTGTCCCTCACTGGGTCCCTGCAACACACACCCTCCCCTCTAACCCCAAGGTAACCACTATTCTGATTTCTTATGCCATAAATTAGTTTGGACTTTTAAAGACTTTATTAAATGGCATCATAGGATCTGTCCTCTTCAATGTGTGGCATCTACTCTACAGCATAATGTTTTTGAGTTTCACCTAGTTGCTATGCATATCACAACTTTGCAGGTTTTATAACTAAGTGGAATTCCACTGCAGTAATATACAACAATTTGTTTGCCCATTCTGTTGATGATCATTTGGGTTATTTCCTGTTTGTAGCTTTAAAGAATAAAGTGCTTTTGCAGATTTGTGTACATGTCTTTTGTTTAAAAATACAACTTTAAATAAGTCTTATATAAAAAAAAACTACAATGAATGATGAAAGACAAACTTAGAATTGAATTACACTGCATTACAGAAAATTTGTGGGAATGCAATAAAAACAGTGCTTTGAAGAAAACTGATAGCCTAATATGCCATAATTTATCATGTATAGCCATAAAAGAAAGATACAGGCTAAAAAATAAACGATTAGAGACTTAGTGCTGGCCACGAGGGAGTAGCACGTAACTTACTCTTCTGCTGTAAACAACTATAAACCCGTACAAACATATGAAGGGACTGTTTTCAGAAAATGGACAACAGGCAGCACAAGGTTATTATCTTTGAGAAAAATAAACACACAAAGTGAGCTCAACACTCATGCTGGCCTTCTGTCTGGGGCACTCTCCAACTGCAGCACAGAGACATGGTGCCCACAGCAGCAGTCCATGGCAAGGCAGTATACACAGGTCTGAGTCAGTGCTGCTAAGGCAGCAGGAATTTGTGGGAAGGCTACTGGAAGATGTGAATCACACAAATAAAGAGCCCCAGAAAATTACACTGAAATGCCCTTGAGATTTTGAGCAAATACTGAGCTAGGTATGGGCAGAGTGAGACTCTGCGAGGCTTTAGCAGAGATGGCTACTGGGGTAAGAGGAGGGTGGGGTTCTGGTGGTGGCACAATGTGGGGAGATGCTGGAATTCTGAGTTGGTTGTTAATGTTTTTTAACCACCCTTGTAATTTTATGCAGACAACACTTGTTAGGATTTACCTAAATGTTCACCATTTTACTGTCTAGTCTGTCTTGCATCCCCAGCTGTCCTTTTGGAATAATGTTTCTTCTCTTTAAAGGTGATAAGTTAAAAGTTCTTTTGAAATAAGTCTCTTGGTAGTAGACATCCCCATTTACAAATACTCTAAATTTATAAATATTTCATTTTGCTTTTATTCCTGCATAAGTTTTGCGGGACGCTGGGTTCTAGATTGAATTATTTATTGAATTATTATTCCATTGTACTTTAAGTTCCATGTCTGCTGCTGAGAAGTCTGCTCTCATTCTGCCATAGTCTGTCCTTTCTCTGTAACAATTCTTAAGATCTCTTTTCCTTTGGCATTTTATAGCTCCTCTACAGTATTCCCAGGTGTGGACTTCTCTTTACTATCCTACTTGAGATACACTATACTTCCTGGGTCCTCTTTGATTCATGTAGTGTTTAAGTTTTGCAAAATTTACAGTCATTTTCACTTAAAATATTTCCTCTCCACTCTTCTCCCATTATTCCCAAGATCCCAATCATTTATATGGTAGATCTTTTCATTTAATCCTCCTTGTCTATTAATCTCTTTCATATTTTCCTTCTTGTTATCTCTCTACCGTTAAGTGTCAGTTAGCTTCTTCAGATATATCTTTTCTTTGGCTGTATCTAATCTGCTGCTGAACACTTCCATTGTGTTTTGACATCAACAATTGTATTTTTCATTTCCTAAAGTTTTACTTCATGTTTTTCAAGTTTCTCTATTAATTACTCATACTTCTTTATTATAATTGTATCCTTTATATCTTTATGCAACTCATAGCAATTATTCTGGATTCTGTATCTGACTGCTCTAGTATCTACAGACTTAGAGAACCTAAACTGGCTGCTTACTGATTCTGTAATTTCCATCCATAGTTTGTCTTCTCATGTATGTCTTCTCATGCCTGAATTTAGTCTTTTAGGCCAAAGTAGAGAGATTTTATTCATACAGGAGACTATTTCTTCTTCTGAAGGTAGTTCCCTGCCCTCTGGCCCCACACTATCCCAGTGCCCCGGTTTGGAAGAGACACAGTAATTCTTCTACCAAGTGATGCACTGACATTCATCCAACAAATATTTATTAACACCCATAACATGCCTGGCATAGTTCTAGGTGCTTGGGATATAACATAAGAAAATGCTAATTTTAGGCCAAATGTTAAGTGCTTTGGGAAAAATTAAAGCAGTACAAGAGGACAGGATGTGCTTATGCTTGGGGAAACGTTCTGCAATTTTGAATAGGATGGTCAGGGAAGCCACTGTAAGAATGTGGACTTTTACTTTGCTTAAGATGGGAAGGCACTAGAAGTTTTGAGCAGGATAGTGACATGATCTGACTTAGGATCTAACAGGATCACTCTGGGTTCTCTGTTAAGAGTAACTAGTGGAAAGCGCAAAGGGGTAAAGCAGGCAGACCAGATAGAAGGCTACTGTGACAGTACAGGTGAGGGATGGTGGCACTGACTGGAGTGACAACAGTGGTGCTCTCGGGAAGCAATCCGATTTTGGATACAGTCAGAAGGCTGAGCCAACAAGATCTGCTGATGAACTGAAAGTGATATGGGAGGGAAAAAGAAGATCCGAAGAGAGTTTTGAGGCTCTGAACAACTAGCACGATGGAGTTAACATTTCTTGAGAAGGCAAAGGCTGTCGGAGAAGCAGATATTGTTGTGGGGGAAGAGACAGGAAAGATAAATTTTGAATATGGTAAGTTTGAGAAATTTACTAGAGATCCAAGTGGAAATGTCAAGTAATTAGTCATATATATGAATTTGAAGTTCAGAGAGAGGTCTGGGCTGGAGATATGAATTGGGAGTCTTCAGTATATAACAGTATTTAAACCTGAGAGACTAGACGCAATTACCTTGAGACAGAATGTAGCTAGAAGGAGAAAAAAAGAGATGTAAGGACCACACTCTTGCACAGTCCATAATTAAGAGGCTGAGAAGATGAGCAGGAGAAGGTAAAGGAGACTGAGATGCAGACACAACAGTAAGAGGAAAACCGTGAGAAGCACAGGAAGCAAGTGGATCCAACAGGGGAGAGTAACTGGCTGGGAGGTCAAGACCATGAAATCTGAGATTTAACCTGATTAAAGTGAGCTCAAGAGGGAATGGGAGAAGAGGAACTGGACAATGAGTTTAGATTATTTTTAAAACTTTCTAGGCTTTAAAGGGGAGCAGAGAAATATAACAGTCCAGTGGAAAATGGCAGTCATGAGAGTTTTACTTTTTAAGATGGATGATATAATTGCATTTTGTATATCGACGAGACTGATCCAGCAGAGAAGGAGAGGCAAGAGAGAAGGGAGAATTTCTTAAGTGATGTGAGCGAGTAGAAAAGAGGAGATTTTAAAAGAGGTGACTGGCCCCTATGTTCAGGGAAGAGTCAAAGCGAGGAACATGGTCAATTACTTCACAGTAACAGGAGGGAGAGCAGGGCACATAAGTGAAAGTACTGGAAGGTGTGGTGATGGATACTTGTCAAAGGTTTCCTCTTATTCCTTAGAGTAAAAGCAGCCTCAGAAGGAGGAACCACTCTTCTCCCAATTTTAAGGACTATATAAAAGGACTGTATAAAAACTTGTACTCATTGGCCAGCTCAAAAGGGAATCTCCCAGGCTGGTTCTGTTAATATCAGAAAGTCTTAAACATAATGTAGATAGCTCTGCTGACTGGGAGAAGATGCCAGCTGTGAGAAAACACAGCGACAGTGGATGGTCACTTGATTAGCTGGCACCAGTGGTAAGAGAAGCTATTGAACAAATGCTGTGCTTTCATCAAGAAAGAAGAGAGGGAACTGAAGTAGCACTGGGCAATACTTACTGTGGCTCATAAAGATATCCTGGGAAGCAGCATTAATGAGCTGGTTATAAATAGTAATGCATCTCTTCTTTTCAATAAAACTTTAATCTGCTACCTTGTCATCAACATGTTTGCGAAAATGTATCATATGATTAGGATGTACTAAAGTATTTTTTCACTTAGGTTTTCTGGGTTGGCTTGATACAAAAGCAGCAATATCTAAAAAAGGTAATTTCGGATATTTAGAGTGCTGCGACATCTCCAATAAAAATGAGACACAGGATTTTAATCTGCTGTGAAAATAAGCACAGATCAATTTCATCAGCATTAATAACGTTTTAAAAATCTTAATTCATAATTTTCCTAATGTAGCATTTTATTTCAGATTATATTGGTGCTTTAATTAGAGATTTAAATTCCCCTTGGGAGGTAATTCAAACATAACTGAATTATTTCTACCCTTGTTTCCCCTTGTCTCACTCATTTTACTGACTGTGAGGCTTTGTGTGAACACTAAGTGAAGGCTAAAGCAGAGTTGTGAACTGCCTCCCGGAGTGGTGAAGAGATGCCCAAGCATGCGTAAGGGCCGCACAGTAAGGCTGGTAGACGTACTGGATCAAAATATTTAAGGTAATCTCTATCTGATTATTACTGGATCACCAGGCTACCCAAGCAGAGACATCACAGGACAGAATAAAGACTAAAGAATTAGTCCAGGTCACTAAACAAACAAATGGCAACAACAAGCCTGAGGAGGGAAGGACTCTAATTTCCCAAAGTGTCACACTGTATCACTTAAAATATACAGTTTGAACTGGTTTTGTATCCTTTTTTTCTTATATCCTAATAATAATGCCTTATTAATTCATTTCAAAAGTAACATATGCTCATGATAAAAACTTCAATCAGTACCAAAGGATGTAAAAGCCTGCTTTACCCTGCCCCATTTCCACATCCCAGACATAAATTCTGTTTACAGTCTGTTGTGTGTTACTCCAGAAAGTTTTTATTTAATCTATCTACTTATACTAACCTATATCTAGTTCATTCTCTATCTTCTCCCCCCTTTTTCTCAAATGGAAATATATATATATATTTCTTTATAGTTCTGTATAATTCAGCCTCCATTTTTCAATTAACAGCATTTTGAACACCTCTAAATGAAAACATACTTTCTTTTAACTGCTAATTTTTCAAATTATAAATTAATAATTTGCTTAACCAGTTCTCAATTGATGGCCATTAAGATAACTGTCATTGTAGATTTTTGCCGCCATGAGCTTCTTGGCACATATATTATGTACTGTTGAGAGTAAGTCTGAAGGGTTAAGTTCCCAGCAGTCATGTGGCAACCACAGCTGAATGCCACCCAGTGCCCATTCAAAAATAATCCATTGTAAAATGGAATTGAGACACCCAGGGCCAGGCATAAGCAGAGCCAGAGGGCAGAAGTAGACTACAAGAGCAGGTGACCCAAAACCACATGTCATCCACCACTGCTGTACCTTTGCCTCCACTGACACCTCTAGCTGCAGGGACTGAGTGCAGGATATCCTTATAACCTGGTAACTGAGCAGCAAGAAAGCCAACCTTATTTCATGGTAGGTTGGAGCAGTATGTGGGTGCAAGCTAGAAATGGACTGCTGTTGCACTAGAGTCCTACTCAGGAGTGTCCCCGAAAGATACTTCTAGAGCTACAAATAGTGCATCTGATCAGTTACTCCGTGTAGAAAGAAATGTAGCCAGAGAAAGAAGTACAGGTCCCTCAACAGTAGCAAATGGCTTTGATGGTTGGTTGGTTTCCTTAAAAGAAAAAGCACTGGGAGATTTGTGGTAAGAAGATCTTGAGAAAAAGCAAGTGACTGGACCCGTGGGAATGTACCCATCAAATGTAAAGATCTTTGTATTTCATGTCAATGCCCCTCCTACAGCTCCTACTTAGAAAAGGCAAATGACATTCAAGTGAACAGAATAACTTAGCTATTTGATACAAGACAGCCTCTGCCACTCTTCACTGTGGTGCTCCAGGATGGACACATGATGGAGTGGCCATGGTGGCCAAAAAATGGGCTCCCACTGAGTGAGACTGACCTACCTGCTGCCACTATTCAACGTCCAACCTAGCAGCACCAGAGACCAATAATGAGCCTACAGTAAGACAATTCCTCAAAGACTCCAACCAGCCACTTGGTGGTGAGTTGACTATACTGGATCTCTGTCACCTTTAAAGGGCAGTGCTAAGAGTTGAATTGTGCCCTCCCAGAAGATATGTTGATGTCCTAATCCCTGGTACCTGTGTAACCTTAATTTGGAAATAGCTTTAAAAATGTAGCCAAGATACTGTCATTAGAGTGGGCCCTTATCCATTATGACCAGTATTCTTACAAAGAGAAAAGGCGCAGACACAGACACACAGGAAGAACCTTATGTGAAGACAGAGGCAGAGACTGCAGTTATGCAGCTGCAAGACAGGAAACATCAAGCACTGACAGAAACCACCAGAAGCCAGGAAGAGGCAAGAAAGGATTCAGCACCCGCCCCC
The DNA here is from genome assembly GCF_009834535.1 of Camelus ferus. Classification (NCBI taxonomy): domain Eukaryota; kingdom Metazoa; phylum Chordata; class Mammalia; order Artiodactyla; family Camelidae; genus Camelus; species Camelus ferus. The sequence goes on along the minus strand of NC_045709.1, from coordinate 17,901,983 downwards.
ACAGTCTTAGAGGGAGCATGGCCCTGGTGACACCCTAATTTTGGACTTCTACTCTCCACAATGGTGAGAAAATAAATGTCTGTTATTTTAAGCTGCCCAGTTCACGGTACTTTGTTACAGGAGCCCTAGCAAACCAACACAGGCAGTACTTCACAGCGACTGAACTGACACACACTCCAAGGGTTTGCCTCCTTTGCCTATATGACCTCAGCCAACATCAGTAAGCAAGGGCTCAGAGTGTTTTATCCACCAACACAAAAATCCATATGATATTACATGAACCAAGAGCTCTACCTCTCAGCAAAGGAGTTGCAGTAGTGAGCATGTGACCACAGAATTCACTGATCTATTTACATACCCAACTATCTGAAGACTGTCGCCCTGATAGGCCAATAGGAGCTTTTTGAAGGTACAGCTGAAGAGCCTACTTGGAGAGAACACCCTGTGGGGATAGTGTGCCATCCTCCAGGATGCAGTACACATCCTAAATCAATGACAATATATAGCACTGTGTCCCCAGTAGATGAATACACGGGTCTGGGAATCAAAACATGGAAGTAGATGCTGTCCTGCTGGCATCATTCAGTGGCACATCTGTGAAATTTGTTCATCCCATTCTCCTATCTTTAGGCTCTACAGATATAAAGGCTCTGGTTTCTAGGAGAGCACCTCCATCACGGGACACAGGAAAAGTCCTAATTAGGTTTAAGTATGGCTGCTGCTTAGTTGCTTAGGCTTCTTTGCTAAAAGACCAGGAAGGAAAGAAAAGGTCACCAAATTGGCAGGAGTTATTAACCTGATTGTTATGAGAAGTCTCATTAGACAGTGGTTGGAGAGGAAGTATCTCTGGAACTTAGGTAATGCACTGGAATAACTTTGTATTGCTGTGCCCAGTTTTCATGTTAAATTAACAAGGACAACAACTATGACTTTAGAAGGACAAAGTGACCAGGAGCTTAGATACCTCAGAATGAGGTTCTGGGCCTCCCCACCAGGTAAGTTACTGATACCATCAGGGGCACTAGCCAAAGGAAAGAGAAATCTGGAATAAGCAAGAAAAGAGGGTGATAATGAGCACTGATTGTGGCCTTCAGACCAGTTGCAGCAATGGGAGATAGAGTTCATCCCAATAAATTTCCTCTTGAAAACTTCCCCAGGAAAAGAGACTACCAGAGTCCTGGGGGAGCTATTTGTAAATGCATTAAACTTATTATATGAAGAAAGTGAATCCAAGTAGCACAAGGAGAGGAAGTGTGATCAGTACTCAGCTAGGTCACCCAGATCTGGCAGCATTACTCTGGGAATTTCCCTTGGCTGCATGTGGTGTCTCAGCCAAGGATATTCCCTACTCCTTGATGCAGATGATGCCTAATGACTGAGGAATGCTCAAGGGCCAGACTTGCTTGCCTTGATTTTGGATTGGCTGAGGCTGCTATTGCAACTGCATCTCAGCTCAAATTCTGCTGTTCAATATTCCTTCCTGTGTCCTTTCACCAGTATTATTTCTGAGAATACTCTCTAATAAACACCTGAACTCAAATCTCAGAGTCTCAGATATGTTTTACCAAAGAAACACTCCCTCCCCTATGACAGCAGAGGTCTTGGGTCATAGATACATAATCATCTGACAGGCCAAAGTATCATCTGAGACTCTGGACCCCACCAGCAATGTAGACAGCATACCAAGACAGGTAAGCGTTGGAATATACAGTTTAGATTACATCTAAGTGATAGCACTTAAATAATGGACTCAATACCTAAACCTACCTATGGACCTCTCTCTCAAATACTCCCCTATGGCAAAGAATAGGAAGAGTGGCAGAAATAACACCCATTTGGGAGTTTCCAAAGATGATATAATAAGACAATACTTGATGCTTGTGTAGCTTTTCTGATACAACATTGACCCAGGAGAGTGAGGCTGCACCTAGTCATCTAAGAGTTTGGTCAATATATGAAAATGCAGCTCTATGAATTGGGATGCTGAAAACAACTGAGCTGGGTACCTCTATGTCAAATCCTGAGGTACTAGCTTTTGCATGTGAGCCTGCAATTTTCCTCTAAAGGTAGAAAGCACCTATAAAACATGCACTTCAACTTCAGGGACCATGGAGCATTCCAAAGTGAGGTGGGCAGTTCAACAGCACAAATTTGGCTCTCACGGATGTGTGCAACTTTGACCCACTGTGCTACAAAACAGAAATGTGGAATAGCATCTAGGAAGCTGTTTGCTATGAGTGTGAGAGTGATTCCACACTGACCACTTGGGGCTTGGGCATGGATCTCAGGGAGAGCCTACTTGCCCTACCTTAGTTTTAAGAATTCTTTTTCAGCCAGAAGGATAGTGGTATACTTATAGCATGTGTTCCTCATATTATGATAGATTTCTTCAAATGCCTATGCCAGCCAGTTGCTGAATAGTGCAGACCTTTCCTGCGGCAAAGGGAGGGAGTATCAAATGTGGCAAAGAAATCTGCTCTGAAACACAAGCTGAAATAACCTTCTCATATCAAATGGGGGGGGGGGGGGTGGAGCAAGAGACACGTCTTAGTTAAGTCTCTGTATCCAATAGTGTCCAGTCAGAAAAATAGAACTCATACCATATTACATAAAGGGAATTTAAAACAGGGAATTGATTTTATAAATATTGGGAGATCGAAGGAGCAAAAAAAGCATGCTGAGGTCACTCAGAGATTAATAACAGCAGAAGTCAGTTCCAATATTGGTCCAGGGAACTCAAAGGAAGAGCTGGGGTTACCAGAACCTAGGAGTTCAAGATGGGGCTCTTCAAGACTGGTGTTCAGACCTACAGGGTAAGATTCACTTAGCCTGAGGAGGCGATGCTCTGTGACTGGTGCCCAAAGAAGCTGGGGTTCCCATGGATATGAGAACATATTGGTGGTTGACAGGAGTAGGGGGTGGGGATGGGCAAAATGGTGAAGGGGAATTCTGCCCTATAAGAAGTACAATTACTCATGTGGAGAGGAGAGGTCCTGAGACAACACAAGGAGGGAAAGGACCCAGCTGAGCTCAGAACTGATGTCACCACTAAAGCCCCAGACATGTTAAGAGTTCATCTGGACCCTTCAAACCAGCCACCAGATGAGTACCATAAAGTCAACCTGTTGATGTAATCATACGAAGCAGAAGAATCTCCCAGCCCAGCTTTGCCCAAAAGACTTTTCAAATCATGAGATACATAATAAAATGATTATGTTTAAAGCTACAAGTTTCGAGAATAGTTTTTGTTGCAACAATGAATACCTCAAATGATTTACATTTGCTCTATTTTTTTTTTTTTTTGGTAACTTCCACTTTATGGCCCTCCCAGACTCATAGAGGGAGAAATTCTGCCTACTCTGGACTTCCTAAATCTCTCCTCAGAGAATGATTTAATGCCTTCAACAGTAACCTCTCTGTTTTATGGCACACACTGAAACAGCATTAGCAAGACCCTGGGTGGATCCGTGGAATCCAATATTCTTTCCCAATTTCTACAATCCTGGCCATATGAGGAGTTTTATCCCAAAAACTAAAGAATGTCACTTGGCTGTTTGATTCAAGGCACATTACGGTAAAACAGCACTTACAATTTAAAAGACAAGAACGTACACTGTAAACAAAGAATAATTTCACTCCCAAGAATGCTCTTTCAATTTGGCCATGTGGTCAAAGGCATTTTTTTTCTGTGGGATCATTGTGGCTTGGTGTGACATGGAATGATTATATTTAGAAAGCATTTTCTTTGGACAAGCATGCCAAACTTGTGCAGTTACACACCATATGCTTTTCATTTTGCAATAATCTATTCTGAGATTTATATTTTCCCTGTTTTCCGAGGTAGTCTTTCCCGAGTGACAGCATGAAAAAAATTACAGGAGCTACTTTTACTGGCTTATGAAGCACTTGAACTCATTTTTTAAAGTGAAGTATGGTTGATGTACAATATTATTTAAGTTACAGGTGTACCATATAGTGATTCACAATTTTTAAAGGTTATACTCCATTTATAGTTATTGCAAAATATTGGCTACATTCCTCCTGAACTCTTTTAAAATACTGGCTTCCTGGTATCTATTAAAGCCTTTACCTTTAGATAGCATCATCAAGTTATGTATAGTGGTTTTTCCTCTGGAATTCTGTCATTATATTTTTAGGTTTCATCTATCATTAAAAGCATTAAATAATGCATTTGTGAATGGATTCCTAAGTTCCTCCCACAGATACTGAATAATCAGCTTTTATAAAAAGTTTTCCTGGTAATTAATAATTTATAAAATTATAAAATTAGTGCTGTTCATAAGGATCTGAAAATGCCCTTAATGCAGTTAGTTCTCAGGACAAGCTGCAAAGCAGAATCACCTGGGGAGCTGTTAAAGGTCTATAAGATAAACGTATTTAAGTGTGAGGTCTGGACTTGAACACAAGGCATGGGTGAATCCGAGCAGGCTTTTATCTCCTTCACTCCAGGTGATACGCTTCTATTATTGCTCTATTTGTGTTATCTTTTCCAATAGAGACATCTCATTTTCCACTCACGTGAAATTTTGTTTTGACTGGAATGTCTTTTACACCCAAGTTACTGTTAAAGCCACATCTTCCCCAATCTCTATTTGCGTAGTTTTGATACTTTTCAAATAAAAGTGCACAGCCTTACAAAGATTTAAGACCAAGCTATACCCTAGACCAACTAAATCAGAATCCCTGAGTGGGATGTCGGTATTTTTAAAGGTCTCCTGGAGATTTTAACGAATAGTCAAGGTTAAGAACCACCTGAATGTCAATCTAATGGAACTAGAACATTTGCCCTCAATTTTTGGAATTAGTAGCAAAAATGACATGCCATGCAACAGTCCCCAGTGTGAACTGGCTGTTTGAGGAACATATGTTTTAACAGGAACAATGGGCATAGTAGACAAAAAGACTAAGTGGCTAGTGTGCTTGAGGAGTGGCACTGCAGATGGCCCTGGGTTCCAGGAATTATCACAGAATTTAAGAATTTACAAGGATCCTTAGGCTTCAATACTCTAATTGGCTGGCTTTAACAAATAAGAAAAATGAAGTCACAGCAAGTCAGTGACACAGGCAGGATGTGGCCTGTGATTACCAGGCCAGTGATTTTCTCACTGGTCCAGTTCCCAGTAGCTCAGTCATCACTTTGGGAGATCATGGAGCCACACAAACTCAGAATGGCTGGATCTCACCCCCTCACTCACTCCTGGAGAAAAAATTTGATACAGAGAAAATATGGATCAATATTTCATTCACATCTCTAGTTTATTATCCATTTAGAAGGCATTCACATCTTTGTTAACAATGAATGTCCTCTCTGCCCTTAGTTTCTACTAAAAGGGTAGTAGGGACTGGATTACATCCCATTTGGTCCTTGTACTCTTCCATCACGACTCAAAAGTGAGTTCCAGGGGGAGGGTATAGCACAAGTGGTAAAGTACGTGCTTAGCATGCAGGAGGTCCTGCATTCAATCCCCAGTACCTCCTCTAAAAATAAATAAAACCTAATTACCTCTACCCTGCCAAAATAAAAATAATTAAATACAATAATAAATTTAAAAATATTTAAAAAGTGGTTTCCTTTTTTTTTCTGATCTCTTCTGCCTCCCTCACTCTTTTGACCCTCATTATTTACTTCCCCATATTAGTTAGTCTATTTGACCATATGTATGTACATATATTTTTTCTAATAAATTCTTAGTATCTCAACATCTCACACAAAGTTGATACTCAATTTAGGCTGCCAGATTTGCTGGATTCTATTTTAATATTAATTCATTTTATATTCCTATTTTCATATGTTGTTACAATGCTGGGGAAGAGAAAGATTTTACATTTATTTACTTGAGCTCTAAATCTGGCTTCCTCACTGCTTTTTGAACCAATCAGGGAGTTTCCGCTTCTTTTAAAAAGTACAGGTGCCAGGGGGCCTAATATTAACCTATAGTCAGCAATGAGACATCTCTGTCATCCTAATTGTTCATTTGCAACCCAACATCTTTCTACCCAACATCCTACTTCCCAGAAAAATATAACTTTCATGTCACTAGGAAGTCAATTACAGTGAAGCAATGTCTCAGCAATTTGTTTCTATTGTAGCTTAGTGCACTGCTCTGGGGAGTAATGGAGAAAGTGACCATGTTTTCCAAGTGAAAAGTCAGCATAGGTTAAAAGGAAACAAAAATGCAAGGACTTATGGCTGCTGCCGTAGTTAAGATCCCTTCCCACCTCCCAGTCTCTGGAGAGAACTGAAATAACATGATGCCTCATTAAACACACTTGCAGCCTAATCTCTGAGATCCACTTACCAGTGTAAAGAATAAATTTTATGTCTCAAAATAGTTCTTTTTGAAAACTGTCTTTCTTGTCAAAATTTAGCTTGAAAAGGAATACTTCCTTAATTTTAGTTTCTTAAATTACCCTACTTGCTCTAATTAGAGCTCTATTTAAATCTTTGATTTCATAACTCTAAGTTAGTAGACTGAATGGAAGTGAGTTCTTGTCAAACAAATATTAAGAATCATTATATTAATATCACTATATTATTACAGTGATATATATTGTTTTATGTATATATGTTGTATATATATTGTTCTGTGTATATACTAATTCATGAAAAACAAAAATGAATGCTTTAAAGCTTTAACAACTGGCTTTCCAAATACAAGTACTGACTTGTAGAATCTGCCAGTTCCTGTGGTGGAAATACTCCAGCTATATCTAGTCAAACTACCAAATGACATCACAGAACATGGAGTTAGAAAGAGATGGGCTGGCTCCTGTATATCACTGCTTATCTCCATCTAAATTTGTGTCCCACATCTTCTATTAGAGAGATTTTTCATTATGTGATTATCATATCAACAGCAAACATTTTAGAGATCATTTTGGCTATATGGCGTTCTTCCTGGTTCCATAAAAATTTTGGAACTGCTTTTTCTATCTCTTTAAAGAAAATGCCACTGGAATTTTGATTGGGATTGCAATGAACCCATAGATTGCTTTGTGCAGTGTGGAGATTTTAACAATATTAAGCCTTTCAATCCTTAAACACAGGATGTCTTTCCATTTGTTTGTGTCTTCTTTAATTTACTTCAACATTGATTTGTAGTTTTCAATGTAAAAGTCTTTCACCTTAGTTAAGTTTATTCCTAGGTATTTTATTCTTTTTGATGTCATTATAAGTGGGATTGTTTATCTAATTTCCTTTTCAGGTAACTTATTGTTACTGTATAGAAATACAATTTTCATGTGTTGATTTTGTATCCTGAAACTTTGCTGAGTGGAGTCTTTGGAGTTGTCTATATATAAGATCTATGTCACCTGCAAACAAGGACAATTTTACTTCTTCTTGTCCAATTTGGATGCCTTTTATTTCTTTTTCTTGCCTAACTTCTCTGGCTAGGACTTCCAGTACAGAACAGAAGTGGTGAGAGTGGGTCCCCTTGTCCTGTTCCTGATCTGAGAGAAAAAGCTTTCAAACAGAGCCACGAATGATTCTGAATAGCTAAACCAATGTTGAGAAAGAAGAACAAAGCTGGAGGCACTACACTCTCTGATTTCAAAATATATTACAAAGCTACAATAATAACAGTATAATACTGGCATAGAGAGACAGATGGACCAATGAAACCATATAACGTGAAACCACTAAACTCCTAGAAGAAAACAGAGAATAAAAGCTTTGGTTTTAAAAATGATTTCACTGACATGACATCAAAAGCATAGAAAACAAAAATACATAACAAAAATAAGAAAATAAGTCTACACCAAAAGAAGTAACAAAGTGAAAAGGCAACCTATGAAATGGGAGAAAATGTTAGCAAACTATATTTGATAATGGGTTAATTTCCAAACTATGTAATTAACTCTTACAACTAAATAATCAATAACTAATAACCCAACTTAAAAATGGGCTAAGGACTTGAACAGACATTTCTCCAAAGACCAAAAGGTATATAAAAATGCACTCAACATCACTTATCATCAGGGAAATGCATAATGAATTACAATGTCACATTTCTTAGGGTGACTATTACCAAAAAAACCTAAAAGTCAACAAGTGTTGATGAGGATGTGGGAACCCCTGTACACTATTGGTAGGAATGCAAAATGGTGAGGTTGCTATGGAAAACAATATGGAGAGTCCTCAAAAAATTAAAATTAGAACTACTATTACTATATGATCTTACAAATTCACTTCTGGGTGTTTATCCAAAGAATAAAAATCAGCGTATCAAACAGATATTAGCATTCCCTCATTCACTGTAGCAATATTCATAATAGCCAAGACATGGAAACAACCTAAATGTCCATCGATGAATGAATGGATTTTTAAAATATGGCATATGTATGTATACACACACACTAGTTTAGAACTCAATTATCATGGAGGTTTGTACATCTCACCAATTATTTTCAGAGAAGCAAACATTAGATAGCAATATATTAGAATTGAAAATGAAAAGTAATGCAGGTTCACAACCTGTCTTCCGAACCCTTGAAGTCATAAGTGCTTTCATACTCAGAATTTTTCATCAGTGTTCTAAGGCAGAATCAGTAACTAAATACATTAGTATTTCTACATAGAAATGTATGAATATTTACATAAACTGGGATGAATAAAGACTAACTATAGCCTCGTGTCAGTTAAGGTCAGGTTTTGTGGCCAAATGAGTTTAGAGCAGATCAGATTTTGCAGCCAGATGAGTTGTGAAAAGATTTTCAATTTCCAGAGCTTTTTTCCGTCCTAGAAATGGAGATAAGAGTTTGAGAACCTACACTGAAAGGAGGAACTTTGCTTTTAAAGAGCTTTACATTGTTGTTGAGTGATTTTCTTTACAGCTTTTATACAGCATCTAATATGACTGTAAAATGCTGTAGTTAACTTACATTATCAAAAACAAAACCCAAAAAACTTTTAAGTTTTAAGACCACCTATCCTGTAAAAATAATATATAGAAAATTAGAGAGAACTACAAATTATGTCCATTTTCAGCATGTCAAAATCAGTACATCACCAATGTGATTTCTTTTAAATTGTTGACTATTTACAATTCCAAATGAAGTTCAGGCCACAAAAAAAGTATGGACTTACATACTACTGTGTTGTGCTTTGGGGTGTGCAAGGTGGAGCAGCTGTAAAATAAATCTTTTCTTCTTTTTCATTCTATTGCATAATTTAAGAAAGAAATTGTTTTCAGTTGCAGAAAATCAATATTCTAGCAACTCAGGGCTAATATTTATCATTTTCTACTCTTTCCTTTGTCCTCAAACTCCAGTCAATTATATTTACACCCCCTCTCATTTTGAAATAACCAGAAAAAGTCTTCTATTTTTTACCACTATTTTGAAGCAATAAGCAGAACTGTCAGAAAAGTTTTATGTAGGAAGTTAAAAAAGCATCAATTTCACAGGTAACTAAAGTCTAAAATCCTGCACTTGATGCTTTCTTTCCAGCGTAATTCAGCTCTCCCACTGGGGAACTTCATAAAATATATATAAAGCAAAAACTACCCTTCTTGGCAGTGAACCTTTGGCAATTGCTTCTAAGAAATCAGGAAGTGATGTAGGGCCATTTGAGGCATTTTTCTGAACCTCCAACATTTTGTCAATATATCAGCATGGCACTGAGCTAGAATTCAGGTTGAGAGAAGTTACATACTTTCCTTGACAGAAAAATGTTTAAATTCCAAACTGAAAACTTGGAAGATGATTTTTGAGAAGCAACTGTGTCAATATGTAAGCTTTTAAAGTATTTAAACCCCTTAGTTGAAATGAGAAAAGAAAAAAATAGACAAAAGTAGAGAGACAAATATAGAGAGATGCTCCTCCTAGCATTATTTATAGTAGCAAAAAAGAGTACGCAGCCCAAATACATAAGGAGAAAGCTTCTCTAATCATTATATTCAGTCCAGGGAATATAATACAGCCATTCAAGCCATCTACAAAAATTAAAATAACATGAAAAATGCTCATGATGTCGAGAAAAAAAAAACAGAATCCAAAATCTATAATAAAGTATCATCTTAGTTATCAAGGTTTCTCTCACTACTGGACCATTCCCACCAGCAAACACGCCTATTCTATTACTGACCAACTTAAAAACAATCCTTTAACCCAAACATCCACCTCAAGCTCCTAAATCATTTCTCTGCTCCTCTTCATAGTAAATTTTCTTCAAAGATCTGTTAATACTTGCTTTATCCCCTGAATCTACTCCAATCAGGATTTTGCCTTTACCATTTCACCAAAATCCACAGCCTCACTGCTGTCAAATCGATGGATCAATTATCACTCAAGTGATACAACCCAGCAGCAGTATCTGAAATAAGTGCTAACTTTCCCCTCCTTGACTTACTTTTTCTTTTTGACTTCTAGAACACGCTCTGTCTCAATCCTATTTTACTGGCCAGTCCTTCTCACTATCCTTTGCTGAATGTATCCTTGTCACCTTCCTGCCATCTGAACACTGGAGTGCCCTAGGGCTCACTCTCCAAACTTCTTTTTTAATATACTTACATAGATAAAATCAGCTGGTCTTATGACTTTAAATGTTATCTAGGTGGTGATGACATTAGCCCAGTCCAGCATCTACGTGACATCTCTACTTACAGCTTCTACTTTACTGGACTAATTCTGATTCTCCCCCAGTCTTCTCCATCTCAGTAAATGGTTGCTAACTGTCAGCAATTTTGGATTCATCCAGTCTCCTCTTTCTTACACCCCATATCCACACTATCAGCAGATAACATTTGACTTGACCTTCAAAAATCCCCAAATCTTTCCATTCTCCTCACCTGCCTCACTCACTCCCAGGTCCAAGCCCACCACCTTGCATCTCACCAGTTATTTACAATATCCAACTGGGCTTCCCCATCACTTCCTGTCCTCATCCTCTCTTGCTCTCTCCTATGGTCCTTTCCCAGAAGCATCTCAGTGATCTTTGTAAAGGTTAAGTCAAATCGTGTCTTTACTCCTCTGCTTAAACATTTAGAAATCTTCCCAGTACACAGAGCTTAAAACTACCCTGCAGTTAGGTCTGGACACACATTTGAGTCTGCTAATTAAGATGGAGGCAGAATTGACACAGAGGCTACCCAGCAGCTTCCCTAACTGCTGCTGGTGGCAAGCACCATCGTGAACAGTGTGGGTGGTTTCATTTGTTGTTGTTGTTTTCTGCAGCAGCATCCCAGTGTCCAGGAGCCAGCTTGCTGGATGTAGACAGGCAGGTGAAGAAGTAGCAACTTCTTGATCCCTGATCATCTGCTTTGTGCTCCAAAGGAAAGCAGATGCTGTGCGAGCCCGATTCCCTACCTTCCTGATCCTGGCAGAATAGTAGCTTCCATGGCATGCCCTCCTCAGGGAGTTTTTCTGGAAGATATTCCCAGAGATCCATTAAGAAACCATTCCTCCAACCCTTCTAAAGATTTTGCAGGCACTAAATTCATTTAATTATATCCTTTTCTTTTTCAGTTAGCTAGAGGTTTCCATTTTCTGATATGAACAAATATGCCATCACACTAGAATCAATTCCCAAGTCTTCACTCTCACCCATGAAAACCAATGTGCTCTCCTGCCCTGTTACCTCTCTGGTCTAAGACCTTCTACTGTCCTTCTTGCTCATTCTACTCCAGAAACACAGGCACAGAAATAAACATACCGTTAAAAGAAAACAGAAAAAAAAATGAAGATAATAGCTGCTGAGTTGCATTCTCAGTCATTGTGTGTGATCACTGACAAATATATTTGCACTGCCGAGAACAATAAGGTAAAATACGAAATATAACAGCATTCACATGCACTACTAATCCTAAAGAAAGATTCTGAAAGGCTGCTTATTCTTAGTGATTCTCTGGATTTGTTCCAGCTTCTCAGAGTCCTTATTTATCTGCTCAATCAGCATGGAATTCAAGATTATCATCTCTATGATAGGAATACTCAATTTACATGGTATCGATGTTTTTTCCCCTTGTGGGTTATTCAAGTTAATTCAATAAAAAGTAAAAAGAAAAAAAGGTTAGGGTTTTTTTCCCACATGAATTGCTGTTAAGGCTTGCATCCCTCAGTCTATGTTTATGTTGCCGATACTTGTATTTAGAGGAATTTTACATTTAAATTTATACAATTTCAAAACAGTACCTGATGCCCTCCAAAGGGCCAATCTACATGGATTTTATGAATTTTGAATCTCATTTTGGGCATTAGCTGTGAAGTTTACCACTGTTCAGCCAATTCAACTATTTTAGCTGCCTATGCTCTTAGAGCTAAATTCCATAATCTAAAATCTGTAAATATGTCCAAACAACCAAAAATCGATATACTGAAACCTGACATCATGGGGAATTTAAAAAGCTACATTCATTTATTCCCTCTTATTCCCAAATTAATAATGAACTCTAGTATCCTGAATTGTAAACTATATGTATGTATGTGCATATTTATTTTTAAATTTGTGTTTGAGATCCAAGAACAAAAACACATATTTTAGGGGGTTTAGAGTTTAGGTGGGTAGTCCATACTGTCTCCTACCTCTGGACTTTATTGTTTTTATTTTTGTTTTTATGTAAGGGAGACAGAAAGCCTTACATGGTTTAAATTACAGTTACTTTGGAATTTCTTATGACTCCAAAGTTGAACGTAGTCCTAACACACAAAATGTTAAAGATTAATGTTTAAAGATTTCTGAAGTGAACCACTGTCAGGAAGTCCAGGCTCTGGCTGTAAGAATTTCAAAAAATATAAGCATATATCTGACTACTGAAAAGTTTTAAATTACATTATATTAAAATCTATGGAAATTGACACAACATTGTAAATTGACTATAACTCAATAAAATTAAAAAATAAAATAAAATCCATGTCCCAATAGCTTTAGATAGTTGCCTTAATCCTTTCCTAATATCTCATGCCAAATAAAATTAGTTTTATTATTTTCTCTCAGGACATTTGAAAGCAGCAGTTGTTGCTCCAAGTTATCGTCTTTACAGGCTGCACAGCCCCTGTTCTATCAATCTCTCGGAGTGGCAAAGCTTTGCATTTCTGCACCATCCTGGATGCTGTCCTCTGAACATGGTCTAGTGTGTCCATTTCTTTCTTTAAGTACGAGGTCTGGACCTGAACACAGGGCACAGGTGGGTCCGGGCAGGCTTGCATCGCCTGCACTCCACATGATATGCTTCTATTATCACTATATTACCTATTCCAGCAGAGTCATCACATTTTCCATTCACATGAAACTCTGTTTTGACTGGAATACATGAATTTTCCACCCAAACTGCTGTTAAAGCCACATCTTCCCTAAACTCTACTTGCGTAGTTTTGATATTTTCTCAAATACAAGTGCACAGCCTTACAAAGCTAGCCCCTTTAAATCCCACCCTGTAAAGTCTGACTCACTGCTTCAGCCCATGGAGATTTCTGGAAATCTAACTCTAGCACCCATTCCCTCTTATGAAGCGTTGTATTATTGCACTTTTGATAAGCCTCCTCTAGTTCTTCATTTAAATTTCTGATAAAAAGATTAAACAAGGCACCTTGTTCTCGAGCAAGGACCTTCCTCTCAGCTGCCATTCAAACTACTCACCAGAGTCTGGAGACTATAATTCACAGCAAATGATTTTTCTCACGATTGGATTCAACATTTCTTAGCCCAAGAAAAGGAAAGCTTAAGAAAGATTCTTAAAAGTAAATCACTTGGCCACTCAAGGCTGGAGTTGCTGGTTGTTATGGCCTAAATGTTTGAATGTCCCCAAAATTCATAAATGTGACAGCATTTGGAGGTAGGGCCTCTAGAAGGTAATCAGGTCTAGATGAGGTCATGAGGATGGAGATGCCATGATTAGATCAGCGCCCTTACAGTAAGAGGAAGGGACACCAAAGCTTTATCTCCCATGTGCAAATACAGAGAGAAGGCAACCGCCTGCAAACCAGGAAGAGTCCTCACAAAGAAATCAACTCTTCTGGCACCTTGACCTTTGACATCTCAGTCTCCAGAAGCATGAGAAATGCCTGTTGTTTAAACCTAGCGTCTGGTATTTGTTATAGCAACCCAAGCTGACTAAGACAAAGGATTTCCAGCCAGTGACCTTTTCAAAGCTCCTGTAGTTCACTATTGTCAAAGTGCTGATGTGCCACGCTCAAGCTGGGTCCCCTTCCTTGTGACAACGACGCATGTCTTGATTCAGGGTACTGAATCACATGCCTAAATCTTGCCAGAGGCCACTGGAACATGAGCCCATGTGGAGCAGGTGGTCATAAATGCCTATCCTATTTTAAGGCCTTACTTTGGAACGTGTTGGTGATGACATGACTATGTCCAAAAGTTTTGCCTCTTCATTTATAAGCCATGAGGATTTGGATTCTTATTCCTACTTTGCATTTCTGCCAAGGCAGAGAACCCAACTTTAGCCATGTTTTGAAGGGTGTGGAATTTGTTTCATTAGGCTCTGTAACGGAAAACTATTTGAAATTTACACAGGTCACCGTAAGTTTTTTAAGACCTTGTTCCTTCTGGTTGGACAGACCAGATGTTAATTTTTGTCCCCAGATGACATATTCATAAAGAAAAACAGTTGACTTTTCAAAGGCACTTATTCTACTCAAGCAGTCTTGTCTTTTAAAATGCTAGGAGTGTTAGACTTTCTCATTTTGACATTGGTACAATAGGGAACAAATCTAGTTTCATGCATAGAGGGCTTGAATCCGTGGAGACTCCAATTGGTGTACACGGTACTGATGACAGGGTGATGATCTTACTTTCTTCACTGGCTCTTAGGGACATTCAGGCAAAAGAAGGGTAAGAGGAACGAAAACTATGAGTTTCATAAGAATACATATTGGTTCTATGCCCTCAAGAAATAGTTGAGGTCTTCCAAGATCCAGAAACTCATCCTCTGACTGTATCCCTACTCTGGAGCCCTCAGGACAGGTGGGAAAGTGGCTCAAGGAAGGAAGAGGTAGGCAGGAGATTCTCCAATCTGGAGAAGACCTCAGCTGTGGAGATGCAATCTGGTACCAACTATGATCTAAGCCTGAGGCTAGGCCAGGCAGAACTTTTAGTTCGGGGCTTGTAACTCTCTCGTCATCTCATAGTGAGATTTTCTCAGCTCACTCGTATCCTATAGTCTCCCAGTAAAGCCTGGGTGTGTCTGTACTTCACATTGTACTTCCCAAGCCAGTCAGAAGAATGTTTACCTTTTTATTTCTGGTTCAACTGCTATTACATGTCAGGCACATAGATTTACAAAAAATGATCACATTTAACAAAAGCCCTCTAAGGTAGCTATGATACATTATTATTCACATTCTGCAGAGGCAGGATGTGAAGGTTATATTGGTTAATCAATCTTCTTAAAATTACACAACTAGAAGCAGATGAGCCAGAATTTGGAGCCAGGTCTGCCTGACCCCAAATCCTAGTTTCTTTCACTACACACTGCTTCCACTTGCTCCAAGCAGCAGGCTTCTTCCATTTCAACTCTGTTCATGGACTCTGGGGGGTCAGAGCAACCTTGAGAGGGAGACAGACAGCCTGAAATATGTCTGGTCCTGCCTAGCATTTTTTCTGACTCATGTATGCTTGCTTCTGAACCTGCTCCATAATTCAACTATTTCAAGTTCTGTAATTTCTGAGCTTTGACTCCAATCTGACCTGGGTATGGATCCTGCTAACAAAGAGACTATTTGTTCCACTTCAAGGGAAATACTACCAAATTCTTTCTGGTTCATATACCATATAGTTATTTGTGGCCACTGGCTTGATCACCAGTATGCTGGTCACAGGTAAGTGACCCCAACTCACTTAGAGAATGCCAAGACCAAGGACAATTGGGATGAATGTGTGACACAGGTTGGAAGTTCAAACAGAGGCATTATATTAATTCACCTATTTCTCATGGCATATCTATATTTTGTTCTGAAGAACAAGGAGTTCCTTCTGACAGAATCATATAGACAAGCATTAATTACTGGAGTTGGACTCTAGGAATAAAAACAGAAAAACCAAGTGTTGAAAAAGGAAGTAGCTCTAAGAGGCTCAGCTAAGCCAAAGGGCTCTGCCCACCAAGGAGATGGGTTTCCATTTAGTCTAAAAGCAGCCTTCCTGTCTTAGTGATTCTGCTATTCCTGTCAAATTTCCTCTGGCTTAGAACTGCATTTTTTTTCATTGTCAAAATCCATTTTAAACATTAAGCAAAAAAATTGTGGATTCTCAAAAACCTTTCTAATAGATGAATACCAGAAGTTTCACGAAAGGATACATTGTTATTGGTTATATTCAAATGGTATCAAAATATAACGTGGGAAATGTGGAAAGAAAATCTCTTACGTGTTTTGAATTTGAAACCTACAAAGCAGATCTAGCACAATAAATCAGATAATACAAGATAATTAGCCCACCTTTTCATTGTCCTGATTGAAAATATGAAAAAATCCAAATTTAGTAACAGTCAGTTTGCTAGGGCTGCCATAACAAAATACTACAAATTTAATGACTCGAATAACACAAGTGTATTGTCTTACAGTTCTGGAGGCTTAAAGTCTGAAATCAAGGTGTCAGCAGGGTTGGCTCCCTCAAGGACTGGGAGGGAGGGATCTGTTCTAGGCCTCTCTCTTTGGCTTGTAGATGGCACTTTTCTTCCTTTGTCTTCACATAGTCTTGCCTCTTTATGTCCACATATCCCCCTTTTTAAGGACACCAGTCATATTGGATTAGAATTCATCTAAATGACTTCATTTTTACTTGATTACCTCTGTAAAGACTGTATCTCCAAATAACATCACATTCTGAAGTTAACTGGGGGTTAAAACTTCAACATAAGAATTTTGGGGGAACTCACAATTCAATCCATAACAATCTTATATAATATCTTTAAAGTTCTGTCTCATCTACATTTGAGTTATAATTCCTTTGTGATTTCTTCCATTTGCTATACTTTCACTTTACATGATTAGATTTATAAAAAAAATTCAACCTTTTTTTTTCCAGAGAAATCTTGGATTAATCAATTCTACTGTTTCTACATTATTTATTTATAAATTCATTTTATTATTGATTTCGTAATAATTTTCTTATTAAATTTCATTCTTTTGTTCTTATAATAAAAATATTCAAGGCTACAAATTTATTTCTAATTACAATTTAGGCAATAAGTATCTGATTAAACCATGAGCTCAGGAGCCACTGAGTTCAAATTTTGACTCTGCCGCTAATCTCATAAGGTCATTGTAAAAATTAAATAAGGTATTTGAGCAGTTTCTGGTACACGATCAGTATTCAACAATTAGTTTACAAGGGTATGAGCAGTGACAGTGGTATTAGCTATTACTCAGCCCCATCCACCAACAAGTTAGCACTAGTCCTGGGATGCCCCAGGTCAGGTAGCTTGCCTGGTGGGGACACAGTCTAAACTACCAGCAGGCCAGTTGCCATAGGACCCCCTTAGTCCCTAGCCCTGGGACCAGGACCCAACCACCAGCAGGCCAGCATTAGCCCCAGGATCCAGTCTCACACACTAATGGGAGGGCACCAGCCCTGGGACCCCTTGGCCTCCAAGCCCCCAACACCAGCAGGCTGACATCAGGCCCAGGACCACCATGGCCCTGCAGTCAGCCATGTCAGAATCTAGCCCAACCCACCAGTTGGCCATCACCAGCTCCAGGTCACCCCAGACTCTGTAGCCAGCTGTGTGAGGAACCAGCCCCACTTACCAGGAGGCCAACACCAGCCCTGAAAACTCACTGGGCCATGGCCTTGCCCATCAACAGGTCAACACTAACTCTGGGACCCTTAGCCCCACCAAGGCCTGGCTCCACCCACCAGTGGGCCAGCACTAGCCCTGGGACCCCTTGAGGCATAGAAATAAAAACAGCAAATTAGGCAAAATGAGGCAACAGAGAAGTATGTTCCAAATGAATAAAGAATATAAAACCCAGAAAAACAACTAAGTGAAGTAGAGAAAAGCAATCTACTTGATAAAGAGTTTAATGTGATGATGCTCAAAACTCAGGAGAAGAATGGATGAACAGAATGTTAGAAGTTTTCAACAAAAAGTTAGAAAATATAAAGAATGACCAAAAGAGCTGAAGAATACAATAACTAAAATAAAAATAAATAAAAAATACACTAGAAAAAATCAACAGATTATATGATACAGAGGAATAGATAAGCAAGCTGGAAGACAGAGTAGTGGAAATCACTCAAGCTGAGTAGAAAAAAAGAATGAAAAGAAATGAGGACAGTTTAAGAGATCTCTGGGACAAAACCAAGTGTATTAACACATTACAGGGGTCCCAGGAGGAGAAGTGAGAGAAAAGGGGCAGAGAACATATTTGAAGACATACTAGCTGAAATCTTCCCTAACCTGGGAAAGAAGATGAACATCCAGACCTAGGAAACACTGAGAGTCCCAAATAGGACCACACTAAAGAGGACCACATCAAGATACACTGTAATTAAAATGGCAAAAATTAAAGATAAAGAAAGAATATTAAAAGCAAAAAGGGAAAAGCAACAAGCTATATACAAGGGAACTCCCATAAGGCAATCTGCTGAATTTTCTGCAGAAATTCTGTACACCAGAATGGGGTGGTACAATATATTTCAAATGATGAAAGGGAAAAACCAACAACTCTACATGGCAAAGGGCTTTCATTTAGATTTGAATGAGAGATCAAAAGTATTACAGACAAGCAAGAGATAAGAGTTTAGCACCATGAAATCAGCTTTATATGAAATGCTAAAGGGAATTCTTTAAGCAGGGAAGAAAAGGCCACAACTAAAAACTTGAAAATTGTAAAAGGAAAAATCTCACTGGTAAAGGCAAATATGCAGTCAAGGCAGTTGATCAACCACTCGTAAAGCTAGGAAGGTTAAAGACAAAAGTAGTAAAATCATCTACACCCACAACAAGTGATTAAGGGATACACAAAACAAAAAACCATCTTAAAAACAAAAATGTGTGTGGGTGGCGGGGGGAGTAAAAAAATGCAGAGTTAATAACATAATAAAATAATGCCATTTGCAGCAACACGGGTGGACCTGGAGATAATCATTTTAAGTGGAGTAAGCCAGAAAGAGAAAGAAAAATACCATATGATATCACTTACATGTGGAATCTAAAAAAAAAAAAAAACGACAAATGAACTTATTTACAAAACAGAAACAGACTCACAGAAATGGAAAACAAACTTATGGTTATGGTGGGGAGGGGAAGGTGGAGGGATAAAGAGAGAGTTCAGGATTTGCAAATACTAACTACTATACATAAAATAGATAAACACCAAGGTCCTATTGCATAGCAACAGGAACTATATTCAATACCTTGTAACAGCCTATAACAAAAAAGAATATGAAAGGAATGTGTATATATATATATAACTGGAATATATATATGAAGAAATATATATATAAAAAACTGAATCACTATGCTGTACACCAGAAATTAACACATTGTAAATCGACTACACTTCTATAAAAAAAAAAAAGACTTATGATGTTAAGCATCACAGAAAAATAGAAAAAAAAAGAAACTAAGAGCTGATTCTTCAAAAAAATAAACAAAATTGATAAACCTTTGGCCCAAATAGAATCAGAAATGAAAAACAAGTTATAAAACCAACACTCAGAAATATAAAACATCATAAAAGATTACTATGAATAATTAATATGCCGATAAAATGGAAAACCTAGAAGAAATGGACAGATTCCAAGAAAAGTATAATCTCTCAAAAGTGAATCAAAAATAAATAGAGAATACAAACAGACCAATTACCAGTAATGAAATTGAATTTGTAGTAAAAAAAAAAAAAAAAATTCACAACCAAAGTCCAAGACTAGACAGCTTCACAGATGAGTTCTACCAAATATTTAGAGAAGAGTTAACACCTATCCTTCTCAAACTATTCAAAAAATTTCACAGGAAGGAACATTTCCAAACTCATTCTACAAGGCCAGCTTCACCCTGATACCAAAACCAGAAAGTACATCACACACAAAAAGACAATCACAGGCTAATATCACTGATGAACATAGATACAAAAATCCTCAACAAAATACTAGCAAACCAAATCCAACAATACATTAAAAGAATCATACCATAATTAAGTGAGATTAATCCCAAGGATGCAAGGACGATTCAACTCCTGCAAATCAACCAATGTGATACACCACATTAACAATTTGAAGGATAAAAATCACCTCAAAAGACGCAGAAAAATCTTTTGACAAAATTCAACACGCATTTATGAGAAAAACTCTCAACATAGTGGGTATAGAAGGGACATACCTCAACATAATAAAGGCCATGTATGAGAAGCCCACAGCAAGCATCATACTCAATGGTGAAAAGCTGAAAGCATTTCCTCTAACATCAGGAACACAACAAGGATGCCCACTCTCATCATTTTATTCACCATAATACTGAAAGTCCTAGCCACAGCAATCAGACAAGAAATAAAAGGAATCCAAACTGGAAAGGAAGAAGAAAAACTGTCACTGTTTGTGGATGACATGATATTACATGTAGAAAACCCTAAAGATGACACAAAAAAACTACTAGAACTCATCAATGGAGTCAGTAAAATTTCAGGATACAAAATTAATACACAGAAATCTGTTGTGTTTCTGTACACAACAGCAAACTATCATAAAGAAAAACTAAGGAAACAATCCCATTCACAATCACATCAAAAAGACTAAAATTCCTGGGAATAAATCTAACTAAGGAGGTAAAAGACCTGTACTTGGAAAACTGTAAGACACTGATGAAAGAAGTGGAAGACGACTCAAACAGTTGGAAAGATATACTGTGACCACAAACTGGAAAAATTAATATTGCTAAAATGACCATACTGCCCAAGGTGATTGACAGATTCAGTGCAATTCATATCAAAATACTAATGGCATTTTTCACAGAGTAATTCTAAAATTTGTAAGAAAACACAAAAGACCCAAAATAGCAACAACAACAAAAAATCGCAAGAAAGAACAAAACAGGAGGTATCACACGCTCTGATTCCAAACTCTACTACAAAGCTACAGCTATCAAAACAGTATGCTAATGGCACAAAACAGACACACAGATCAATGGAACAGAATTGAGAGCCCAGAAATAAAACCACACTTACATGGGCAACTTATCTAAGACAAGGGGGCAAGAATACACAGTGAGGAAAGACAGCCTCTTTAATAAATGGTGTTGGGAAAAATGGACAGCTACATGCAAAAGGATCAAATCGGACTACTTTTGCACACCATATGCAAAAATAAATTCAAAATGGATTGAAGACTTAAATGTAAAACCAGGACCATAAAATTTCTAGAAGAAAACATAGGCAGCACATTCTCTGACATTTGTCTTAGCAATTCTTTTTGGATATGTCTCCTCAGATGAGGGAATCAAAAGCAAAAATAAACAAATGGGACTACATCAAACTAAAAACCTTTTGCACAGCAAAGGAAACTATCAATGAAACAGAAAGGCTACTTACTGAATGGAAGAAGGTAATTGTAAACAACATATCCCCAATATACAAATAACTCATACAACTAATCATCAAAAAACAAATGACCCAATCAAAAAATGGGTAGAGGACCTGAATAGACATTTTTCCAAGGAAGACATACAGATGGCCAACAGGTACATGAAAAGATGCTCAACATCATTAATCATCAGAGAAATGAAAATCAAAACCACAATGAGGTATCACTGCACATCTGTCAGAATGGCTATAATCAAAAAGGTAACAAATGTTGATGTCAAGTATGCATGGAAAAGGGCACCCTTGTACACTGTTGGTGGAAATTTAAACACTATGGAAAACAGTAAGGAGAGTCCTCAAAATATTAAAAACAAAATTACCATACAATCCAGCAATTCCATTTCTGGGTATTTATCTGAAGAAAACAAAAACACAAATTTGAAAAGATATATGAATGTCTATGTTCACTGCAGCATTATTTGTGACAGCAAAGATATAGAAGCAACCTAAGTGTCCATCAACAGATGAATGGATAAAAAAGACGTAGTGACTATGTAATTACATTACAATGAGCACTGTGGTGATGCACACAGAAAAACCCATGGGGGTACCTAAACCTCAATGTTAATTATATCACAGTGAGCACTGGGTCACATCAGTGGTCCTTCTTACTACCGCACAGTTGTGGCCGTTGGGTTCTAACCAGTGTCTTGCTGGCACTCATTTAGAGAAAGTAAAGCTCCTTTATGTTGGAGAGGGGCCTAACACCATCTTCCAGACCATCCTCCCACTCCTCCACCGATCTGCCCAGTGCTCCTATTTATCTAACTACCTAACAGGAGCAGGGACATATATTAAGGTGAAAAATCTGAGGTTTTATGGCCTGCCTAGTGAGTTGTTAATAAAGCTGAGTAAGCAATTAACCTCTATCGAGCTCCCTGCTTTTCTACACATGATTACCTCCACGAAATTCTCCTCACTTTTGTATTGATTCAGTCCCCTGCATGGTTGCTAACTCCTTTCTGTTACTTTCCCAAGGGGGAAAAGAAAATCAATTCAGAGTAGCTGGAAGACATTCAGCTTTATCTAAAAGTGATCGATGGCAATAAATTTCATTTGTTATTTGTTATTCTCTGGTTCCAAGAGGCTGAGCTTCAAAAAGCTTTGCAAAAAAAGAAACAGATGGTAAAGAGAAATATAAGGTAATAGTTCCCTCAGGGGGAGGAGCTCAGGAGAGCTTTGTGGCTCATTCAAGGACATGTTCAGAATGCAAATGGGCAAAATAATCTGTGTGTTAGCAAGGAGAAAAATTAACAATGAAGCCAAGGAAACAGATTTTGACTATTGTTCATGTAATATGCATATTTAAAAACTGAGATTCAGTCATGAGTATTCAGTGAAAACAACCATGTTTGCTAAATGTATGTTCGACAGCCTGATAACTGCCTTGGAATCTTAGGAGATGGGGGCTCTGGTTAGCATTTCTATACTACCAAAAGTAGACAGGAGGATATCTTGGGGAAGAAGATCAGAAACATGATGTATTTTGCATTTCTTACAGTTTTTCCTTTTTTCATACATGCCAAGAAATATACACTTTGCCATTAGCTAATGAATCCTTTTATTTTAATTTTATATATGCATATATATGATTAAAAAGTGATGCATTTAAGTTCTGAAATAAAAACCCCTAAATTTCAATCCAAAGGGGAAAAATTAACAATCTTAGGCAAGTTAAATTGAAGATTTCATACTAGGAAATTAGGTCCACTCTCCTACACCAGTCTGTCACGACACCTGCTTGATTTAAACGCTTCAGGTGGGTGCTCTCTACCACTACTGGTAAGGCAGCTATTTTGTCTCTGCCATGTGGAGTCACTGCACCTTGTGTATTCAGAAATGCAAATTTCTTTTCCTTGTGTATGTTACTAATCAGGCCCTGGAAATGGAAACAACTAAAACTGTTGGGGTTGGGTATAATTTACCTTTAGACAGAGAAGCTTTTCTCCTTCAGAGTCCTGTGATCAGGCATAGATGCATGTGAACAAGGAATGGTTTGCTCTTGGGTGCCTTTGAGAAGTGAGCTTTCTTGAGGGAAAGATTCTACAGTGAAATCTCCTGGAGCCGTGTGTGTGCAACAGATTGTGGCAAAATCTTGCCCAACTGCTAATCATTCACAGAAGGTTCACAGGTTATAACATTGGAAAGATCAGGGCTAAGGAGGAGTTCGTTTTGCTCATCAGTTTCACATGCCAGTGAGAACAGGGGTATAAGCTCTTCAAGAGGGTGAAACAACACTAAGAATGACTCTCCCAAGCTTCTGGAAGGCAATCCAATCTACTTGGACAGGAAGGAATAACCAACAAGGAAAAGAAGATGGAATAAACTTAGAGGGAATAAAGGGAAATCAAACAAAGGTGGAAGAATATGACATCTTCAAGAAAGAGAAGGCTCTCACTGTCTCATTATACCTCCAGGGCTATGCATCAGACATAAGGCTCTGTCCTCAAAGGTGATTAAGACCTCCAAAAATAAAGCTTGTGGTTTAAATAAAATGGACTATTAAGAGATAAGGAGGACCTCTGTCACAGATGACAGAGAGGAGGAACAGATGAATCAGGCTGCTGATGACTCCAAGCAGATGGCTTCAAATAGCCTGGCCTGGCTGGACAAGGGATCCGAGAGACTACTGGGCTCAGTTTCCTCCTTTTATATGTGAGGAACTGAGGGACTCCTAGAGTCACATGAGCTGAGTGCTGTCAAACCCATATTCCCTTCAACCTTTCTAATTCTGCTCAACAATCCTGCTTTGGTTTAACCACTGGACTCATAGGAGCACTTTTTAAGGTGTATGTACCTCTGGGAAAGAATTACACACCTATCTGCAAGATATTCCTAAAGCATGTAAGAACCATAGCTCACACTGAGCACTTACGAGTGTCGGGCACTATTTCAGCCACTTTCACATATATTATCTCATTTCATCCTCACAACAAACCTATGAAGAGGTTAACTATTATTAATCTTTTTTACAATTGAGGAAATTGGGGCATATGCCAGGAGCTAGACATAAAAAAGACTGATTGTGTGTATCATCTCTGAGTATAAAGGGAGATTATTTTTAAAGTATTCTTGCAACAAACAGAAATTAACATCTTCTCAAAGCATTCCATCACCCCAAGAGAATCACGTTTACAAGGAATCATAGGGACCAATTACCACGACAGTAAAAGTCATTTCATCACAAGGAGCCACATTCAAACATATTTGGAAATAGCACAGCTCATTCCATAGTTATATTCTTTTCTGCTTTCCCTGTCCCAGCTGACTTCACTTTCATAATTTAGATTACATACTAATTGTGCCTTGGGAATCTGAAGCTGTAAAGAGGAGTAGCTATCAATTTTCAAGCAAAAGCATCCTTTAAAAAATGTTACAAATTGCTAAATGATCACATTTTATTTGTTGTAAACTTAATAATAAATTCAAGCCAAATACTCTGAAGGAAAAAGAGGATAGAGTTTTTCCACTTAAATAATATTTTAGCAGCGGTATGCAAGTCTTTTAGGCAGTACAGCCCACTACCCTTTCCCTATCTACTTCCTGCTCCCATTTGAGAAAAAAGACAGGCAAATGTCAGCAAATTCTGAGGACCAGACTGATCCAGCAGCCATGGCTTGGGTGGGCATTAGAACAGACATCTTCTATCTTCTTCTCTCTGTACCTGTAGTGGAATGTTAATTTGATGGCTCCCAGTGAACCATGCCTCCTTGTATTCACACCCTAGGTAGCCCCCAATGGGCTTAACTATGTATCTAGCTGTGGCCAATATGGCATCAGCAAGTGAGATGAACATGGAGATTTGATAAGCTCTTGCACTTGGGGCTTATACTCTTGATACATTGCTTTTTGAAACCCAATCACCATGCTGTAAGGAAGCTCAAGAAGACACATGGAGGCAAATATGTGGAGGAGAACTACTTCCTCTGGTTCAAAGTACCAGTTGAGGTCCCAGTTTGTGGCCTACACCAACTGCCACCCATGTGAATGAGGTCATTTAGACCTTCCAGCCATTCCCAAGCCATAATGGATACTGCATCATAAAGAAGAACCAATCACTCAAGTCACAGAATCACAAGAAATAAATTGTTCTTTTTTTTAAGTCAATGAGTTTTGGGGTAGGTTTTTACACATCAATAGGTAATTCAAACAAGCCCTCTTTACTCTTCTAGTCCAGACCTTCTTTAATTCCCTTCTGGATTACTGTCATAATCCTGGGGAAAAACTCCCTATATCCAACCCATTCCTATGCATACTCCAAACTCTAACCATAAAGATCTTTCTAAAAATCATCAGTGGTTCCCCAGGGTCTTTAATATAAGTCCAGCTTATAACACAGAACATGAAGATGATAATAATATGACCCTTACTTCTCTCTCCACTTCAGCTTATTACTCCAGACCACACTTTATGTTCCAGTAATAGTAAACTGTGTGCCTTGCTCTACCAAGGGTCATGCTCTCTAGAACCATCCTTCCCATTTCCACTTTACTATGCTGACTCCTCTTTGCTTTTCAGGACCTGGACCACGTGCATCTCCCCAGGATCCTTTAGCACTCTGCTTACCTCCATCATGGCACTTACCTACTGCACTGCAATTGTATCCTTTCTTATTTCTCTCCTTGTTAGACTGTAGACTATTTGAGGACATTGAATAAATATTTTCTGTGGCCTGAATGTCTGTGTCCCCCCAGTATTAATATGTTGAAAGCTTAATGCCAATGTGAGGGTATTAGGAGGTAGAGCCGTTGGGAGATTCTTAAATCATAAGAATGGAGCCCTCATGAATAGGATTAATGCTCTGATAAGAGAGACCCCAGAAAGCTCCCTAGCCTACTTCCACATATCAAGAATGGCTATGAACGAGGAAGAGGACCAGCACCAGAACTGATCATACTGGCACCCTGATCTTGGACTTTCCAGGCTCCAGAAACGTGAGAAAAAAATTTCTGCCATTTATAAGCTGCCTGAACAGACTCACACAATATTCACTTTTGTTTCCAGCACTGGCCACAATGCTTGGCACATTGTAGGTGTTCACAATGTGTTTTCTCAATGAATAATTTACTTCACCATGCCATCATTCCAAGGTGACATTTGTTTATTTCTCCCAGGCTTACCTCATTCCCACATCAGGGACAAATGAGGAAGCTATTTTTTACAGAAGAATGATTTGATCAAGGTCACATATTACATTCCAGAATAATGGCAAACAGGTCTCAGAAATTCAAGCTACACCAGAGTTCAAAGGGGAAAGCCACAATCTAAATGGGACTTTGTTAGAGACAAGGATTTATAACTTAACCAATTCCAGACTCATTTCATATTTGACTTCCTCTGAGACTCCACCCCTTAACCACAAAGGTTAGACTAGAAGACTTTTCTCCATGTTCTCATAGGATTCTGTTTATTCTTTACTTAACAGTGTATAGTAATTGTCTATCTGCCCTTATCCCTCATTAAACTTGGATTCCTGAATGAAAGAACTATATCTTATTTATATCTCAAGGGTCCAGTACAACACTGGCATATAATGTATGCTCAAGAAATTATTGTTGTATGAATGAATGAATGAATGAATAAGCCAGAAAATGAAACTTTGTTGAGATCACATGGGGTTAGGTAGGGAGCAGAGTTACCTTGAACAAGGGCTGTTTGCAGCTTCTTTTAATGGTTCATTGGATATTAGCCTAGCTCAGTGGTCAGAGGTAAAATGAGCAATTCATCCAAGGTATGGGACTGCCCTGGCTCCCCCAGTAGAATCTCCTGATATGATCTTGTGATTGCAAATTTATTTTAGCTCTAGAATTATTACAGTGAAGCTCAATATGTAAAACAGATGAGAGCAGAGTTCTGGTTGAAGCAGATGAAGGAAACAAGAATCCCACCTATTGGCCCTCTTCCCTCTACCAACCCATTTCTTTCTTCCTCTACTACTTCAGCAGCCCACAAATGTACTTCACAGAAGCCTAGTTTGAAAACCGCTGTTCTAAAGCTTTCTTAAGATGTGAGTTAAGTTGCCATGACTACTTTTCTGGTCCATTTTTTCCCAAATAGTAGCAAAGCAACCATCCACACTATAGTTGAGACATAGCTGCCCTGCCTCCCATTATGTCCCCTCAGCTAGTGGGCACTGGAGCTGGTGGGGGGCATGCAGCACACAGCACGTAGTCTGATGCCTTCCCTGACCCTCTTACATACAACTGCCTCACATCATCCCTATCTTTGTCTCATTTTATATCCTCTAAGCAAGCTTGCCTTTTTCTCCAGTCATTACTGTGGCCACTAGCTTCATGCAAGTGTAGCCAGGCAGCCCCTGCCCAGCTGTGCTGCAGAGCTCCTGCTTTCTGCCTCTGGGCTTCTCTCCTGACCCTGCCTGTCAGAGCCCACCCAGCCATCCTGGCAAATGTTCAAACTTGGAATCAAATGGCGGAACCTGTGACCTAATGGAATAGGACCTACTGAAAAATACGGCCACCTTCTGTGATTTGGGTGGACAATTCTAACGCACAATGAAGTTCCTCTGATGATTCCCATGGAGATTGAATCTCAGTTGCCTGCAGCATCACACCCTAAGATGGGCTCTCCTTCCTTTATCGTTTTATTCTTCTCAGTGCTGCACCTTGGGATCTACCAAAGATAAACTATCTACACTTAAGCCATTGTCTCAGGATGATCTGGGAGTCAACCAAGTTAAGATGGCTCCTTGTGTGCTTTATTTTTCTTCTTAGCATTTATTATCCCCTATGTACTTTACATTTATTTGTTTATCTGTCTCCTTCCTCTAAAATAAAAACTGCACAAAAGCTGGGACTTGGTTTTTTTCAATGGTATATTATAATACTTTGAATAATGCTTGCTACATAGTAGGTACTCAGTGAATATTTTTTGAAATTAATCTGTTGAGTCTATGGCTATATTTCTGATTCCCTGGTTGCCAGGATGGATGTGAATTAAAAAAGTTCGTCAGCAGACACATACACCTTGGCAGGGGACGGGAATTCAGTGTGGATACAATATAAGGTTAAACGGGTTCCCACTACACTACCAGGATGCAGTCTTCTGCAGACTGGGAAGTTCTCCTCATAGCAGGCAGCAGCTGACATAGTAACCATCTACACTGAGGTTACACAGCTGCCTGCTGCACATTATGGCCATTCAGATGTGTCTTAAGAGACTAGACACTTAGGGTCAACTGCTCTGGATCAAATTTGAGCCAACGGGAAGGGATTTCTTGTAGTAGTAAGAAGGTATGGCAGTACAAGTTGGGTCTCCTCTCTTGTTGAAAGAGGAGCAGGACAGGGCTCACCATGCTTGGCCATAATGGGGTTGGCTTCCACAGACATGAGGTAGAAACAGATTTCTCTCCTGACAATGGGTGATGCCAGAAGCCCAGAGGTGATGGGTGACGCTAGGGGACTGACTGTCCAGAATAATAACAGAGACATTAGGCCTGACTGCCAAGAAAAGTAGGAATGGGCTCCAAAACTGGAAGTCCAAAGAACTTAAATGCCCATGGACAGATGACTGGATAAAGAAGATGTGGTATATATACACAGTGGAATACTACTCTGCCATAAAGAATAAAATAATGCCATCTGCAGCAATATAATGGATCTGGAGATTGTCAAACTAAGTAAATTAAGGCAGAAACAGGAAGAAAAATACCATATGATACCACTTACATGTGAAATCTTTTTAAAATGACACAAATGAACTTATTTACAAAACAAAAGCAGACTCCCAGACATAGAAAACAAAATTGGGGTTACCAGGGAGAAAAGGAGACAATGGGATAAGTTGGGAGTGTGGGATTTGCAGGTACTAACTACTATATATAACACAGATGAACAGCAAGGTCCTACCCTATATCACAGGAAACTATATTGAATATCTTGTAATAGCCTATAATGAAAAAGAATATGAAAAGGAATATATGTATGTGTGTATATATATACATATATATATATATATATGAATCACTAAGCTATATACCAGAAATTAACACAATATTGCAAACAGACTATACTTCAGTTAAAAAACTTCAGAATAGAAAAAATAAATAAATAACTGAGAGCTTCTCTAATATTTGCCCCCTGCCTTCAATTGGTACTTTATTCCAAATAAATACGGGTGATATTTTAATCAGTTTTTTGACCACTGAGCGCTCTAGTGGTCAGAGTCCCATCCCCAAATACGGGCTAGATTTTCACTGCCTTCAGCCCCAACCAAGTCAGATAATCTCACATTGCCTAATTGTCTTTAAAGCCTATTTATTACTTGCAACCACTTCTGTCAAGTTTCTGTCTCTAGCTGATGTAAGAAGAGAAAAATGAAATAAAATTACAAAGACTATTGAATAGCTTTCAACCAACTACAGAATCAGGCTTAGAAAACAAGCAGAAATGAAGAAGGTTAGGAACAATCAATGTTACACTTCCTATTCCTCCCATTTTCCCTCAAGAAAAGACTGAAACCATTCCTTCCCGCCACTGTTATCAAGCAATGGCTACAAGATGCCATAGCTGTACCACTGCCTCCAGTGACTGTGGAAACCCAATGTTGTGACTGCTGCTATTTCCTATCCCCAGAAAGGATTCTCTATGGGCCCTGGCTCTTTGCCTGTCTGGCCCTTGATTCAGGATTGAAGCCTGATGCTTCTGATTGGTAAATCAGTACTCTTTACATGCCCATGCTACAAACTACAATAGAAAATACACAGCTGGAGTTTTCAGCTTTCATAGGGGTACACTATATTTGCTTCCCATACAGATTTCAAGGTAAGAAATATTCAAACATGACTTCAAATGCCAGATAAACAGAATTAAAAAATCACATGTCAATTACAAGGGGTAAGGGAGAGACTGTCACTTGATTTCTTGTGTTAAGGAAGCCAAGGATCATATGAACCAGAACTAGAACTGAATCTCATCAATATCCAGTAGCATGGGGCTCTGAACACAAGCTAATGTTACCCTCAGGGGGAGAAAGAAATAAATGTACAATTACTGTTATTTTTTAAACAGTATTTTTACTGTACTGTGTTTATAGGTGAAGTTTCATCACTCAGAGTTTTCCTACATTGTTCATCATTTGATGACAAAAATGGGACATTCTGGCCTTTTTGCTTGTTTTTCATTTCTCAGTCTAGAAGAGAGACACACATTTGATTCCAAGTGATTGATCTGGTATTGCCCTTTTTGTGTCTTTTTGTTCTTTGTTCTTCTATATTATATTATTTCTGCAAGTAGGGCCTATTTTTAAAACTCGTTCCCACATTAAAAAAAATTTATGCTATTTTTGTTTTAGTCATAAGAGGAGTCAACTTTCTAAGGAATTTTCAATTACCATTGCAGTTGAGTCAGGGGACCTGCCTTTCATTTGTCTCCCTGACAAGCAATGCTCCTTATAAAGAAATTTTCCTCAGACCTTTTCTATTTCAGAACAAAGGACATTTGGGGAGTAGCTTACTCAAAGTATATTTTTCATTCAGAAAAAAAAATACATCAACTTCCTAGTTTTGCATCTCTATGATTTCTAGTTTTCCCTTCTGTGCCTTAAGGCTTGCTCTTGCAAATATATCTGTGCACACACACCCAGTTTTCTCATTATAATACCTTGCATTTACATAATGCTCCACATTATCACCCATTTTACAGACAATGAAGCAAGCATCCAACAAGATTAAATAACTTGCCCTAGCAAATAATAACCTTGCAAACAGCATGCAGTGTAACCAAGACTCAAGTGCAGGGTCTCCTACTCCACATCCCCCTGCTTCCCAGTCTGTGCAGACCTGACATACACATGTGTTAAGCAGATGCCTGCTGCATACAAGAGGAGCTTGATAATCAAATGCATCAAAATATATTCTGTGTTCTCTGGATAATCTCTGGCTATGTAAGTCTAGGATATTTAAATCCACTGATTAAAATCTGCTATTGATACTTAGTGCTAGTTGAACATTCGGATTCCCTGGAAATTCGAATTCACTGGCAGCTCAGTTAATTTTCATCATTCAGAGAAGTTTCAGAAACACTCTTTTCAACCAACCACCTAGCAGGAAAACATGCAGCTTTGGTCCAAAGGGAATAGGGTTAGATGTCATGAGAGATTCAGCGCATATTCTGAACCATTTCATCTGGGTCTCAATGAAAGGTGAAAACATCAGTCAATTGAGAAGATGATTTTCCTTGTTATAGCAATAGTCCCTGTCTTTGCTGAGTTTTAAACACTCCAAAATACTGGATGTTTCATTTCCCTTTTCATCTGCACATGTTAGTTTTCTAAAGACATTACCTAAAGTCATATAGAACTATTATGCTTCTAGCACTGTACTGTGCACATATTAGGAGCTGTATTCACTCCTGAGGGCGGCCATAACAAAGTGCCATAAACTGAGTGGTCTATAAAAAAGAAACTTACTCTCTCTCAGTTCTGCAGGCTAGAAGCCGTCCTGGCTTGGGGATACAGCACTCCATCTCTGCCTCTGTCTTCACATGGCCTTCTTCCCTGCATGTCCTAAGACCCCTCCTCTTATAAGGATACCTCACCTCAGCTTGATTACATCTGCAAAGACTATTTCCAATTAAGGTCACATTCACAGATTCTGAGTGGACATGAACTTGGGAGGTAGGGAACACAATTCAACCCAGTACAGGAGTTATGAGTATCAGCTCAGAATAGGAATAAAATGTCAAAGTCTCACGTTGCAGTCTGTGCTAAGAAAGAAGTGCAGGACATAAATTTCTTTGTGGAATGATCCCTCCCTTTTTCTTTTCTAGATTAATTTAATTAGGGTTAACTCAATAAGCTGTCAGCCAGCTGTTCAAAAACAATAATTAGGAAAACGATAACAAACTTGGAAAACTTCTTATGATACAATGCAAACTTAACAAGTCAAAATATAAAATGATGGTCTTATTTGCACATCATTATACAGATGAAACACTGTGTTAAGATGATCAGGTTATTTGCAGCAACACGGCTGGACCTGGAGATCATCATCCTAAGTGAAGTAAGCCAGAAATGAACTTATTTACAAAACAAAAACAGACGCACAGACAGAGAAAACAAACTTAGAGTTACCAGGCAGGAAAGGGGATGGGAAGGAATAGACTGGGAGTCTGAGATTTGCAGATACTAACTACTATATATAAAACAGATAACAAGTTTCTACTGCATAGCAAAGGGATCTACATTCAATATCTTGTAGTAACCTGTAATGAAAACAAATATGAATATGAAAAGGAATATATGTATGTATATGTATGACTAAAACATTATGCTGTCCAGAAATTGATACAACATTGTAAACTGATTGTACTTCAATAATAAATGAAAGAAAACAAAATCCAGAATAAAAAAGAAAAAAGATGGTGGGGATATAGACATTTTGTTTTCAATTTTTCCTTAATGTTCCTTTCTTTTTTTTTCTATCTTTGAGTTACAAACTGACATCGTTTCGCTCCAGTAAGAGAACATAATCAATCTCTTCCCATGGAATTCTCTTTGTTTTTCCTTCACAGAGTTATCACATTTTCTAATTAATCATTTTTATGACCTAGTTAACTCGATGCTCACTTACAGTTTTAACAATTTTCCCTACTCCACTCTTCACATTTCTTTATCCTCTTAGAAGTGACACATTTTTCCAGATAGACTACCTTTCCGAAAATCCAGTAAGACTTCTCAACTGCCAAGGATTGGTACTGAGTACAATTCCTGGGGAGTCGCTAACCAGGTCTACTGCTAGAAGAGTTCAACTTACAGTATGAACTTCCCTCCATAACCTCCTCTCCCAGAGACATTATTTATACGAAATCT
The DNA here is from genome assembly GCF_009834535.1 of Camelus ferus. NCBI lineage: Eukaryota > Metazoa > Chordata > Mammalia > Artiodactyla > Camelidae > Camelus > Camelus ferus. Next base: position 17,868,605 of record NC_045709.1, on the reverse strand, counting down.
GGTTCAAATGAGCTCAGAGGCATTGTCAGAGGGAGAAAAAGATACAAAGCAGTCTGAATAAGGGTGTGCGAGCGTGCACGTGAGGCCAGGTCACGTCCACTCCTGAGAGTCAGGCTACGTAGGCTTATCTGGCAGGACACGTGAGGAGGGCCGCTGCAAACGCTCTTGTCAGAGTGACTGCGGATCCTCCTGAGAAGGGGAGCTAAGACCAATCAGACTGGCTTTGGTTTTGGAGACAAAGGTGATTCAGACTGCAAGGTCTACCTGCTGCCACTGGGCTGGGCTCTTCTCTGAATCATGTGACAGAGGCGGAGCATGGTAAGAGAATTAGACATGAAAACATAAATGTTTCCCTAAAGCCCCGGTGTCATCCTTAAACAAGTGAGAACTAACAAGCACCACTCAAAACACGGTCTGCAGCCCAGTGCGGGTCTGTGAACTGTCTGTTACAAGTTCGTCATAAAAGGAACACACAGATCTAGTGGCTTTAGATGCTTTGATTGCAAACAGTGTTGCAACATCAAAGCACGAGATCCGTGGGTTTGTCTCACTGAACAGGGTTAAGACCACAAGTATTAGTAACATTCACCACTCACATTCTCAGAAGCACTGATTATAAACCACAGGACAGAAATTGGAGGCAGGGAGAGCCTGGGTTCATTTTGTGGTTCAGAGCTCTTTCCAGCCTTCTCCTCTGCTACCTACAGGTTCTGACTTTCTGTCCTTCTGCTTATCTTCTTCAAATCACAAAACAATTTCCGCAGCTTAAGACATCACATCCTCATACCAAAATCCCCACAAAGGAAGGAAGGGACAAACAAAGGCTTCTACTTCCTAAGGAAGAAAATCCTCCCTGGAAGCCCCCTGGAAAACTTTCCCTTGCACTGCTTCGCTGAAGAGGAGACTGGAGAACCAAGTTTCTAACAAAGAAAAGTGGGATTATCATGACTATCTTCAGCTGATTATAACGTAGCCCCTGAAGCTGACAGAGGGTCTCCCCTTCCCAGAGATCAGGGAATTTCCTCCTGCTACCTGAACTAATCACGGTTCTGTTAGAGAGGGAGGAAATAACTGTTGAGCAGCCAGTAAACAATTTCTGGGATTCTCCATTAAGATATGGGCTCCGTGAGGGTAAGCACTGCTAATCCTCACTGCTCAGCGTATCCCTGGTAGATACTGGGTTCTCCTACAACCAAATATAATGATGAAACTACTATATTCAGCCCACCCTCTAAATGCTTACTCTTTATGACATCAAGCATCTAGATATTAAGGAGCAGTTTTTCCCTCTATATCACATGGTCTCTCTCTCCCATCTCCTTGCCCCAGATCTTAGCTAATGCAGGCATGAGATTCTGTTTCAGTCAAAGTTTTTGGATGCAATGACTGCAGCCTCTGAATCGTGGCCAAGAAAGTGCTTCCACTTCACCTCATTAAAAAAATCAGTTCTCCCCAAGTTCTAAAACCCTCAAAATGATTTTGTTCCATTAATACTCACTAAAACTCACAGGTTTTAAAACTTCCAGTTTCAGCTTTGACGTGTAAAGAGCTTGGAAGTTGTCACTCCTGTCCTTACAACAAGAAAAAGCTGGCCAAACTAAAAACCAATGACTTTTCTCAGACCTACCAGGGAGGCCATAGGGCAATATGCCACCCTAAAGTCTGGAGAGTTAGGGAAATCCAGACAGTCACAGCCAAAGACTGCTTACCTCGAGCAGACACTGCTGGATCATACTGGTGGGAACACATAAATGGAAGTGTTGATGAGCTGCTGCAGGCTGAGTGCAACCGGCATGAGAAGGAGAATTTCCTTGGGACTGCAGTGGGGGCGGGGGCGCACTTCCACTGGCTTTACCTCCACGAATCCCACCAGCTTCTTACGACAATGAACAGCTGATAAAGATACCCTCCCAGGTCTGGCATGGAGGATGAGGAGTAATGCTTGTGAAATAGGCCCAGACCTTTTCTACAACAACAGTCTTCTCTCCAGGGGGAAAGACTTCACCAGAGGCTTGCCCTAGAGCTGTGAGGGAAGGTCATCCCTTTGATTTCTGCCCCCATCTAGTCATCTCAGTCTTACCTAAGGAGCACGGCAAGTGAAACGACACAAAAAACACTTGTGGTCACAGGCCACAGACACAGGCGCAATGAAACAGACTCAGTTGGAAGATTCTAGAGTGATCCTTCTCCCATTTACTTGACCACCACACCAACAGGGCTCCAGGATAAGAGGAAAGTTACAGCTGAAAGACCAGCGGGACACGGCCTCTCTCAAACTTAACAGAATCCCAAAGTCAAGAAGGGAGACACAATCAACAACACTAAAAGAATTTGAAGCACCTGGTACCTACAGCTACAGCAAGTACTAAACACAGCCCAGCCAGTTTAGCAGAAAGCCTCACAATTAAGGCCTATTCACCTTGCTTCCCATTACCCAGTACGTGGTATCCAGAGTTCAACAAAAAATTCCATGTCACTCCAAAAGGCAAGGGGAAAAAAAAAATCTGAAGAGGCAAAGCCAGCATCAGAACCAAATTCAGAAATGACACAGTTGTTAGAATTTTCAGTTCATTAAAAATAAGTCTGACTGATATGTTAAAGTCTGTAATGGAAAAGTTAGACAATATGCAAGAAGAGATGAGTTTCTTATACAGAAATCCTAAAAAAGAATCAAAAGAAAACCCTAGAATCAGAAGCACTGTAACAGAAATGACGCTTACCTTGGATGAGCTCAACTAGTCACAGCTGAGGAAAGAATCAGTGCGCCTGAACACAAGTCAGCAGTTCCCAAACTGCAAATCAAAAATAAATAATAATGAACAGAACAATTACAAAAGGTGCAAACTAAGCAGAATGAAGTTACCAAATGAACAATAAAGAGGGAAAAAAAGCAAAAAAAAAATTTTTTAAGAAATAAACTCTCTAAACTTTTCAAAATTTGAAAATCACTAAACCACAGATCCAGGAGTAACCACAAAACGAACCAAAAAAACCACCGCAAAAACCCTAAAAAAAAAAAAAAAAAAAAAGCCTATACTTAGATATACGACATTTCAACGGCAGAAAACCAAAGAAAGAGAAAATCTTGAAAGAGCCCAGAAGGTGGCGGGGGTGGGGTGGGGTGGGTGGGAGGCCGCCTTACCTGAGGAGGACCGCTGTTACCATCGGTGGGCTTCGCTCTGAAACCAGCAAGCACTTACCTTTTCTTTACCCGGAGGGTCGCACGCAGGCCACGGACCGGGCTTGGTCTGGCTGAGTGGTCGGCTTTCCCAGGAAGGCAAACAGGGCCCAGCCGGAGCGGAGGGTGCGCCGACCGACACCAGGTGCGCAGTGTCGGTGATTGTGGGTCCCGTCCGCGCGGCACGGAGAGGATGGGCTGGGATTCGCTGAGCACCACGGGTGGCTTGGAGAACCGTGGGCTAAGGCCCGACGCGCGGCCGCCGAAAGCATTCTTCCTAGAGGAAGCCTGATCTCGCGGGATCTCAGGGTTCTACGCGGACCGGAAGCGGTGTCTGGGGATGAGAACCACCTGGGTGCTCTGGATACCGGAGGTCTTGGTCCCGGACTTGATTGGCAAGGATTACAGCCCACGCCACCCATCAAGTCGACCTCAGTCCTCTCCAACGCCTCGTCTGCCTGTCCCTCCCGATGACGCCTCACCTCAGGGGCCAGCCAGGTGCAGGGGAACGCCTCTGACCCAAAACCTGCGGAGGGGCAGGATCACCCGGTGACGGAGGAGGAGAACTGGGAATGCGCATTCAGCAAATTCGGAGCCTTCCACAGGGGCCTTTTGCGGGAAACCCCAGGGCCCCAGTCCAACCCACCATGATCCAACGATGGAGCAACGCAAACGTGGTTCCATAGCACTTCCTTGGAACCCGCTTTCCCTCCAGCACCTGCAACGTGGCCAGGGTTCATCCCAAAAGACCTGTATCTAGTGAATAACCTTCAGAAGTGAGTGGGAAATGAAGACTTTCTCAGCCATATAAACACTGAAGGAATTCATTACTAGCAGACATTCGCTGAGAGAAATATAAGAAAATCAAAGGAAGAAATAGGTGGTTCCACAATAATACTTGGAGACTTTAATACCCAATCTAAATAATGAATAGGACAGAACTTCATAGCACAAAGAGCGAACCTTAATGTATGCAAATTAAAAAAAAATCATTTAGGAGATCGAGGATCCCAGGATGGACTGCAGAATGTGACAAAAGACTCTAAATGCATTATGAATGTATGAAACAACTTCCATGAAGGGAGTGGAGGAACAAGATACTGACCTAAAATAACTTTGGAAATGAATGATCTCTAAGAGTTAAGGCAAAAGGAATTATGCATAATCTCTGTACTCTAGGTGATAAAGTTTTCCCCATGGGTTTGTGGGTTAACAATTCTAAAATCAGTATAATGGAATTGAACAATCAAGTAAATGGGCAGAGAGTAGTGAGAGCAAGGTTTCTCACCTTTGGAGTGGTAATTGACAGATAAACGAGGGAAGGAGGCTAGAAGGATCCATGTGGTAATGGGTTAGAGATGGAGACATTGATATGAACTCATGTTTAACTTAATACAGATACTGCTGATTACATGTAGAATATTTATAGATGTGTATGTACACACAGGTTAATATATACGTAAGTATCTCCTTGCCCTGTCAGCCGAGAGGGCCTAGAAGTAATGGCTAACACTCTAGTGGCAACAAGCATACCTACCACCCAGATCTTGGTTTCTAATACAATTATCCAGTGAAAGGAACCAGGCCTCCTTGTAGGAGTAATTGATTCTGGGACTGGATGAGAAAATACGCAAGATGGGCCTAGAGCATATTGTAGTTAGTGCCAACAATTAAGACAGTTTCAAATTAAAAAAAAAAAATACAGTGATAGAAATATATAAAAGGGACACAGAAGCCAACTGAAAGAGCTTCAGAGACCAAAGATGGAACAATTTGAGCAACAAAATAAGTATAGCAGAATAAAATAAATACACATGACTTCACAATAATAAAAATGACTGAATAAGGAAAAATAGAAATCTCCCAAGCAGAAGAATTCTAAATAATTTATGTACATACTCTACCATCAAGGAGATGGAGCATAACTAACTACACTTTAGTGTGGGCTTCACATAGTGACTTTCTGCCAAAGAGTACAGTATGGACAGGGAAAAATCATGTGGAGAAACCCAAGCACTACCTCAGGTGATCGAGGTCAGCAGCAACAATAAGTTATGTACCCTTGATGTGATGTGATGAGAATGGCACTTTACTTCTCTGGTTTTCCTCCAGAAAAATACACGTATACTCATGAGATGAACATCAGAAACTCTCAACTGAGCAACCATCTACAAATATATGATTGGTAATTTTTGAAACTGTCAAGGTCAGCCAAAACAAGAAAGTACAAGAAGCTGTCACAAGCAAGATTACATGGTAAATAACGTCATGTGAAATTCTGCATAGGATCCTACAATGGAAAATTATAGTAGAGAGAAATGGAGTAGATCTGAATAAATTATGGACTTTAGCTAATAATAATGTTCAGTATCAGTTCATTAGTTGTGACAGGTGTACCACACTAATGTAAGATGTCAGTAATAAGGGAAACTGGGTATAGGGTATATGGGAACTCTCTGCATTATGTTTGCAATAATTCTATAAATCTAAAACTGTTCTAAAAGAAAAGCTTAATTTAAAAACATCTCTTCCTGATATCTGAATGAGTTGCAAAGCAATGGATAATCAAAAATCACTTTAATAATAAATGTTACTTATATCACACATTAAACATTTTTTAATGATTGACTTAGTATGGGTTTCAGATGTGCTTTAAATAACATTTTTATTTCATTTATAAAAAATCCCCTATATTAAATAACATTTACTTCTATGTTCATCAAACCACACTCAGGAAAATAAGTAATTGCATGAAACCAGAATTGTTCAAGAAAATTTAGAGGAACGTAGAGATGACCACAAAGTCAGCAGTTGCATATGCCTGTCAGGAATGCCAGCAGACAGCCTGCCCAGTCCTCCAATGATGGTAGTTCTTCAGGGCTGTGCCATTTCCTAGCTGTGCCACACATGTCCCAAAAGGAAACTCAAAACTCATCCGTGGGGACCACCATTAAAATATTCTGCAGCATGCCTGTCCTCCCCACACAGAGTATTTCTGGAGGCTCGAATATTGACTGGATTTTACTTTGTGATTCTTTAACTATTAACTCCTTAAGAAACTTCTAGATTCTCTTAATAAGTGAGAACTGGCTTGGCTATTGGATGTTAGATGTCTTTCTCTCTTTCCCCTTTTAAAAAATTTGGTCAAAGAATTATCTTTGATCTCTTACTTCCTAACAGCAAAATTACAATTCAACCAGCTTTCCAATACAAAGGTATGCTATATATTTCTGCATTTCTTCCCTCTGCCTCCCATTTTCCAATCTGGGACAACAATGATTCCTACTTAGTGAATGACAATAGGTTGGATTCACATGAAAAGCACAATGTTAAATGATATATAAATTCACCATTCAAAGTCATCCTGATGAAAATTAAAATATTTGAACAAACTTCAAAATATCCAATTTCAGTAGGTTTAGGCATTGGAAATGTTTGAGCACATCCAACCTATAACTCTGTCTACGTAGCACCAAGCAATATGGACTTCGGATTGTGTACTCAGAGATGATAGTCACTAATTCTCGACATAGAGATAACCATAAATATAGTTACATGTCATGGTTGCATCTTTTTCTAAAATGACACCAACAAGTGGTCTTTCTATTTTGTTTATTAGATTATTGAAAATTTCCAGGTCGCCATTTTCTATTCCTTGGCAGTGCCTGAGGATAAAATATTTTCATTCCTCCCAGATCAAAATACACCTAGTCGCCCTTTTGGAGATAATTTAACAAACATATCTATGCCCTTCTGCTATAATGACATTTTCGCTTAATGACATTTTTGTTTTAATGACAGCTCTTGGAAATTTTATTCCAGAGGAATGAGTCTAATGGTAGGAAATCCATGAAGATTGTCTGGGGAAATGTTTTGGAGTAGGTCGACCTTTTAAAACCTTTCAAATCTTTCATCCAGCCTTATTTAGACTTAGGGTGGACAAACTTGATATATATATCAATTGTTTTTATGGAGATTTAATTGTTTCCTGAAGAAAGATGAAAATGTGAATTTTTGTGATTACAGAGCCAAGGACAAATGGCCTAGATCAACACTATCCAAGATAAATATAACATAAATTATGTATGAAGTTTACAATTTTGTAGAAGTTATATTAAAAATGTAAAAGAGGTAAAATTAATTTTAATGACATAATTTATTTAACTCAATATATCCAAAATATTATCATTTCAACATATAATACATATTTTAAAATTCTCATCAAGATATTTTAATTCTTTTTCATATTGTCTCTGAAATCTTGTGTGTTTTATGCATACAGCACATCTTGATTTGGACTAGCCACATTTCAAGAGTTTAATAACCACCTATGTCTAGAGGTGGTATAGACAGTGCTGGTATAGACATAGTGGCGTTTAAGAGGAGGGAGCTGGATTTGGATGGTTTAAAAGTTGGAGCCGACATGGTATAATGGGGAAAATGTGGGGTTTAGTCACCAATATTCAAATTCCAGCTTCCACAATTAATTAAGAACCTTTAGAAAAACTGCCTTAAATGTTTTCATGTTTGTCAAATACAAAACATGTTATTTCATGGGGTTATAGGTAAGATTAAATAAGATAATGTGCATAAATCTTTGGCTACACAATATTCATTAAATCTTATCTTGAATCTTTAAGGGGGAATGTGTACTGTGATTTATTAATTCTGCAGCAAGTATTTATTGACCAACTACTCTAATGTTATATATCAGTGAGCAAAAAATTCTACCAAGAAAGTAGAGGAAGACAGACAATAAAGAAATAAAGTATGTTGTAGTCTGTTGGAAGATGATAAGTGCTATAGGAAAAATAAAGCAAAGTAAGGGGGATCAGGTATGAAGAAGATGTGGCATCATTTTAAATAAAGTGGTCAGGCTGATTGAGGAGAAGACATTCGGGCAAAGACTAAAGGAAGTGAAGGAGTTGACCATGTAGACTTCTGAAGGACAAACATGCCCAGAGGGGAGTTGGCTGGAGCAAAGACCCTGAGGTAGGGTTGTTCCTGGCATGTTTGAGGAACATCAGGGATAGCATATGGCTGGCGTGCAGGGAGTGAGAGGGAAAGAGAAAGGAGATAAAGTCAGAAAGGTCCTGATCACGTGGGGCTTGTAAGCTAGTGTAAGAATTCAGGCTTTCACTCCAAGTGAGATAGGCGCTACTGCAAGATTTTAAGTAGGGACCGACATGTTCTAACTTCCAATTTAAAGATATCACTCTTACAGCTGGGTTGAGAACAGGTTATGGGTGGCAAGGGTTGGGGGCAAGTGGTACGTGGAGTAAGGGGAGCAGCATAGAGACTGGTTAGGGGCTCCTGCAGTCATCAAGGAGGAATGATGGTGGCTAGAGTAGTCGTGGAAGTGGTGAGTCTCTAGATCTACACTGAAGGTAAAACCAACAGTATTTCCCAATCCTTTGGTTGTGGAGTATGTTATCAAGAGAGAAGCATCAAGAATGACACCAGCATTTTAAGAATAAGAGACTATGTATTTTTCACTAACTTAAATGACAAGACCAAAGGAAGAGCAGTTTTGGGGGGAAGAGCAGCAGTTCTATTTAGGATGCACTAGGTCAGAGATGTGCCCCTCTTCCCAAGTGGCTCCCGGAACAACAGCAACAGGTGAGAGTTTACAAGTTTCCCTCTCTGGGGAAACCAATAAGCCACCAAGAAGAAGACACATAGGGGTCCAAGAGTGGGAAATTTCTTATCAAAATTTCCCATTAGACTATTTCACTGAGAAGCTCATCAATAGATAGGCATTTGTCAATTCTGAAGCTCATTTTGTTTTCTATTTCAAGAACTTTAACAACTTTTTAGGTGCATTTTAAAATAGTAAACATTGTACAGTCACCAATGGCCATGCACGGTCATGAAGTGAACATCACTGACTGTGCAGTACAAAGCTGGTTTTCATCCCTGATAATGGAACGAACTTGACACCTGTAACCCTTCATTGAATATTGATGTAACTGAAAATTATAACCTAACTATATATACGAAGCCTGACTCTTCATATTCTGTTAAAGTTGGAAGTCAATAATGTTCAATACCCAAAAACCTCAAAAAGCAATAGAATCTATTTTCACTAGAAACTATATGGAATCATATATGCTTCTATAGCTTTGCTATAAATAAAATAAACGATAAAAAACAGGACATGATATAATGCTGCAACATGCTTACGCTTTGAGTCATTCCAGAGATCTGTCCTTCCAAAAGTCATCTTCCACACCACTACTAGAAGAATTTTCTAAACCTTCTTTACATTTTGACTATTTCCAGAGATCTGTTTTGAAATTTTTTCACAAAGTTTTCACATCTTTTAAGCAATGCAGAAAGCCCAGTGCTTAAAGCGTGGGGCTGTCATGGGGACTAAAGCCTTGAAGGAAAAGAGAAACTCCAGGAATCCAGGAAACCCTATGGGAAGTGAATAAATTTGCCACTAGTTTCCCTCAGGGAGGCAGCTCAGTTAGACACTGCTGTAATTATTACTGACTTGAAGAAAGATACTCTTGAGTCTAGCAACTGAGTGTTCCTTGCCAACTCCACAGCCCACTGACAGCTGCTAATAGACCTACACGTGGTCCACATGGAATTCTCTGAGACTAGTGGAGTTGAGCATCAATCTTCAAGTGACTGAAACTAGGTTCATTGTTCACAGCTTATCTGGAGCTGGGTCCTAGACAGGGATTCACACTCTTTTGTTGTTCTATAAATCAGAAACCTGTATTGTTCAATATGGCAAAGCAAGGAATACAGTATTTTCTAGAGGAGAAACTGGAGGGAAAAATAGTCTAAGAATGCCAAGTTGATCTGATGCTAAATCAAGGGAAGGATGTACATTTATAGTAAAAGTAAAATCTGAGTTACAGTGATGAAAATAAAAGTTCAAGCTGCTGATTCATTGAAGCAAACTTAAAAAAACAACAACAACAAAGAAGAGAAATGTGTTTGTCTCATCCAGAAAGATGAGATAATCTGAAAAATAAACCTTGAAAGATGTAATCAGTCATGTACCCCTCAAGGGAGAATGCACAGAAATGTCTGTTTCCAGCTACACAAAGTCATTTCCATAAGAATAACAATGCAACCACAAATCTTTAGAGTATGCATAAATGAATGAACAAAGAAGTGGGTAAATACAGAATTATTCAATAAGGCAGAACAAGAAGCTAGAAAAATGAGAAAAAGTGGAAAACTGTGGTGCACAGGGCACTAATCCAATAGTGGGAAGAAAAAAACCAATCTGCTATCAGAAGAGTGTATTTCAGAGGATCAGGAAAAAACAAACCAGATACAGCAAACCCAAAGCACAAAGCCAGAAGACATTGTTAACAACAAAAACTGTTTGATAATCTTGTTTTGTTTTGTTTTTTGTTTTTTGTTTTTTGATGGGGTTGGGATGAGGATTTTTACTACTGGTATCACTCTGGTTAGGGAAATCTCTTAAACAAACAGCCATTCTCATAGAAACAGCTAATTTGGAGGTAGCTGTATCCTAAGAGTATAACAAAGAAATCCACCCTCTAAATTGCAAACTTTACTAGTGGCTTTTTTTTTTTTTTGAACACAGCTACTCCACCAAGTGGGAAATAACTGAATGGAGGAGGGGTTGACAAGCAAATGGCTTTTCTAAAAATTTTTTTAGGGAGTGGAATATAAAGCTGCATTTATTTTCCAGCCTGAGAAAATAGCTGAATACAGTGACCACGTTCCACAGTGTCACCTAGTGGTCTTGAGGGACAGGATTTGAACAGAAGCACAAACTGGTAAATGTACAGCTGGCTTCAGAAGCCTGTCATCTCAGAAAGCCGCCTTCTCTTTTGCTTGGGGTAGGGGGTTGAAGAGGATTAATAGCTGACTTCACTAAAACCACGGGGCAAAAACTTAAGCCTCACTTACACTGTGTGTTTCACACCACTGACCTCACTTACTTTTATAAGCCTAAAACCAGAGCTTTGAAATCAGATTTCCACTCACCTGATATAAAACTCCTCCGTCAGATGTTTTTGAGATCTCTGAGAACCAGACAGAAAAAATATCAGCTAAATAGATGCATGATTTTATGCAAAAGTCATTTCCAAGTTGTGTAGAACTGATTTGTACACAAATAGCCTCATTCTCAGGTTCCAATCTACTGTGTCACCTAAATTGGTTTGTCATTTGATTACAACATCATGGGCCTCACTGATGCAGAAATGTTTGGTTCAGGACATTCTCCGTTGTTTCCAGAATCATTGCAACTCACTTACCTGCCCGTAGCCTGGACCCTACAGAATTTATCACCCACACTTTCTAAAGCATAAATGTGATTGTCTTGTTCCTGGTGTTAAATCCTTTATGGCTTTCTCTTTGCCTTCAGCAGAAAGCTCAAATTCCTTAAAGGACATGCGAGGCCTGGGACTCACCCCTGCCCACCTCCCTGGTAGAACCAACCACTCCTTTTCATACTCCACACCCAGCCAGACAGAGTCCTGTCGTGCACACCTGGACCCTGGCCTGTGGTTCTCCCTGCTGCAACAATCTTCCCCACCCTCTCTTGACCTGTGTTATTCCTGCTCATTCTTCATCCTTCCCCGACCTCAAGCTTGAGTTAGGGGCCTCTCCCACACTCCCCTAGGGTATTCCACACAACCCACAATATGATAAGTAATACTCTGTTTGATACTTATTCCTCCATCAAACTACTAACTCCTGGAGTGTCTTACAGCTCCAGATCTCTAGTGCCTGGAAGAGTGCCGGGGCCACAAATATTTGAATAAAAGAAGTCACGGATGCTTGAATCAATGCCATGCTTCTCTGTTCTCTAGCATATCCAGCCAATCAACTTAGTTCCAAATATAAATGTGACCTGATGTTTAGTGGGACTCATGTGTGACTATTAAACCACAGAGGCATAGACAAAGAAGAAGGTGTGACGCATCTAAAGAGAACACACAACAATAAACGCCAGGCATCCCCCACCCCACTAACCACAACCTACTTTCAGCCCCTGCAAGGCTGCTCTGGGAAGAGGTCTTGGGAGAGGGAGGAAAGGGGCCACCACTCTCAGCCTTATGGGGGCTGTAGTGTTCATGTAGCATGTACCCCTCTTCCTCCAACGTCAAGTATTGGATCCTCCACAGCTACCAGAACCAAACTCCGTAGAGGCACTGAGTGAATCCTGCTCCTCAACGCATCATATAATAGTCTCCTCTGATGTTGATTCTGCTCATATCTAACCATATGTGTCTGAGTTAAGGAATACGTGAGTGGTATAGAAAAAGTGTGTAGGGGGAGGGCAATTAATTCTGAAATTTCCAGTAAAAATGTCACATTGGCATGTAGAGGAATTACTTAAAAATTAACCCTAAATTCCTAGATCAGTGCCCAGAAGTTCTCAAATATCTAAGGAAATTATTTCACTTAAGAAAATTCCTATTTGGAATTATTTTTACTATATTGTAAACACAAAATTCATTTTGATTCCTTTACATTTACCTCAGTTGAGGAGAGCCTTCTATTTGGTAAATTAATTTAAATATGGACTCCTAAATTCCTTTGATGAAGAAGTTGGTGGCTTAGATACTATTTCACTTTTCCCATTAAAAAACAGTATCAGATGCTTGGAAAGGCTCTCCCTTGATAGATAGTGATGATTTCCATTTGTTGAAATTGATTTCTTTTGATTTACTCCCTATCAAATACTGGTACTGAAAGAATTTTTAGCATCAAAGATGATCTAAGGAATTAATATATTAATATATTTGATGCTGAATAAATAGAAATTTTTACATTCTTTTCACTTGTATCAAAGTAAAGGAAGTAAAAGTTTGTGTAATAAAATATGATATAAACTTTTACTTCAGATCTTACAGAAAATGTTTGGAGGCAATAATAGATTTTTACCTTATGGGAGTAGGATTTTTGCTGGACTACTAACAACTCTATTAACAGATTGAAATTTTCTCTCATTGGATATGTCAAGCCTGGGACTGTCTTCCCCAAAGAAATTTATATGAAGTACTTTTTTATATTTATTTGAAACAGAGACTTAGTTGGCTTTGTAAATATCTTGAGAGGCCTTTGTTAATATCTTCATGGAAGATAAACTCCAGTTCATACTCTAGTTCATGCTGGAATGGTACTTCTGCCATTAATGTCAGAATTTCCTTGCTTGTCCCATCCCATCCCATCCTAAAGATATTTTATGATATCTGAAAAAACCTCTCATATGCTGTGCAACCACAAGATAACTAACTTCAGAAAGATCCAGAGGGTGGAGTGAAAATATTTTTTCCATTATATCTGCTGAAATGTTGAACATTAATTACCCACATTTATTTGATTTATAAAAGTATGTTCCTCATGCTCAAATTTTGATTGGAACCAAACTGAAGTATGGAATTGGAGGTCCTGTATTCTTGCTCTCTCTTGGTAACTAACTGTGTGATTATGAACAGGATCTCTTTTTCTGGGCCTCAGGTTTCTCATTTGTGAAATGAGTTTAAGTACAAAATTTCTAAGATCTTTTAATTTTCATGGAGACTGAAAAGTGATTAAATGTATCATCATGTAAAAACTATGCTTCACATCAATAGAATATTTTCCTTTCTCAAACCACCCAATGATTTCACATTTAAATAATTCAAAATTTTCATGGAGTGCTCTCTGCAATGTTTATGACCTGTGCAAGCTCAAAAAAAAAATACATTCATTGAATCTATCAGCAAGAAGTATTAATCATATTTTTCCTTGAGATTAGCACTCGAAGAAGTGTCTGTTAGATTAGCACTTGATTCTAATTCCAGTTATACATTTTCTTGCCAACATTTCCCAAAATGTATTTCTGAATTGCGTTTATGAAGAAGTGGGCAGCTTTGATATGATTTCACTTTTCACAGTGAAAAACACCACCTGATACTGGGAGAGGGTCCCAATGTCACCCTTGATAGACGGTGGTGATTTCCATTTGTTGAAATTGGCTTCTTTTACTTTACTTCTAGCTCTACAGTGAGTTAATAGATACTCTGTTTTTTTAAAAAGAATCTTGCTGGCAAATAATTTGGAAAAATGATGGGTTGACAAAATTAAACCAGTCTCCTTATCGCATTCAGACCATTCAACTTGCTGACATGAATTTCATCCTCCTGTACAGGATTGGTGTGCACTGCGAAGGGAGGTGCCTGCTGCCAAGTCAGTAGGTTACCCCCTGCCAACACCACCCCCCTTTCCCGACACACACATACACACACACACACACACACACACACACACACACACACACACACATACACACACAGACACGGCTCTCACAGTGAGTAATAAGGCAATGAGAGTTTTGGCCAGAGCAATTCTTTCTGTATCTGGTATGTAGAGACTAAGCCAAACCATTTTTATTTCAAGAAGCAGAGAGGACAGATTTTGAACTAATCCAAAAATGTTCAGTCCATAGCCATTTATAGCTCAATTTTAAAAAGGACTCTTTACAAAGAAGATAAGCAAAAATGGAAAGGACTTTTTCTGGAGGTCACGGGCTTTGGTCCTGGGAAGTGATTGCACAAAGGCAATTAGGAAGTAAAGGAACCAGGTACTCAGAGCATTTCCCATGGAAAAGGTAGGATGTGATTTTTCGTTCAGGGCCTGATTGTCACTGCAGCTCCCTTGTGAAGAGCAGGAGCTTACTCAGTGATAATCTTCCTGGGAGGACCCTGCCATCCAGTCATTTTTCTGGGAGTGTGGGCTGGCACCCACATGGTGGGGGACGAAGCTAACCTGTATGGCCCTGGGCCCAGGCTAAGTATAGACCAGGGAAAGAGGTAGCCTTCTCCCTGGGGCCTAGTCCTAACTCAGCTCCACCCACCTCCGCCACCAGGGACACCTGGCCCAGCCTGGCCCCGTGTACTGTCCACAGGACAAAGTTCAGAATTAAGGCGGCAGAATTTAGAGGTTAAGAACATGGCCTTTGGAGTCAAACAACCTGGTTTGGACTCTTGAACAAGTGGCATCTTAGTTTCTCCAACCTAAAATGATCTTAAGAGCTGGAGAGACACAGGAGTTAGCTCATGTAAAACAACCCACAAATGTTATGATAAGTAATGCTAAATAAACATTGCTACAGCAGATTTAATTTTTGAAGTATTTCCTAACCTACTATCTTACTTGAGTCTCATAACAACCCTATAAATTAGGTAGGGCAAATGTAGAGAATTATACTTTTTTCCCCCTGAGATGTGAGGAAACTGAGGTACAAAGCAATCGAGTGACTCGGGTATTTAAGAGCTTTCGAGTCAGGGAGAACCCCTTTTGAATCTGAGTCTAACACCACTAGCCCTGTGATCTTTAGCAAGTAACTTAACCTGTCTGAGCCTTTATTTCCTCATCTCTAAAATGGAAGTAATCATAATATTTACCTCACAACGTTGTTGTAAGAAATCAAAGAGTTAGTACGTAAAAAACACTTATAACAATGCCTGGCAAGTAAGAACTAGTCATTTTATTTATTTATTTTTTAAGAACTAGTCATTTTAATTGTTGCTCTTACTATTTCTCCCCTTGTTAGTTATATTCTTTTCCTACTGCCCCAATTCTTGGTGTAGTACTTGACATATAAATAGTGATCAAAAATATTTTGTTGAATGAAAATGCTGTAAGATTTCAGAAAAGAAGGAGATCATGAAAACTGGGAAGGCTCTACAAGGTTTTATGAAGGAGGTGGGGCTTGGATTGGCTTCACAGATGCCTAGAATTTAAATATGTAATAGGAAACATTTTTGTAGGTAACAGAAGAGAGATTACATACTATACATATACTCCGGGATTACATATATACATTTGCTCTTGGATTTAACACATTCTACATTATATTATTTAATTCCCTCCATTTGTAGTTAATTGATGGCAAAACCTATTTAAACTACATTATAAAATGTAGCTTATCTTGCACTTACATCTTTTATGTGTTTGCTATAAATTCTAGTTGACATAATCAGAAATCAGACTGAATTCATCATCATTATAAGATAAGGAAAAAAATCACACCAAACAGCCTTAGGGATATCGTGTTTAGCTGCATTATAAGAAATGACCCACAATAATTTCAACAATTTCACAGAGAACTTTCATTTATCTAAATTTTATTTTTGCTAAGTGAATCAAATTATAGCTCTGCTTCTCTTAGTAGCTGGGTTTTTTTTTTTTTTTTAGTTTCCAGGCAAAACCCCTATGTTTAATCTGCCTGGAGTGAAACTCCTTCTTCACGTGTCAGAAATAGTTATTAGTATGTTTTTCACTTACCATTTGCTGCCAGCCCTAGAGTATCTTAATTTCTTTGTTCAAATGTCTGCCATTGCCAGTGAGGGTGCATTAAGGATATTGTAACATAATTAACACCAAATGTTCTTCAGAAAATAAAAAGGGTGGTTTTTATTCTCTTTTTAACTCTACATTTGTAGTCTGTCCCATGCTATGCCTCAATATCGAAACAAAAATGAAAAAACATAGGCAGCCAGCTGAGTGTTTGATCTCTCTGATGTTGGTGCCAGATCATTTAGTCATTTCTAATGCTCCAGATGATCAACACTTCCCATCTGAGATCCACACCATCAGACTTGACCTCTTGCTGCTCCTCTTTGTGGCTGTCATCTGTAGCCCCCTCCCCACTCCTCATTCATTGATGATTTTATCAGCTGAGCTCTTTCTTACTCCTGTCATCATTCTTAATAAGTTCAACATCAACATAGATCATTGATTCAAATTTTCTCAAATCCTTGGGCTCTTTGCTTCTGACAATGTGTTTCTTCTTCCCACCTCAGCAGCTCTTCCGCAATCTTTTAAAAGCCTTCCCCTTCGTAACCACATCTTTCCCATCGATCTCTCCTACCCTGAGTGCCCACTCCAGAAATTCTCAGACCTGCCAAAGTATTGACCTGACCCTTTCCTACTACCAACCTTCCCTTTGGGCTTGTACCCTTTCTTATTCAGCATAGACTCCACAGACCATGATTAGAAACTTAACCCCCTCACTCCTCCCTCCCTCACCACTAACCTTGCAAAGCTGACACCCTACTTAAGCTCCGCTATCCATCTGCTTCCCACCTGCACCCAAGCAACTCAAAAGTGCTGCAGCAAATACACAAACAAGCAGACTTGCTTCTCTTTAAGTTTATAGTGACAATCTCAAATGAGCACGTTTCTCATATGCATACTTGTCCACTTTCCAAAAAGACAATTTCCTGTCTTCTCTTTTTTGCTCAACTCTATCTCTCACACACACACACACACACACACACACACACACATACACACAGAGTTTTCTCCCCTCTGTAATCTTTGCTTTACCAGTGACCTTGCTTCATATTCTACTAAAATAGAAATACTCAATCAGATAGGCACAGAATTGATTCACTTTTCCTAAACAAACCTAGATTAAGAACTTTGCTCTTAGGTACAATGATGAATCAAGATATAGACTATGTTTAATAAAAGTATCATTACATTTTTTTGTTTACTTGAGTTTGTGAATTGACAACATTATATCTTCAGTAAAAGCAAGACACTTGACAGTGTCTTTTCAATCTTCATTAAAATATATTTTTAAAATATTGTACATGATAGTATAATTAGGTGTGTTCCTACCTGGTTGAATTAAAAAGAAATACAGCATTATCTGAAGGATCAGTGGTAATAAGAGATGATCTGCAGGGTCACAGAGCTCTGTTCATGAATCTGTCTCTTTGATATTTTATGGATGAAGGTACACAGATGCTAGAAAGTTGGAGAAAAAACTAATATGTTGGATGAAAAAATGTTGAAAGATTTAACACGCTAAAACAATTGACTGAAACAAATAAGATGAAATTTAACAAGGATAAATATAAAATCCTTCATTTGGCTTTAAAAACAAATTTATAATAAAGTACAGGATGGACAACACTAAATTAACAGAAATAAATGCACAGAGTAATCTTTTATTAACAAAGAAACATGTTCATCACAAAGAAAGCAATAGACCAACCATCGTAGGCACAGGCCAGACCTCGGCAAAGGAACCAGATTTAATTCTGGGGAATTTATTTCAAGAGTGTAACATTTACAGCATGTGAAATGAAGGGGAGGCAGGATAACGAAGAATGGAAACGTTGTGCGAAAAACAAGCTCTGCAGTGGCTGAAAGACAGATCTAAGACCGCCTGGCATGGTTGAATCTGGTGTCCTTCATGCGCAAGTTCAAATCCCAGCTCTGCCAGTGATTCACCTTGTAAACTTGGGCAAGTTACTCCCATCTCCAAGTCTCAGTAGCTCCATTTACAAAAAAAAAAAAAAAAAAAAAAAAGATAATCTTATTAACAACTGTTTCATGACAATGGTATGAAAACCAAATGAGAGAATCCATTTGAAGCAATCATCCCATTCCTGGAGCAAAACACACGTTAAATAAACATTTGCTACTGCGCAGAGGCAGAGCTAGCAGAGGTGTAGGAGAAAAGCAGGTTGTTATTACAGAGCCTGAAGTTAGTACTTGTAAAGTTCAGTACTTTTTATGTTCATAAAATATTGCTCTATTTGACTCAGTTAATTTGGGAGGGGTTTTTATCCCCCCAACTCCAGACAGTTTAAGTCCTGGTTAGGCAGAAAGTTCAAAAGAGCTGTATTCTTTTCGACCTGTGGGCCAGCGAGCAGAGGGAGAGAAGTGTCTGAAACACATCAGGTGTTGTGGTGATGAGACCCATCATGGGTGACAAACACAGGGGACCATGGTCAGGAACTGCTAAGTTTCTGTCCCCCAGGGTCTCTTTCTGAAACGTTTGCTTCCATCTTGAGGTTATGAGTTTTGTTTATGTGAAGGTGGCTTTTCCTTACCTGCTGCATCAAGGTGACTGGATACTGAGCTTGGGGACAGAAAGTGACATCCCGTGGGGGAAACCTAAATAAACCATTTGATGTAACGGACCCCCCCTACCCCCTGCAAACTGCGCAGCACTGCCCAGGCCAAGAGCGGGAGCCTTTCCTATGACCTCTCAGGAATTACAGTTCAGTGCCTTACCTCTCCAACAAATAGGGAGCTTTCACCTTCCTCCGTTTCAAGTTGGGCCCCCAAAAGCATCCTTCAGCCCAGGGTCATTGGAGCCAATAGAAGGAGACTGAGTTCAGTACACAAGCAAAGGAAGACTATTTTTTTATCAAAAAACGAAGAGGTGTGAGCTCGCCCTAGAGTGACAGGCCGTGGGCGAGGCTGCTTTACAGGGATCTGGTCAGCGGGGAGAGGGTGGCGGTCCCTCGGGCCGCGCAGGCGCAGGCGCAGGCGCAGGCGCAGCTGTGCCGCTCACGCTGGCTCCAGAGGCGGAGCCGGGCGCCGCCTCGCTGCACACGGCCCGCCGCCGCCATCTTGGATTCGGTGCCTGCGCAGCGCTTCTGCCCGCGGCCGGAGCCGAGGTGGCCGGAGCTGAGGTGTCTGGAGCAGCCCTTTCACACCGGTAACTCCAGTCTGAAGTGTCAGGAGCGAGGCCTCTGCATGAGGCTTCCTCTGAACCAGTGAAATGATGAAGCACAAAGGAAAAGAAAAAAAAAGGTTAGGCTTTATGTTGTGACTCAGATTCTGTTTTTATTTCCTGTGTATTTGCTGGTGGCATTTTGACCTACGCCCCTCTCAGTGGTGTTAATAGTGCTCTCCTTAGGCTGGCCCCGTAGGAGAAAGAGCAGTGCTAATTACTCCTTCTGGAAGAGCACAGCCTGCAAAACTAGCAGGAATCCTCAACCCGTGGGCCCAGACCTCCCCTGACGGGCCCTGCAATCCTGCTGGGCATGTTTCCACTTTCCCCTGGTCCCTCAGCCTCCCTATCTGTCTTTTTTTAAAAATACGTCTTTCCTGCCTTCTTCCCTGTTAGTTTCACTTTACTTTGTCCTTTAGAATCAAACTTCTTGAAAGAGTGGTCCTCCGGGCCAGGGAGATGCAGTCGCCTTGGCCATGTTCTGTCCTTCAGGCGGGTGGTGGTGGTCATCACTATGTTTCATGACTTACATGTATGTTACATATGTGCTTTTGAAAACATCAAGTAAGGCAAAAGGAAAACAGAGTGGCCCCGTGAGTTCCTGTTGCTTCAGTGCCTAGTCATTCCTGACCCCACTAGAATCTGGACCCCCTGCCCAGCATTACACTGAAACTTCTCTGCTAATGTAACCAGTGGCCTTATATGTCTGTGCTTACTTCACTGGAATTCTCTGAGACGTTTGATGGAATAAAGACTACATGATTCTTGGAACCCTTTCCTTTCTTGTTCTCTGGACAACCTCTCTCCTTCATAGTTGGCCTTTTTCTGAATCTTTTTCCCCAGATTCTCTTTTTCTACTTAACCCCTGTAGCAGATAGTATTGATTAGCTAATCAACACTCATCCCCACTCCCCAGGAACCGTGGCAGCCCCTGCTTCACTACACTGATCAGCAGTGCAAAGGGCAAGGTAGCCACTCAGAACAGGCCTATGAGACCTGCAAGGTGCCAGGAGGCCATCAAGGATGTGGAGGAAGACCCTCTCCCCAGATTCAGTCCTGATGTGGATATCCGATTTGAAGGACATATTCAGGCAGTCAGTTCACGAATAAGAAACTCAGCCCTTAGAAACTTGGCTTCAGTTTGTTGGGCAGAGGGGCTCCTACTCCCTACCCCAGGTAATGTTTCCTGCTCTTTGATGCCTGGGTTTCCTTGACCCTCCTATGATCAGCAGAAGATCCTAAGTTTATGCATAGGCCCAAGCTCAGGAGGGTATGGGGGAAGAATCAGCAGGTGTCAGGTTGGGAATCACCCCCTGAGTCGTTGGACGGTGGGGGAGGGCACATGGCAGCAGTGGTCACTGACTTTGCTTGCACCCACTGCAGAGGGTGATCTGCAGAGTCCCTTAAGCACATTGCTTGTCCATGAAGAGGCACAATGCTGGGGAAAGGCAGGCTGGGCTCGGGAAGGGGGCTGGCTGCAGCCTGGCTGGGACTTCTCCGTCTGGAGGCTGCAGCTCCCTCTGTGAGGGCAGGAAGGAGGAAGCAGTGAGTGAATGTACAGTTGACCCTTGAACAACGTGGGGATTAGAGGCACCCACCTTGTGGGCAGCAGAAACTTCAAGTATAACTTCACAGTCAGCCCTCCAATTCTGCCAGTCCACATCCATGGATACAACCAACCCCAGATCGTTTAGTACGGATTTGTTGAAGAAAAAAAAAACTAGCATAGATATGGACCCTTGCGGTTGAAATCCATGTTGTTCAAGGGTCAGCCGTATACAGAATTCACAGCGCATGTGACAGCATTCCTGGGGAGGATAACTCTTTACTCAAATATGTGAGCTGACTATAGGTCTGAGGCGCAAGTGGATGGTATAGACTTGGCTTAATCTCAAGTGTTATCATGTGGCTTTTTGATAATTGGATAAAAGCTGAGACCTCCAGATCGCAAAAGGTATAGTCAGGAAAACAGAGAATGGGAAGAGGCTTTACAAATACAAACATGTAGACCTAGACTGAGAGAAGGCCTCAGCCACACCCAGGTTCTTACCCCAAGACAGGCTGGACTGGGCCATCTCCACACCATGGCAAGACAGTCATGTCTGAATTTATTAAAAAGTCAATTGAGTGTGTGTATTGGGGGGGGCTCACTATTCTCTCCAGAAAACCTTCACAACATAGAATGGAAGCAGATTGCCTTTCTCTTTCCTCCTGCTCCTGCCTTGAGCTGAGAGCAAGCAAACAGTCCAATTTCAGTTTCTCTCCTGTAACCCCGCTGATCTCCAGGCTGAAATAAGTGGGAGTTCTTCCATGCCCCAGGTCACTCAGACAGGGAGAGAAGCAGGGGAAAGGGAACACGGGGGGAAATGTTTCCTTTAACTTAAAATGTCAGTCCAAGTCTCTCTCTGGCTTTCCTGCCAGAGGAGATCTTGTGAGGCCTGAAACTGGACTGGCAGGCAGGGTAGGGGGATAAAGAAATTTATGTTTACATGTTTCCAGAAACCCTTCCTCATGGTCACTTAGTCAATGGCCTGTCTCCAGGGCCTGCTCCTCTGTTCTTCTCACCATGTCACTCCTGCCCTCTCCAGAGGCTGCCCTAGGCTGTGCTGTGTGCTCTGCCCAAGCGTGGACTCAGGCACAGTTGAAAGACCCAGTTCACACTTGATGGGAACTGACTGAAGACTTTGGAGAATAACACAGCTTCACCTGGAAACAAGATGGATGCCTTAGCCTGCTCAGTCTGCCGTAACGGAGCACGCAGACTGGGTGGCTTAGAATTTCTTACAGTAACAGGAGCTGGGAAGTCCAAGATCAGGGTGCCTGGTGAGAGCCCACGCTTGGCTTGGAGCTGGCCATTTTCTTGTGTCCTTACGTGCCCGAGGCGCATAGCGTTTATTCCACGGATGCGAACCTTTTCTCAGAGTCGGCACGCCCCAGACCCTCCAAATGGATCCTCATGCTTACAGCTTTTCTCTGACCCTGGTGTGATGCTAAATTTTGTCCCTCAAGACATGGGCAGTGGGGGACATCTCCTTGAGAAATGTCCCTCCTGCATAGTGTCTAGTTGCTAATATGAGGAAAATGATAAAACTTTCCCTGTACACATAAGAGCTGGATAAATGGAGAGAACCACTGTATTCTCAGGTGGGACTACTGAACCTTTTAAAGATAAGGACCCTTTTATCTTAGAAGGTCAACATAATTACAATGTAAAAACCCCAGCATTTTTTGGAACTTTACAAATTGATTGCAAATTATTGAAAAATAAATAGGCAAAGATTGCTTGAAATAAATTATAAAGTAAACTATCGGGTTTCAAAATCTACTTTAAAGAAAGCTGATGATGATAGTAACTAACATTTGTTGAGCACTTGTGTGTTGGGCATTATGCTAAGAACTTTCTGCACATTATTTTTTCTAAGCTTCACAATAATGCTATGAAATAGGTACTGTTATTCATATTTTACAGAAGAAGGGACATAATTAAAGGGGTTGTTCAAGATCAATAACTTGTTCAAGATCAAACAGCTAATCAGCTGTGCGGCCGGGGTCTACCTGACTCCTGGGCTGATCTCTTCCCCTCTCTGCACCAACAGGGAACCCGCCTGCTGCTGAGGAAATAGGCAGATGAAGTAATAGAACAGAAAGCTGAGGGTAGTTTTCTTAGTTAAAATTGATGAAATAAGTCACCAGGAAAATGGTTCCAAAAATTTAACCCTATATTGTTGCAAACACACACAGATGTACAGCACTCAAAACACATACAAATGAAGGCTAAAATAAGTCAGAATGTCAGCAAATATAACAAAGAGGTGGAATGGGGTTAAGATCAGAATTACAGTCTGCAGCTGGGAAAGGAAAACAAGTGCAAGCAGAATAGATTTGAGGGTGAAAATAGGCCTAGAAATACTTGGAGTAAATTTCTAGCACGGTATCAGCTCCCATTTTTACTTACTTGGCTGAAAAAACCAGGGGTTAAACAGACTATGTGTGAGAGGGCATACTAAAATAATTTGCCACCTATTTTTACCCACTGAATTATCTCCCCTTCTAGGGATCCACAGCCCCAACCCAGGGCAGATGAACAACCCCCAGAGGATGGGCAACTTCATGCTGGGACACAATCGTTACTGGCTCAGAGGTGGGTGAGGCTCCCCACAAGTTGTCCACGAAACATGCTGTGGCACTGCCCCCAGGAATGGAACAGCCAAGAGGCATGTGTCCAAGCCCGACCTTCCTTACTCTAGCATCCAGGGTGGTGATGGAAAGTGGGCCTGCTCCCACCGGGTTGATGCCCAGGTTGAGGATGGCAGTGGTTGCAGGGGCAGAGAGGGCCTGGAGCTTCATGGCGTGGGGAGCATATGGCAGAGAACTCCTGGTGAGGAGGTGGGGAGACAGCAGGAGCCAAGCTCCAAGCCCTCAGCACATGCTCCATTGTCCCATTGGACTTTATTTATAAAACACAGATTCAAAGGTGAAATGATTAAGAATCTGGAGGCTCCAGTCACAGAGCATTAAACCCCAAGCTAAGGGCTTTTCTGAGCATGGGGTTCTGTGGGAAACTGTTCTGGTCCCAGGCCCTCTGAAGAGTTGAGTAGCTGAGACAGACCTTAGGACCCCTAAAATAGCTATAGAAGTATTTTACAAAAATGCTCACAGACTCCTGGTTTAGAGGATTCTGATAGCTTATTGGATTTTGGGTGGATCTGTGCTTTTCATTGGCTTGACAATTTTGCAACTCTATAGAGTCAGAAATTAATTCTTAGAGAGGCCTGCTAACCATACCCTTCACAGGTGAAGATGTGATTGGTTGCTCTTCCATGAAAGAGGCCAGTTTTGCATCTAATCACAAAGGCATCTCCGCATTCCTGATTGTTTATGTCTATGTCTGCTCTTTGGAGATGATCTAAATGAAATCTTCCACACATGTTCATTCTATATTTGTATGGCCATCATGATTCACCTTTTTGGAAAAAAAGAAGTTGTGCTTTAACAGAATACTGTTATTTATCCTTTAACAGATGATTGTTATTCATCCTTTGACAGAATATTGTTATATATCTAGTGATTTTCCTTTATTAAGCTTAAGGAAGGGGAGGATGTGTGTTTGTTCAGTATCAGGATTTGAAGAGGTTTGTTTTGTTTTGTTTTGTTTTTGAGATTGTGTGTTAAACCTTTCAGCTGTTGCCAAATAATGAAAGAGGAAAATTTATGTATTCTAAAGTTTTATTTTACTGCAGTGCAGTCCCGCTGGGCTGGGAGGTGTGAGGGTGAAATGATCAGAAGCACCACCTCCTGGCAGAAGGGTTGTGCTGGGCAGTCAGGTCTGGGGACTGACATTGCTGTGGGTTTTCCAGGGCTCATTTGGGGGTCCCTGTGGGGAATCCCAGGCATTCATTTCCTAGGTGAGTTCTCTCCTCTGCTCATGTTGGAATGTGAGCAGTTTGCTCTGGTTTCTGCTATAGAGTCTAAAAATGTTTTTTCTTGGTTTATAGTAATGTCCCTAATTTTTCAGAGCTGAAACAAGATTTCTGCTTTAAAAACAAAGAATCAAAAAAAAAAAAAAAACTGGCAATTTCAATGGGATTTAGGAGAAAAACAAGGCAAATCAGTGGAATCAAGTAGTTGTCAATCTGTATCATTTCTAATTTTTAACTTGTGTAAATAATGATGATGTCATCTTCGTATTTGGATGATTTTTCTAGAATCTAGTCGCACAGTGGGAGTATTGGCCTATGCATATTGACATAGTTGTGTCACTCGATATATATAATTGCTAAATTGCTTTTCTAAAATGTCAATTCCTTTTCCAGTGCCTTCAGTGATATATGGAGGTACGAAATGGCAAGATTCTAGCTCATCGTGAGCATTTTTCCTCCTTAATTTGGTAACTGAGATAGTGGCTGCTGCTTATTTTAATTTGTACACCTTTTACTCTTTTGAGGAAGAATCTGTTACCTTTACATTAGCTGCAGGGATGTTAGCAAGCGCTCCGGCCTGCTGGTTTCACCTTGTTCCATTATATTTAAATAAAAATTGCTTCAATTCCCTGGGTAATGAAACCGAGAGTCCACTGTGACACGTCTAGAGATCTGATCTTTCTCATCTACTCAATTCTTGTTCCAGTTTTTTGAGTCAGTGGAATTCTCATTCTCTCCCATTTCTTCATATGACTCTCATCACTCCATACCCTTTTCTACATTTCCTTCAAACACTTCATACCAGGGACAGCAGAAGGAGAGGTGGAACTTGCAAGTAAACACAGCCTCTCAGCATGGCAAACAGCCTAAAAATTAAATTTCAGACATTTCTCTCGGAAGAGGGCGCAGCCATTCCTGCTCCCAGGAGGTTCTCATTGAGCCCTTTCCTTCTTGGATCCCAGCCCTGCATCTGACTGGACCACACCTTGTCAAGCGCCCCTCTTACCTCTGAGTCCTGGGCTCCTCACCCTGTGCTGTTCAGGAGCCTCTAGTTCCGCTCTCACTTCCACGTGGCCGTGTCCATCAGTGTTTTGCTCAACAAATGCAGTTTTCTCCCTGAGTCGTTATGCCAATCACTTTTAACCACTATTTTTTCCTCCCCTTTTTCCTGCCATATTTCCTCTTTTGTATGTTTTCTGGTCAAGTTCTTTGCTCATTTATCTATTGATGTCTTAATGTTTCTCTGATTGACTAATGCCCTCTTTTTGCCTAAATTAAGAAAAAATCATAATTAACAGATGTTCTCTCCACAGTAAACAGAAGGCACTATTTCTTAGTTTATGAAGAAAATTACTTTCTCCTAGAAGAATCAATAAATCTTTCAAAAGATAGTTACATATGTGGTTTCAAGCTAAAAAATGGGAACTCAAATCTCATTTTATGTGTATATCAGAAGACATTTCCCATAATTGTGTTTGTTTATCTCTGGGTATCTTGGTAATCAATATCATGTTGTTACCCACATAAAATACAATAAATAGTCAACATCTGAATTTTACTAGACAAAATAAACATCTTTGCTTTGAATATTAGACATGTATTCTTTTATTTTGAATCTTATTCTGAATAGTTTGAGAATCATCTAGTTCCAGAAATGTATTTTACCAAACTTGAATCCTTGGCTGTGTCTTTGAGGAAGTTACTGTATCTTACTGTTTATTATATCTCAGGTGAAAAGAGGTAGATACTTAGAATATGGAATTCATAGTTATGTATTTTATATTTTCTTTAAAAATCCAAGCAGCCACATAGCCAATGCCAATTAATAATAAATGCCCAGACCTTTTGCCAGTGTTTCTCAAGTCGTTCCCAATATACATGCAGTGACCCTTTGAGGAAAGGGGAAGTTCTCTTTACAGAAAAAAAAAAAAAAAAAGATTCAGGAATGATGCGCAAAGGCAGACCGTAAGGAGTCAATGGGGAATCAAAATAAATAGAATATAAGTAAAATAGATACCGATATTCAAATGCATTTTATAAATGTAAAATCAGATCAGAATAGAGTGTTGTCTTGTCAAGAACTTGAAGGTAAAAATAATTCTCTGCCACCAAATCTCTGTGACTGGCATTGCCCTCCTTTCAAGAGGTTGATATGCATCTGCTGAGCAATAAGCAGGCTGCAGAAATATAAGGAGGCTTCACGTGCATTAGATCATAGGTAGAAAATTAACTCCATCTTCTAATGGTGGTTAATGAGTTCCAGCATTTTCTGGAGAGGTCCCTCACACCATCTGAACACATCTAGGCCGAAGGTTCACCAACTGACTTTTTGATGTATGAACTTCTATCCAGCAGACTGCCTGCTGAAATACAGAAAACTTATTAATCAAATAGCTCCTTGTTTCTGCAGATTCATATGGGAATAATTCATAGAAACCAGACAAACCTGCAAAATTATCTCCATTAACTCTAAAGTGCTGGGAAGGAAACAATAGGTCTTAAGAACACGGATGATATGTTCAGGTTTTTAACTTTGGAGGCAAGGTCACTGAATGTGAAGAGACCATCGATAAGACAGAACTAAAAACTTGCTTGTGTGGATGGTGTCAGGGAACGGGATTTGGTTTTCTGCATTAGAACCCAAACTTCCCAAACAATGGGTTTTTAATAAGGGACAGAATGATCCTCCTGAAGACCAGGGAAAAAAGCATTTTTTCCCCCTCTCAATTCAAGTTTACAAAGGCTAATGATCTGATTAAGAATTCTCTTTAATCAATGTAGTGTAAATTTTTTAAAATGCTTTGTAACCCTTGTTATCTGAGGCCATACTAGCCTGTGGGAAGATAAATAGTATTCTTATTGCTGATTCTTTGGTTCTGAGCCTAAGGCAAAGGATGTTGAGATCTGAGTACCCACTGCACCACCTCCCACATCCTGTCCTTTACCAGGTAGACAGGTGGTTTTTCTTCTCTCTTTGAGTATGCGACGTGGTGGATGTGTGTGTGTCTGGTGTGGGTATGTGATATGGGCAGACGGAACAGAACAGGTCCCTCTCCTGCTCCCTGTAGCACCTAGCACAGTTCCTGGGGCGTAATTCATATGGATATGGATATGGATATGGTGAGGATGAGCGGGATAAAGGGAAGCATTATAGCCTTGTCCTGAAAGCTCTGTTTCAAGATGAGATGGGTTCAAACTCTTTCACTTCCTAACAGCATGACCTGGCAAATCACTTAACCTTTCTACACCTCCAATTCTTCATTGCAAAATGAGGATAGTCATTGTACCTGATTAAAATGTTGACTCCATATCAAAAATAGGATGAGTTCAAATTCCTTATTACATAAACTTCTTCACACTTTGGTCTCAAACTAACCACTGCTGGTGGCTCTTATAACTTCTTAGTGCTCCTGTTCTCCAATCCCACCAAGCACCTCACCTTTTCCTAGTGGGATAGTAGGACACAGGAGGATCCCTTAATATGTGGTTATCTTTTAAACTCTATCTGGCATGCCTGTCCCCTTTCTGCCTTCTGAACTCCTTCTCACCTTTATTGTTTCTCTCAAAAATCTCCGCCCTTTCTGATTTCTCTATCCCGTGGGAAGGAGTTAGGCCCTCTCCTCTGAGTGCACAGTGAACTCTGAGTTTCCTGCTCTCCAGCAGATATCTATTTCATACTATTTATGATGTAACTTGTAAGCATTTTTGAGGGCAAAATGTATGTATCTTTGTCTACCATTTCTAGCACAGTAATGGTTATGTAATATCCTACCAATTAATGTTGAGTGAATTAAGTTCTTCCTTTTGTTTTTTAACGTTTAAAAAAAACTGAACTTAATTTGACAAATAGACTTATATAAGAGTTTATACAATAGCTCAAATTGATCAATAAGCAAAGTGAATGAATCTTCTTACTAATCACTGATGCTAGGTTCCGTACCTTGAGGCTAATTGATTCTAATTTAGTTCATAGAAGAAAAAATGCAAAAAGCCAGTAAACATATGAAAAAAATGTTCAACTGAACTAATAAACAAAGAAGTTAAAGTATAAAAACAAGATACCAAAAAAACCCCAATAGAATAAATGAAAAAACAAAAAAATCAAAGATACACAATTCTGTTGAGGGTACTGTGAAATGTAAACTCTGATACAATGCAAGTGGGAGTATTGGCCTAATATTTCTGTAAAGCAACTTGATAGTATGTATCAAGAGTCTTAAAAATCTTCTTATCTTTTCTGAGTAGTCAACTTCTAAGAATCTCTCACAAGGAAATAAACAGAAATGTAGACGAAGCTTTGTGCACATAAGTACTCTGTATAGCCGAAGTCATAACAGAGAAAAACTGGAAGCAATTGAACTAGGAAGAGTTAAACTGAGTTATAGAAATATATCCATATAAGAAATATTATGTAGCCACTGGAAATTATGAGTATCAATGGTCAGTAATACTTTTGAGAAACACTGAGGATTGAAAGTGCATCATTAACTTCGGCACAAAGAAGATGGTACATAAGCAGTCCGCAGTGTCAGCAGCACTTTCACTGGACATCTTTTTTTTTCTTTACTACATTTTTCCTGTCTTTTGTTTTCTGTAATGAGCATATATTTTATTAAAAAATTTAAGCATTAATTTAAAATTGAAAACTGAACTTACCAGGGAGCGACAATCATGGCCTCAAGTGGTTTCTTCCATAAATGGGTCCTTTAGCCATCTTCCTTTAAGCATGACCCTCAGGCAAGGGCTCGCTAACACTGAAGCTGAACTTTGAAGATTCAGAAGGGATTTGTTAAGCAAGAAAGAGAAAGGGCTTTCCAGGCAAGAGCAGCTAAACCAGTGGTACAATCTCCTGTACCAATGGCCTTGGTATAAGAGATGGAATATCGTGATGCTCACTCTTTGGGAATTGCAGAGTGGGACTTGAGAGATGGATCTGAAATAGATGACAGGTTCATAGAGTGAGGGGCACTGGGGTCTGTTCTGTGGAGTTTGGATTTAAACCTGCTGCCATGAGAAGCCTGTGGCTCAGCAATTCCGCTCCTAGGTGTATACCTAAGTGTCCACATATGCTCACCAAAAGACACATCTGCAGGTGTTCATGGAAACACTGTTTGCAGTGGCTGCAGATGGAGCAATGCTGATGTTCATCTGTGAGGGTGATGGATGGGTCTCAATATTGTCTTTGGTGGACAATAATAGAATGTATGAGGTTTAGCTGCACACCTCAGCATAAATGAAATTTGCAGATGTGTTTTGAGTGAGGATGGCTATTCACACAGGGGAATACGTGTATGGTTCTGTTTATGTGAAGTAAAAGAACAGGTTAAAAAAAAGTATGCTTCAGGAAGTCAGGATGGTGGTCGCCCTTGTGGCAGCGGGCAGTGATAGGAGGGAGACACGCGAGGGGCTGTCTGTGGTGCAGTGCCCTGTTTCATAATCTGTCTGCAGATCATACAAGTGCATTCACTATGTGGAAATATATTCAGCTGTGTGATTAAGATTTGCACACTTTTTTGCATGTTATACTTCAACAATGTTTACAAAAATAAAATACATTAAAATAAAACCAACTCTGGGAGAACTTCTTTCCTGTTTTCCCCTGCAACATACAAAGTTAGAGGCCCTTGCTTCCTGACTGCAAAGGTCTGGAGGAGTTGAGCAGCTGTCTTCTGCCTTCCTAGCATCCGATTGAAGATCCCCAAGCACTCGGGGGTCCAAATTATTGTATCTGCTTTTTACTTAATACAGCCTTAGACCTGAGGTAATGACTGGCCTAATCAAGGAAAATCTGCAGCTGTTTCTCTGTTTTTAGACTTCCCCATTTGTAAACAGATTCAATTCTGTCCCTAAAGAGTGATAATGTGACCAGTCATACACCTCAGGGAATCCAAATTATAGTGCCTAGTTTTCGTCATTAGGCTTGACTTCTATATTGCCAAGTAGTCCAGATGTTTTCCTCTACTTCCAATTAAAAGTTGTAATATTTTCTGTATACATTATCATAATGGGTTCCATTCAAGCAAAAAACCCTGCAAGGTGGTTTGAGAATTTCTTACCCAGAAAGGAAATGCATTAAAATCATGTAATCCCTGCGGAGCAAAAAAATCATCCTGGCCCTGTTTTCTGGGCTTACTTCTACTTTCCAGAATTCTTTCTTCAAAAGTTTTCTTTAGATTAGGTGACCTACAATGACCTTAGCAGACGCTGATGATTCCTCCATATAATATGGTCTCAACAAGGAGGAGCCATGTGATTTATTGAGAGCACATCTTCCCTCTTGTCATCACTCAATGTGCTGGCCACTTAGCACACCAAAGCCATGAGCAATGCCAAAGCTTTTAAGCTCGGGAAATTGCTCCCCAATATCAGCATGCCAGCTTTTCTCTCTCAGTATTGTATAGACGTCTTCATTCACTCATGAATTCACTCACTCAGTCACTGCACAATTTATTGAGCATCTACTAAAGTGAAGCATGTTGTAAGCACTGGGGATAGATAACGAAGAAAACAGCCCCAGATGGTGGCCTTGGGGAGCTTACATTCTAAAGAGAGAAGACTGACAACGAAGAGATTAATACGTAAAATGATCACAGGTGGAGAGAGGCCTGGGAAGAAGGAAGGCAGAGTGAGGGGAGGTAGCAGGAAGAAGTGTGATATTTAGGGAACCTCTCTGAAGGACCTCTCTGAGCATGGACCTGAATGAAGTGAGCTTTAACTACATCAAAATCTGGGGAAAGAGCATTCCGTGTGGAGGAACAGCCTTGGAAAAGTCTGAGGGAGGAGCGAGTTTGGCACATTCAGATTTGCGTATCAGTATCCGCCCAGTCAGCCACCTTGATTGGTTTCAAGTTTTACCCTCTGGAATGATATCCAGTTACATGCTCCTTAGCCTCTTCTTGGCAATTTGGTCCTTTAAGATGAATTTTTCTTCTGACCATTTCCCAAAGCAGGTCAGCTGAGGAGTATGGTTGGGAATGTCAGCAAAGATCCCTTCATTGGTGATGGCTAGGCCTTCCTTTGATGGCAGGAACATGGGACTGTGTAAATCCATCCTTTGAAGAGCCACCAGTAAAAACAAGCTCCCTCTGGACTGTAGCTGTAGAGCCAGGAATATATAACATGATTGAACATGGACCCAGGACTGACACTGGATGCTTGCTCTGCCTACTTCACACAACTTGACCTCTCTGTGCCTCAGTTCCTTCATCTATAACATGGGGACAATAACAGTAACCACCTCATAGTTTATTATAGAAATCACTTTAATTATATAAATGCTTACTGTCATGCCTGGCACATAACAAGAGCTTCATAAATGTTAGTTCTTGTTAGAATCATCTTCCCCTGTCCTGTCTTCCACACTGCTTCCAGACATATCTTTCCTTAGCAATGGTTTTCTGATTAGAAAAGTAATACATGCTTATTGTAAAAAAGTTGGAAAATACAGAAAAATATAGTATTTTTCTATACTAAATATAGAAGAAATTTAAAATAATTTATAATGCCGTCACCCACTGGGATTATCATTTCAGTTGTTTCTAGTTTCTCTTCCATGCATGTGTAGTTTTTACTGTTTAAAAAATCGGGATCATACTATCTAAATATGCTTAACTGTCTTTTTTTCGATTGAAGTATAGTCAGTTTACAATGTTCTGTTAATTTCTGGTGTACAGCACAGTGATTCAGTTATACATATACATATATATATTCCTTTTCATAGTCTTTTTCATTATAGGCTATTACAAGGTATCGAATATAGTTCCCTGTGCTATACAATAGGACCTTGTTGTTTATCTATTTTATATATCGTAGTTAGTATCTGCTAATCCTGAACTTGCAGTTTATCCCTCCTCAACCCCCTTTCCCCTTTGGTAACCATAAGTTTGTTTTCCATGTCTGTGAGTCTGTTTCTGTTTTGTAAATAAGTTCATTTGTGCCATTTTTTTAGATTCCACATATAAGTGATACGGTATTTTCCTTTCTCTTACTGGCTTACTTCACTTAGTATGACAATCTCCAGGTCCATCCATGTTGCTGCAAATGGCATTATTTCATTCTTTTTTTAATCGCTGAGTAAAATTCCATTGTGTGCATGTGTATGTGTGTGTGTGTATGTATGTATACACACACCACATCTTCTTTATACAGTCTTTTGTCGATAGACATTTAGGTGGCTTCCATGTCTTGGCTATCGTAAATAGTGCTGCTATGAATATTGGGGTGCATGTATCTTTTCAAATTAGAGTTTCCTCCCGGTATATGCCCAGGAGTGGGATTGCTAGATTATACAATAAGTCTATTTCTGTTTAAAGCATCTCCACACTGTTTTCCACAATGGCTGCACCAAACTACATTCCCACCAACAGTGTTGGAAAGTTCCCTTTTCTCCACACCCTCTCTAGCATTTATCATTTGTGGACTTTTTAATGATGGCCATTCTGACTGGTTTGAGGTGATACCTCATTGTAGCTTTGATTTACATTTCTCTGATAATTAGCAACATTGAGCATTTTTTCATGTGCTTACTGGACATCTGTATGTCTTCATTGGAGAAATGTTTGTTTAGGTCTTCTGCCTGTCTTTTGACAGGGTTGTGTGGTTTTTTGTTATTGAGTTGTATGAGCTGTTTGTATATTCTGGAAATTAAGCCCTTGTCGGTCACATCATTTGCAAATGTTTTCTCCCATTCTGCTGTTTAACTTTCTTTTCGTACTTACCATGCACTGTGAACATTTTCCATATCTTAAGTACTCTTTTCTTTTAACATGCTTTTAAATTGTTGTGTAATATCCTTTCCTACCTATTCGTAATAATGTTTACTTCATGGGATTATTGTGAGGATTAAAGATGTAGCTAAAAAGTAGTAGTAAAATGTAGTTAGAACAGCATCATTTTTGCATAGAAAGAGCTTAAAAATATTAGCTAAAAATAATAATATGATGATGGTCAAACCACATTTTGGGACAGTTTAATACATTTCCAGTTGTAAAACCAGACATTTTCTGACTGAGTGGGACAAACAACACCCGTTTCATCTCTCTGTGTCCATTTGTGCACGTGGTTTTGGTTGTGTGACTGGAGAGGAGGGAGAAGTTTAGTGTAAGTAGGGGCTTGGGGAGAGGGTGGAGATGCAGCTTCCTCCCCTGACCTCTTCACGCCATGGTCTTCCTCACCCTGTGAGTAGGGGCGGTGGGGTTTCTGTTGCTACACAGACCCATGAACTGAGTTTGAACCTCTGTAATTGGAAGAGAGGCAGAGGCTTACATAACCCAGGAGACATGGTATGAGGTTCTTGGTGGTATGAAATCACAACCTGATCATATTGTCTCCACTTTAAAAGTCTCTGAGCACAGGCACGGTTACTCTGAAAATAGGTGTCCACAAGTGGTTCCTTATTCTGGGGCATATTCTTCTCCTGGCCTCTCTGTGGAGCCCAGCTCCCCAGGCTCCCTGAGGCTCCCTGCCTTTTGAAGCCACAGCAGGCAGGCTCCCTAGCAAGCCATTGAAGTCCTTACAACAGCTGCTTGAGCTGTGGATATGGTGAGAATCCCAAGTGACTTCTCAGGTAATTGAAGTTAAACACCACGGGGAGCCAAAGAAAAAGCAAGAATGTATTTCTTCTGGAACCAACATGGGCCACTCAGGAGAAAAAACCAATCTGGAGCCATTTCAAACACTGCCCCAGAGGACAGCCAGGAGTTGCGGACCTCCTAGGTCTTTGCAGTTGGTGGCCGGCCAGGAGACTGTATAGCGACTATGGCCAAGTGTTGCCAGTCTGGACTTCTGAAATCAACACGGATGCACCCCAAGAAAAAGAATCAGCTTTGCTTATTCACCACCAAGCCCCGAGAATCAGCTTTAAATATCTGCCAAAGAAAGAGCCAGAGCCTGATTAAATTGGTACAAATCAAATAAGACCTTTCTTGCTTCTCCTCTTTCCTCTGTGGCCTCCACTTAGACCCTGGAGGAGAAGACATTCTAGACAATGAAACAGAGGAGAGGATGCTGATGCTTCTGACGGTGAGTGCAAAGCACCGCCTGGCAGTGTGCGCCTGGCAGTGTGCGCCTATTCTCTTTGCCGCTGTTTTGGGCTGAACTGTGTGCCCACCCTACTCAAATTCGTATGTTGGAGTCTTAATCCCCAGCCCCACAGGATGTGACTATTTGGTGATAGGGCTTTTAAAGAGGTAATTAAGATTAAATGAGGTTATTAGGGTGGACCCTAATCCAATATGACTGGTATTCCTATAAGAAGAGGAAATTTGGACATAGACATGTACAGAGGGAAGACCATGAGGACAGTGAGAAGAAGGTTAAAAAAAAACACTAGCTCAAAACAATATATACACCCCCATGTTCATTGCAGTATTACTTACAATAGCCAATACATGGAAATAATCTACATGACCACCAATAGATGAATGAATAAAGAAAATGTGGTGTATATATTCAATGGAATGTTATTCAGCAAAAAAAAAAAAGAATGGAATCTTGCCATGTTTGACAACATGGATGGACCTTCAAGGTATTATGCTAAGTGACATTAAGTTCAATAGAGACAGATACCACATGATTTCACTCATATGTGGAATTTAAAATAAAAACAAAGAAACCAAGCTCATAGATAGAACAGATTGGTAGTTGCCAGAGGCAGGGAAAGAGTAAAGGGATGAAAAGGTAAAAATCTCCAGTTATAAAATAAATAAGTCATGGAGATGTACAGCATGATGACTATGGTTAATAATACTGTATTCTATATTTGAAAGTTGCTGAGAGAGTAAATCTTTAAAGTTCTTATTGTAAGAAAAAAATTGTAACTATGCATGGTGAGGGATAACTAGACTTACTGTGGTGATAATTTCACAGTATATACAAATACCAGATCATTATGTTATACACCTGAAACTAATATAATGTCATATACAATTATACTTCAATTAAATATATATGATAAAGAAAGATACTCTCAAAGGAGACCAATTACCTATGAAAATATTTGGGCTAAAATATTTATACATTTCAGTATTAAAAATAAGTTTGAATCAAAAATATTTTCAGCAGTGCCTGCCTTACTCATTCATCTTCTTTTCCAAAGAACTCCTTTTTGTTTCACAATTATTTTACAACTAATCACACAGGAAAGTAAAGACTTTGGGGAAGAATGATCATTAACTACAAGAAATTCTACAGTACACTTAAGGTTCCCTGCCCCCCAACTTTTGGGCGGTCTTAGTGAAGCTCTGTATGACCTCTCCCCTCAGGGAGCCCAACAGCAGCCCCCTTCCTGCTGTAGAATGAGAAAGGGGATAAATCATACCAGTTTTGCTTGACACTGAAGGATGGTGGGTGGACCAACTGAGAATATACGTTTAAAAGTGATTTGTTAACTATGGATCTTCTGTTCAGGTAGAATGAAGTGGTATTTGGCTTCCAAAACAGGCTTCACTGCTTAGGAGGGAAACTGTGGTGATACTCCTTGCCAACATGATCCTAGCAGTCATTTTACTTATGAAAAATGATTAAGTTGGCTTTCTGCTTCAACTTGAACTGCTATGGGTGTGGACAGCACTGCCCTATTTCCCAGGGTATTAATGCTCTAGGTGAATTTAGCCACAGAAGACGCTTTAGGTTTTAGTTCTGCCAAGGTGACAGACCAAATGGAAGTCATGTGTCCTTTCTCACCATGGCTGGAAAATAATCATAAATGTAAGTCTTTAAAATGGGGCAAGTGCATTAGACAAGGAGTTGATACGTGGGCAGTGCTGAGGTGACCTTGAGGAAGCCATTTGAATTCTGTCAGCATGAATTTGTCACCCAGTAAAAAATAGAGTGAATAATGTTAATCCTGCCTATTTTCAGAGTAGTTACGAAGTTTTAACGAGGTCTGTAAAGACACTTTGCAAACTATAAAGTGGTCTCTGGAAGTGAAATATGACAGTTATTATATTTATTATTATATAACTAAGTTACTAATTAGAAAATGAATTAAGTTAAAACTTCTTTGAAAAGCCAGGCATTTCTCAGATCCTAAAAGCCAACATTTGGGAAGATCATAAAATAACAATGCTAATAAACTGTGGTTTAACTGCATTGTCTCATTTACTGCTCATAAGAACAAAGTTCCCAAGATTAGGAAAAAGTCTCCAACTTTCATTCTTCAAACTTGAGATCAGATGTTATTTTTAACATTATAATGAGCAAATAATTGTGGAGGGATTCCTATGGTTGAGTCACTTTAATGCACCATGGACATTAAGGTCTCTACCATTGTAATGCTTAGAACTTGGAAAAGGAATGCAGATATACACCCAAAAGAACAAATAATGCCACAACACTATAGAGGCAGCAATAAATTATACTGTGAACCAAAACTGCCTCAGAAATTGAGAACAGGGAGAAGTCTCAGTGAGCTGGGAAATCTGGAAAAGTTTTGAAGAGAAGGCAGTGGGACTTTTATTAGATCTTGAAGGACTCATCACATGTATTTGGACATACGTAGATTCCTAGTCAACCACTGCAGGCAGGGAGAAGAGTATGTGAACAAAAGTTGTAGGTGAAAAATCATGGGTGTATTTGAAAAACATTAAGGTAGACTGGCTGGCTGGAGTCAAGGAACCGTGAAGTGGCCAATGAAAAACAGATTTGCAGGCTTTCCCAGCTCTGCTTTGTCTCCATCAGTAATTCACTTCAGGAAGCCTCCCTCCATTCCCACGTTCATCTCGGCCCTGGCATTTCTCTTACCCCTTTTGCAATGACACCCCAAGGGAGTCCCAGTCAGTCCACTCTGTAGAACTCATACATCGTCTCAAGTTAGGAAATGACCTCCAGGTAAGACACCTCAAAGGAAGAGTTTTCTAAGATAATACTTGTGTCAAAGCAGTTTTCTAATCGTAAATAAATACCCTTTTTAGAAAAAAAAAATTTTTTTATTGAAGTGTAGTCAGTTTACAATGTTAGTTTCAGGTGTACAGCAAAGCAGTTCAGTTATACACATACATATATATTGTTTTTTTCAGTTTCTTTTACATTAAGGCTCATTACAAGAAATTGAATATAGTTCCCTGTGCTATGCAGTGGGTCCTTGTTGTTTATCTATTAAATATCCTTTAGTTAGGACATGTCTATACTTGATTTTTCTAATATGGATATACTTAGGATTCTCTTTTCTTAGAATATCCTTCTCTCTTCAAAGGTTAGAAATCAAAATAGTCAACTACCCTTAGTATTTAAAGCAAACCTCTTAGAACCCAGTAACATTGGGAAAAGAAGCAAAGCAAACGTTTTGCATACTTCAGCGCTGCTACCTTAAAATCCTTTTTGGTACTCCTGTAATGATGATATTTAGTTAGTTTATCAAGTAATTATGAGCAATAAAACAATTTTTTTTCTATCAAGAACTTATAATGTTGAAGAAAGACATCAACCAAGGTTTAAAAATAACCTTTTTCTTTACTGAGAAGTGTAAAACAGTCAATTTATCAGTTTACTCCTGGATTACATAAATCCTAAGATTCCTTTTGGCAAAAAAATTTAAATTCTTTTATTGAACTAAAACCATTGGAATCTAAATGTCTTTGAGTTCCAAGTTGTATTATTTACATGAGGGAAACAGCTAAAGAAAAAGAAAACGAAGAAGAACAAGGTGATGAGAGGTGGAAAGAAACACGCAGAGAGAGATTGATGAAGAAAAGTCCCCCATTTACACAATCAGCAGATGTTTATTGAGTCTCCCATGTGCCTGGATCAATGATAAAAAGGAAGAAGGGGAGGAAGAAGGAAGGAATGAAAAAGCAAAAGCAAAAAACCAAAGGGAGAAGCCATGTGGTTTCTGAATCAGAGGGAGCGCAGGGTTAACTGCTGTTCTCTGAGGCGATGCCATCGGAGGTGCCGTACCTGCAAGCGGAACTGTCTGTCCTCCAACATTTTGTTGAGTTGAAATCTGCAGTTCATAGTTCTCCCAAAGCGTCATTAAACATTTGCAGACTCTTCCGGAAATGGAATAATCCCAGCAACAAAATTGCCCCGAGGGCTGCAGAAGCTCTTGTCAGGCCCACACTCACATCAGGGATATTTGCCAAGATTCAGATGAACTAGCTTAGGGCCAAATTTGACCCTTGGGCTGGAGAGGTGCCAAATCTGGAGTAATCCAATATGGTTTTCCAACACATATTACGCGGTATGTGATTATGTCCTGAGATCAAATTTTCGTGTAGTGAAAAATGATCATAAGCGAAAGTTACATATTTATGGGATGCCAACTTATTTATACTCCTAGAAGATACATTAAATGAAAAGTGTTCAGTTATTCAGTATAATTGAATATATAATTATTCAGATATATAATTGGTGTCTGTTATAAAATCCAACAGACTCAATTTACTAAAATTAGTAATTAAATGGTTTTTAAACTAAAGAACTAGTTCAACATATGCTAAAGACATACTCTGCACACTTAACAGATTCTCAGTGTTTGTTTCAGCAAATGAGGTTTTCGGGTTTATTCAGTGATCAGGCTTTCTGAGTCATTAACATTGTTCTGCTCTTTTCAATTTCTTCAGACCCAAATAATTCCTCTTTGTCCCCTCCCCTCCCTTCCCCTCACCTCCTCCCTCCCCCCATATATATATATCCGCTATTTCTTTAGTTTTCCATTAACAATAGCTTCCAAAAAGGACAGAAAACATGTCTGGGGACACAGACCAAAGAATGATGAAGTATATCCTGCTTTAACATATTGGAGAGTTTTATAAGGCTGCAACTTTCTAATTTAGCTGTTGTGTTTAGTAAACTCTACATTATTTATCATTTAGACTTTTAAGCTCAAACGAGGGGAAAATTGTGTGGATTTTAAAAATATTTTTCTTTGAGTTTATTTGCATTTATTTATTTTACTGCAACTGTAAAATCTTTATATAAATTATTTTTAATGATTTGCTGTATTGTGAAATATGCTTTTCCTGATGTTTGAGGGCCAGTTATTTTCTAGAGAAAGATATATTTGGTTTTACAATGAAAATCAATGGGTCTTACTGACTCAATGGAAAGGAATTTATTTTACAGATACTATTGTCAAAAATGCAACTATTTCAAGATTCTGTTATTCATTAAAAATTTGAAGTTTTGGCAAGACTTTTGGGCTGTTCCCATGAAAATTCTATAATGTGGGATTTCTGTAATAAAATAGAACCCAGCTAGTGGCCCCTCGTTTGCCTCTTTAAAGTAGTCATGAAAACAAAAACAAGGTACAAAGTTGCTGCACCAGTAGAAGCTAGACAGATGGGTCAGCATTGATGAGAAGAGTTTCATTATCTGAAGTGCAGATGGGGCCCTCAGGGAGAAGAGGGGGAGTCAGGTAGAGAAAAAAGGCGCCTCACATGTCTCTCTGTGATGTCCCCACTTCACAGTTATGGGGACTTTGCCGGGCAACTGGGGACTTTCAGCCTCCTCGATCACAGAGTCTCTTTTCAAGTATACGAGCTCTTTAACAGAAAAAGGAAACCCTTCCCTCCTTAGAAAAGCTCTTTCTACTTAATTTAGGAACTATAATTTCCAGTGATACAATACAGCCGTGAGTAGAGGTGGAGGGAGTTGTTCAAGCAATATAATTCAGAAAATTATCCCTATGCATATGACAAGGACTGTGCTAAGAATTCAGGAAACAACAATGAAGCAGTCACAGCCTTTGCTATTGAATATAGTGGGAAAATGAACACACACAAATTACAATATAAAAAGCATCATAAAAGAGATTTCCTAAGGCCTGGGAGCTAAGGAAGGGGACTTTAAAGATTGCAAGTTGACAATTGCAACGTCCCTTCTCTCCTTCTTAGGAGCTTAGCCCTGCTTTTTAGTTTTCATGCTCCCACCTGGAATGAAAGACAACCTCTCCCATTCTCTGCTTGGCATGAGTCTTTGTTGATATAGCAAAACTATTAACCAACTTTCCAGAATAATGTTATGTGAGAAAGAGTTAAATTTTTCTTTATGTGGAGGTTCAGCAGGTAAACCTAAATACGATACAAGGGCAAGTCAGATGAAAAGAAAAGGAAGAAAGTGCTGCTTGGAAGGTAAAAGCAAGAGTGGGGAAGACTCCTTAGAGCAGCACACTCTGCAATTGCAGGTTTTCATACCCTACTGGTAGTAAAGGAAGACCTAAAATCACAGAGCAGCTGCTCGTCATTCTAACAGAGCCACAGTAGATCAATGAAACCCTGGTCCCATAAATTTGATGCCTGGAAAGACCAGTGCATCAACCAGCGTTCCAATAGGAAATGAGCTAACACAACGGTGAAGGTTCCCATGAGAAAGTACCAGTCGTAGTCTATGTAAATATGCAGTCACACCAATCAGGAGAGAGGCAAACATTGTCGCACTTCCCTTACAGTAAACTTCGCTTTGTACTCAAGTTCCCACTTCAGTTGATGGCAGCAATCTCACACTTGCCTATTGTGGCAGACAGTCTCTAGAGTGACTCCCCCCAAACCGTGGTCTCTACCTCCTGTGAACATGTCCTTGTAAAATCTCCTTTTGAGTGGGAGGTGGGATTTCTTTCCAACCAATAAAATATGAAAAGTGATGGAGTATCACTCAATGATGATGTTGTTTTAGGTAAGACTCTCTCTTGATAGCAGACTTTCTCTAGAGATTTTTTCCTTGCTGGCTTGATGAAGAGGCCATGGTGGGGACACTCGCACAGTAAGGACCTGCAGGAGGTCTCTAGGAACTGGGGACAGTCTTTGATTGCTGAAGTCCATCTCCAGGAACAGCCAATAAGAGGCTTACTAAGAGATCCTTAGCTGTATAACTGCAAGGAAATAAATTCTGCCAACAACATGACTGACCTTGGAAGTAGATTCTTCCCCAGTTGAGCATCCAGATAATAAGACAGCCCAGCTGACACCTTGATTACAGCCTTTGAGACAGACTTTGAGCAGTGGACCCAGCCTGCTGTGCCCAGACTCCTGATCCACAGAAACTGAGATAACAAATGTGTGTTTTAAGCTGCAAAATTTGTGGTAGATAACTAATACACTAATTCAAGGTAGTGTGGTCCTTTCTATTTTAAAACATCCATTTTTTTCTTTTATTACCTTTGCATTTTGGTTCGTAGCTGTAAAGTCTTTCCTTACACCGTGGTTAAAGAGGAACTCATCCATAGTGTCTTCTAGTGCTTGTGTGGTTTCGTCTTTTACCTTTAGATTTCTAAACCATTTGGAGTTTATTCTTATGTTCAGTGTGAGACATAGATCTGATTGTATCTTTTTCCAAATTGCTCTGCTATTTTCTGGTCTCTTTCTCTTTACCCTGTTCCATTTTTCATACTACTGCTTGAGCTGTCTTCTCCTACTCAATGGCCGCAAGTGGCTTTTTGTCACCTGCTACTTCAAATCAAAGCC
The DNA here is from genome assembly GCF_009834535.1 of Camelus ferus. NCBI lineage: Eukaryota > Metazoa > Chordata > Mammalia > Artiodactyla > Camelidae > Camelus > Camelus ferus. Next base: position 17,826,143 of record NC_045709.1, on the reverse strand, counting down.
CTCCATAATACATATCATCTAGCGTTTTCAATCCATTCCAAAATCCTAGAATGCACCTAATTTTCCAGTCTTTTAGACTTAAATGTAAGAGCTAAAGTTTATGTAAATATGTACACAAAGTTGGTATATAAGCTATATATTTTTAAAATTTTTATTGTATGTAATCTATAACTCAATAAAGTTATTTAATATATACCCATTATTATATATAGGACATTTTTGTTTATACTGAGTATAATAAAAGAATGAATTAAAATTTCTTTTCTCCTAGAAACGTGGTGTTTTACAAAGTACTCTGTTTGAACCATGACCTCATCTAGAAACCAAAGGGTCTGTTCTGAAAAAGTCTTATAAATCAAATATCTCCATGTTATAAGACACACAGAGTTGCATGTTACATTTTAATTTTTCAGGAATATTCCTACATGTGTTTTATATCCACTAGAGGCTTTGTTGCTACATCTGGCAATAGTTATATAATTATAATTTTGAATAATCCTTAACATAGTTATCTTGAGAGTTTCAGACTTGTTTCTGAAAAACTTCAGCAACAGAAAGTTGAACAACAGCAAAAATAAGAAAATGGCAGAACTCTGCTACAGGGAAGTCAAAGTGGTCTCTCACTAAATATTTCCTGAGCACCAGCTCATGTAAATGTCATGGTAGTTTATGGTGATGGAAGCTTTGGTGTTCCTCAGACACCAGCAGCCAAGCTACTCCTGGGAAAACTGCTGTTGGTTGCTGAGCCATGGATTGTTGTTCTGTTAACAATATCTGTATATGATCCTACCTGATACGGTTGTGTGACTTCCTGAGTAACTTGTTATTAACTGTCTCGAATAGAGAAATAATACTACCAGATGTGAGATGAACAAAAGCTGTAATTATTATTAGTATATTCTTGGAAGGGAAGCTTTTTCACTCTCTGAGCTTTCCAGAGCAGAAAAGAAAAATACATGTATAATTCTGGAATTCCCCTTTTCTTCCATGGGCTTACTCTTCTTAGGTATGGCTATGACATTCACAAACACCTCCTCGTTTCAGCCTATTTTTTTCATTGTTCTCCTACTCATTTCCTTTCTCTTGGCATGTTTGCTTTTCAAATACTCTACTGTGATGATGTGTCCCCTTCCTCTCCCATCCTCCTGTGTCATATTTTTATATATGTTAAATATGACTGAAAGTTGTATTTAGAGAAGTCATCCTTAAATGCGTCTGCCTCAGGGACAGTTCTGTGATTTATTAGAGGATTTTACCCTTTTTCTAGCTCTGTGCTTGGTCTTATTTAGACCATCAACCTGATTCTAAAGTTGGCTGCTATATTAGATCCAACAAAAGTAAAACTTTTCAATATTTTCATGGAGTTTACTCTCATTCATTTTTTAGCTTTAAGTGCCTTAAGTATGCATTCTGAAATCCAGTACCATTGTATTGACAGGATCTAGCTAATTTTCTGCATATGTGCTTGGAATATGCACATGTGCATACAATTACTTACCTAGTTTCACATACTACCCACGATATTGTCACTTTTCTTCTTAGCTCTTTTACTTTGGTTTACCCAAATGGAGACTCTGTATGCTGGTCATATGGTAAATGTTCATTAGATAGTAATCTGAAAGTAGTTGTATGTAGCCTTTGTACCTTGAGCGCCTTAGAATTTTAGTGACATAAGATTCTGATGAATATCTTCTTATATACATATAGCAACTAAATGATTTAAAATTTTTAATTGTAGCTTTCTAATCTCTTTATTTTAAAGTCTTTTAGGGCATTATTTTACAAGTGAGACTCCTTGTTTCCCATACCACACCTCTTCCATGAATTCTAACTTCTGTTTCCACCTGCTGGCTAGAGTTTGCTATCTGGATGTTCCTCAGGTCCCTCAAGTTCAGCACATGGAGATACTCACTCAACATTGTCCTGATAAAACACTCTTGCTTCTGGGTCTACAACCCAGTGGCTCAGTCTGGAGATCTGAGAATCACCTGAGGCATCTCTCTCCCTTCCTCCCATTGCTCATCATATCCCTTCAATTCTACCTCCTAAATAGAGCTTAGATTTGTTCCTTCTCCTCCATTCCCTTTGCCTGGGTTCATGCCTTCCTGGACTACTGCAGTAGATTTAATCGGTCCTCCCGCCTTCAGGCTCTGTCCTCTCCAGCACACCCTCTACATGATGGCCAACACACTCTTCCTTCTATTTGATTAAAGCTTCTCAACAGCTTTCCCTTTTGAGCCACATAAAATATACATTTCTTCCAATGGTTCCAAAAGCACTACCTAAGCTAGTCCCTGTTCCACAAAAGCACCTGGCATCCTCCCACAGCCCCCTTCACTCCAGCCCTCCATAACGCTACACAGCCCCACTCTTCAACTTCAGTGTAGTTAAACTCGATTTGTTGAATAAGTATGTTGCCTTAAGATCGGCTCTTGTCCCTGGCGAGCTGAATAATTCAGGGGCAGGGTCTTAGAGCTTAGAAGGAAAGAGGCAGCTTTATTGCTTTGCCGGGCAAAGGGGCCTCACAGTAGGGGCCTCAAAACCGTCTTGGGGTTGGGTCTTAGTGATTATATAGATGAACAGGTTGGAGTATGAAAGGTGATAACAACAGGTGAGAGCATAAAAGGCAGGAATAATCACAAGGGTCTCTGATGAAACTTCCTCCTAAATCTTGGTGAGTCTGCCTGGTATCATGGGACCTCCCAGTGGTCTGGAAGGTCATCAGCCCACGGTCTTCTCTACTTGGTCAGACTCATCCAGCGCTGCAGAGGAACTCTGGGGGGCCTGGTCATTCTCCTGAGGTTATCGTCCCATGACTCCCTTCCTGGGGAATGATTCAGATGCCAAACGTGATTGTAAATTTTAATTATCAGAGTAAGGTAAAATCAAACAGTGGAATCAACAACTTCATCTTTAATAATAGGCCTGGGGCTGGGAGCAGGGTCTGGTCAGTCAGGTTTGCTGATTGTTCTGAAAGCAAGCAGTAAGCATAAAGCCAAGAATTTGTTAGCCTAAGTGTGGTCATTTTATTACTTCTCCTTCAAGTACACAAATGAAGTGAAAATATCCACCATGAGTTATTAAAGAAGTTGCCCAAAGATAAACAGGGTTAACTTCGCTATCCAGGGATTAATTGGTGTATTACTTACTTAGGGCCTTGCTTCTGCTCATTCTCCTATCTAAAACCAACATTTTGGGCACTTTTCTGGATAGTTCATTCAGATGTCGGAATGTAAAGTAATAGAGTGAAGAAACAGTTCACAGATCAGTGTTCATACTCAAACAAAAGGCCAATAAGGAAACAGGAGAATAATGGCCATTAAGAGCATTCTAGCTGGTTTGAGGGCTTCAGTGGGCTCTGCCAGGTTTGTGTCTTTATGATCCTATGAAAGGAAGGGCTGGGGAAATGAATTCAAGAAGAGTTTAGATAAAAATGATTTGTGACTTTTCACTTTAAATCAGAGATCACTACCCAGCAGTATGCGTGATTGTACTTTATAAATAAAGGTACATTCATTCAGGGTAAACTCAATATGCAGACTTGAAAATTAAAACAATCACCAAATAGTGTTCTAATTTATTTTATGTTACCTGCAGCTTTAAAATTTAGGCACTCGGAGACCATGATACATATGTGCTAGAAAATGCACCTGTTTACAAAGTGCATACTGAAGCTAAGTCATGTTACACAGAATTCCAGTAAAACAAAAGAATTTAGTAAATATTTGGGGACCGTTTTGTAAATAATGAAGGGAACATCACCTCTGGAATTATTACCTGTATAATTTGCTCTAAGAAATTTGGGAATAGTATATAATGTAGAGGATATTGCAAAAGAAGAAAATTTCTTCAAAGAAAAATGGAATTTGTGCACTAATTTACTCAGTGTACGTAGCACACATGCCTCTAGCCCAATGTCTTCAGGTCTTGTCCTAAAAAACTAAAGACTGGACCAGTGACTTCCAGATCTGTCTGTCTGAGTCAGGTTTTCTGTGGCAACCAAAACAGCAACAATAAAATAAAAATCTCAATGACTTACAACAATAAGCATGTATGCCTTGCTAATGGGTCTGTGAGTCATCTGTGACCCTTCGGGCTTGGCTGGACTTGGCTTCAAGCATGCTGCTGTGACACTCATTCTGGCTAAGGAGCGGAGTAGCCGAGCCACACCACACAGGCGCATTGAAAGCTTCTGCTGGAATGTGGCACGTGCTGCCTCTGGTCACATTTAATTGATCAAAATCAGTCCCACGACCAAGGCAAAAGTCAGTGTGGCAGAGAAAAAATACACTACCGGTAAGAGGAACTGCGAAGTCACATGGCCAAAAGGGGGAGTGCATAATCCTTTTATCAAATGTGGAATAACTGGAAATGCTAATCTAATGTACCGTAATATCTCTCACATGCTTTTTGAGTAACTGTCCTCTTTTTGGTCTGCCCATACGTGTGTGGGCGTGATTCTCTCAGTTTCAGGTACAAGAGTCTGCTTTGCTTCTTCCCACCTTCAGCCTCACTTCAGTGTGTCTCAGCACCACTCTGAGCATAGCTGACATGACTTCTTAACCTCTCAATCTATCATATTCAGGACGGACAGAGCACAGTTTTCAACTAAAGGTCTTCACAGCTCAGGTTGTTCCCTTCCCTGAAAGACCACTGAACTTCTTATCTGCAGCTTTCATTTGGGTTCTCAGCTTTTGAATATATCTTGTACTTGGCTTTATTTTATGCCCCCTTTAAAAGACAGTTTTCCTGGGTACCAGTTTTTGGTTGCCAATCACTTTCTCTCAGAAGTTGAGTGCTCCTGCACTTCCTCTGCCTTCCATCATTGTTGTTGAGAAGTCTGCTTGCGTTTTGCTTTCCCTCTTGTACGTCATTGTTCTTTCTGGTTTCTTTTTAAAGCCTTTTTTGTATATTTGACATTACCCAATTTCAACACCAAATATCCATCCCAATAAATGTGGATTTGTTTTTATTTGCACTGCCAACTAGAAGTTTGTTCTTCCAGTATCTGTAAATGTTAAATTTTACCATTTCTAGAAAATTCTTTGTCCTTGTCTCCCCAGATATTCTTCCTTAATTTGTTCTCACTATTCTCTCCTTCTGGGACTCTAATTCGCTGTATGTTGAAACTTCTCATGCGTTCCTCCAAATCTTTTAACTTCTTTAATTTTGTTCATTCCCTGTTTATCAGTACTATCTTCTGGAAAATTTCTTCACCTCTTTATTCCATCTACAACTTTTTTTTCTCGACTATGTCTTAACGACCACTTTTACCCATCCATTGAGTTCATAAGTGTCACAAATACATTGTTCATTTCCAAATATTCTCTTTGGTTCTTTTAATGGTTTCTAATTTCTACTCACTTTTGTGATTCCATGTGTTTGTTTCTTTAAACTTTCCATATTCTATAACCGATAATTTCAATATTTGATGTTCTTCAGGTTCTAAATCCATTTCTTTTATTTCTGCTAAGTGTCGCCTAAGTATGCTTGGTTGATCTTTGATAGTGAGCCAATATTTTGTTGATATAAATCTGGGTAAACCCTAAGGATCTAAACTGAGGGTGTTTCCTACAGAGTTTGCCTTTCCCTTGCATGGTGCTAGAGAGAGTGCCTCCTTTGACTGTGCTCAGCTTACTCCTCTGGGGAGACTTAAGCCCTCAGGCCTTTCCACTGACCCAAGGCTTTGTCTGAAAGTTGGTCTAAACGTTGATACCCACGCTTGTCTGTAGAAGCATCTTGCCTTTTATGTTTGTTTACTGTTCTCCATTGCTGTTTCAGCATTTTGTTTTTGTTTTGTCCTGTGTTTTTCCCTTAGACTTAATTCTTCTCGTTTTGAACACTTCAGAAATGCACTGAAAATTGTTTTATACAGGAGCTGTTATTTTCAAGCAAGAAGGCTTTTCAGAGGATCTAATCTCCTGTCCTGCCAGTAGTGGATATCTCCCATTTTGTTTTTCACTCTGGGTTTATATCTATGCTCCTAATCACTCAGCTTGCTGAGAGGTGAAATTCCCAGATAAATGAAGCATGACTTCAATTATTTTAAATGTAGAACATCAGAGTTAGAACACTTAACTGAGACCTCCCTTCTCAAAACGGACCCTAAACCAGGACTCGTTTGCTTAACTGACACACCATGCTGAGATCATGTGATTCAGTTAGGTTTGCTCTGCCTGCAGTGCAAATAAATCTGTTACCCCTGCAGAAAAGGTTACTCAAAACATCAATCGTATTGAATGATGAGTTAATGATAAAATCTCATGAAGAAAGGCTAACATAATCACAAAAACTAAGCTGGTAGAGCTGAATAGCTAAGGTTTTACAATAACTTCCCTGCGGTAAGGAGACTCTTCAAGTGAACATCGCCACTGTTGGCCTGCTATCAGAGCTCAGGATTCTTCTATTTATTGTTCTATGATTTATCTTTTTGAGGAAAAATCTTATCTATTGATATAATTCCTTCATTGACTATCCTATGTCCTTTTCCCTCAAAACAGAAAGTGATTCTAAACAGCTAGTGAATCAGGTTTTGTGACTAAAAGACTAGGTAGACTGGAAACGAGAGGTGTTTACAAGCCTATACTGGCATTAAACAGAGTGGGTGTGTAGTAAATATCTAGATTGAAAACACTGATTTGGCAAGAGTGAATTATAACCTGTATGAAAAACAATCACACAATTCTGAAAGTGAGTTACTATCAGAGTTTTCTGACCATGTTTAAACAATGTTCCGGATTTCAGAACTTTATATGTAACAGTGGCTTCTAAGATGTGAAGAAAAGTTAGGAGAGAAGCTAAGAAAATGCCCCTAGTCCCCTCCCCCTCCCACGGAAAGAGCCAATTAGTACCTTCAGTAAATAAATTCCCTTTAATTAGCCTGAATTACATTGAATTGTGCTATTTATTAAATACTACTTTTACATGAGCTGTATACTGTTACAGCCAAAAATATGACTGCTGCCCTCAGGAGACTGGAATGAAGGAATGAGTTGGTTCAGGCAAGGATCAATAAAATGCCCTGGTGCAAATCTGAAGTTAATATCCAGGGATGAATCAGTTCGTACAAGTCTTCCTCTCAGCTCTGCATGAAGCACTCTCTGGAGCTTCCTTACCAACTGCGTCTCTAAGGAGAGAGTAAATTCGTTCACCCTTATTTCAACACATACATTATATCCTTGTGTACACTTCAGCCATTTGGGTTTCAGTTCAAAAGGCTGGATACTCACGCTAGGTAAATCAACTTTAAAACATGTTACATGAAACATGTTTCAATACTTGCACTTTCTGCCTTTAGAAACTAATAATGAGTCTAAGATGTTCTTAACTATTATTTATAATTATTGAGTTCTGAATTTTTTGTGTTAATATTTCAGAGATTAACTTTGAAAAGCTTAGCATAAAGTCATGATGATTCAACTTTTTAGCAATTTAAATCTATTTCTAAGGCCTAATATTCACAAAGAAGTTGGAACTAAGTTCTTTGAAATCTTGACATTTCTTCTTTCTCTAAAAATTGCGTTTTCATGGAATGTATATTTAAACTTCAAATAGACTTGTGATGGGCAATTCATGATATTTAATTGCACTTAAAAATTCATGCAAAGTTTCAGTACCAGAACTGGTATCTATCATCTTGACAGCAGAACACAAAATGTAAGAAAAACCGGTTACCCTGATTTTTCTTATGTGAACAAAGGCAGTTTTTTATTTAAAAAAACTTCGAAGTTAATGAAGAAAACGATACTTGAAATGTGAGAAAAACTTTAATATATTTCTTTTCATCTTTTCCTTTATTCTCTTTGTTGCTCTCTCTCTTCGTTCGAACAATAAGATGAGAACACATCTAAATGTATGTGGAAAGAGTTTCGGAGAATTTAGCTCACTTCTTAAAAGAGAAAATAACTACATTATGTGATAAATAAAATATTTTCTATTTGAAATTCCCTTTGAATCTTTGTTCTATCAAAGGCTGGAATGAAAGAAAGAACAATGAAAACCCCATCTCTTACATTTTGTGATGACAATAGCCAATCATTGCAGAATAGTTTTTCAGTGTTGTTACGACATGATTAATAACAACATATAAGAGGCTCTGTATCATTCACTTACAAAATCCTCTCTCCATATCAGGACTACAGAATGTTTCACATGTCTACATAGACATGTATCAGAATTTCAGACAATGAAATTCTACAATGTCCTTTCATAGAACTCTTTATCGTTACCCTAGGATCAACTGAATCCTACAACCAAAGTCCTTTTCTGTAGTTAAACTTGCACTAAAAATCCTGTTTTAAAAGCTGCTTTCAGGATGTAAGAACTGAATTATAATTAATATTTTCTAATAAGTGTACAACATGGGATTAAAAGTAAAAATAAAATTATCCACTTTAAAAAAGGAATACGATTATAGAGAAAGTAAAGAAAGTTTAAAATGTTGTGTAAATGTTTTACAGTGAGTAACTGTTAAACACAGGGGCATATATTTTAGTTATTACCATTTTTATGTATGTCATTTGAAAACATTTAAGTACATTTGAATGAAAGTAGGTGTTCTTCATGTATTTGCCAGTGAGTAGCTTTTTGTCACTTGTTTATTGCATGAGAAATATGCTTGCAAAGAGTTTCATCACCTATTCAGTGTAAATCTGTACCCCTTCCTATTTGAGAACTTCTGTATACTGTACGTTTGGATTCAAAACAGAGCAAATTATACTACACGCTTTAAGGGGAAAAATTCTTTTAAGTGATTTTTTAAAAAAATGTTTCTTATCTAATAATACCAAAGTCTTATTTATGTCTCTCTGTACATACTCTAATGAATTAATCACCAAGAATACAATTGTAGATTTAAAATAAAATGCAGCAAGAAAAGAACGAAAAAGATAGGCTGCATAGTGCCAAAAGATCATCTCCTCTCCTGCCAGTAAAGTTCTAGCTGTGAGCATGCTCAGACACAGGGGAGGCACCGAAGTTACTATATCAGAACTCCTTCTGAGGTATAAAGAAGATGTGTCTAATAACTCAATTGCCGCGAACCCATTGTTATCTTTCTGGTATTAAGCATTTCTTCAGCCGCAGATTGAGTGCAATGTTCCTTCTACTTCATTTCATCCTTCTGATGGATGTCAAAGGTAAGGCTGCTGCTTTCTCGCTTAAACAGACGTCCAGCCTGCATTGTCATTGTCATTATCACTAATTGCTTGTACTCCCATCCTAGCAATTTTTAGACGCAACAAAATTTTCATGGAAACTTGCCTTTAAATGTTGTTAAAATTGTAGAAAAGATAGCTTTAAAAACCGATGTTGAATAAACCAACTATAATGGAGAAGATTTTTTTTAGTATTTGAAAAAATAAGACAAATCAATAAATTAAAATCTTGTCTTATGAAGTTTCAACCTGTTGAATTTTGTACATAAATTATATATAATTGTTAGTTGCTATGTTTTGTTGTTAACATAGTTAGACTGGGAACTGCAAAACCACAGACAAATCTAAAAATCAGTATCTCTCCCTAAGAGCAAACCTATGAAAAATAAAATAATTAAAAATGTACAGAAGTTACATACTTAGATAATTCTCTTTTCTTTTTAAAATTTTAAACATTTTCATTTTAGCCAAACTGCTCATGTTCAAGTCAGTGGCATTTTTTTTTTTGTAAAGCTGAGAAAAAAATAAAATTTAATCTTCACCTGGTTTTAGAGAGAACTATAGACTTACTTTGTTATGAGCTTGTACACTTGCAAAAATCTATTGATCGTACTCAAGGCATGTTGGGTTTATTGCTGTTATTCAAAAATGTATCTACTTAAGTTCATAGTCTTTCTTAAAGACTATTGATAAAGAATAAAAGTTAGAATTTCAAATTATTTTTGTTTTCTGAGCAACTTGTTTTAGGTTTCTTAAGTGTTTAATTTTATTAAATGAATTCAACTAAATATTTTAAATATTGAAATAAAATGCAATATTTATGAGCAGTCTTTTGATTGTAAAGAACTTCTAACAAATAAATTTTTAATATTTGAATTTATTTTCAATTTGGAACACTAAAACTTTACGTTTCAAATTATTTTAAAATATCATTTTAATACACATAGCACAATTTTTGTTTTGTATTTTAATCTTTCTTACATGAAAACTTAAGTGTTATCTAAGGAGAAACAATATATGAATTCATTTTGTATGAAATACAGTTGTAGAACGCAGTCTACTTCTTGATTTAAGGTCTTCTTCCCTCAGAAGTTAATGCCCTGTGCACATTTGTAATACTCAATTTTTAATGATTTTTAAGAATAGGCAGTTTTAAAAGTAGGTTCTTGGATTCAACACACCTCATAGAGGTTATCACTGCTCTTAAAAATTATTTAATGTACAGGAATGTAGCTCCTGTTAACCAATTTTTCTTAAAGTACTGCTTCTACATATGGTAATGCATCTAATTGATTTGCCTTAGAAAAATAAAATCTATATGAGAAGAAAAACATTTATTATTAAAACAATGTTTTAAGATTTACCACAATGTAATGGTGTTCTTTAAAAAGAGAAAGAATTTTAAACACTTTTTTTTAATTTTTAAGTAAATGTCATTTAAAAAATTTTTTATTGAAGTGTAGTTGATTTACAATTTAGTTTCATGTGTACAGCAAAGTGATTCAATTGTACTTATACGTACATATATATTTACTATATTCAGTTTCTTGTAATAAGCTGTAATGGGAAATAATCTGTAAATGTCATATTTAAAATCTGTAGTACCAACTTGATAATTATTTATTCATTGTAATTCCCTGGAAAATTTTATATTCTAATTTTATATTAGTTTTGATTGCTAATTAAAACCTTTATATTTAAAGTTATTCATTTTTAAAGTTAGATATGTTAGTCAATGCTTTGATATCTTATTCTCACTTAGAAAAAATAATAATTTGCTATATATAATAGCAAAACTTTTTTCTTTTTCACAATACAGTTATAGTTAAATTAGTTAAAGCAGTTAAACTTATACAGTTAAAGCAGTAAGGCTCTTTATACTAAATAAAGAAAAGTCATTTAGAATTATGTAAGGGTAAAAATTGCTTTTTAAATTTAAATTAGTATTTGTGATAGATTCTTAGGCCAGATCTATACAAAAGGAAAAGTTAGAAATTATATGATTACCATTTTTCCCTTCTGGCCATGATCACCCTCGGGTGCCTAAGGAATGAATAACTATCTTAAGCTACAGACATTAATTGATAAGTAAAGACAACATGTCTCATTATCACTTTCTATATGTTTTTTTTATCATCAGTTTATTCACTGGGTATCCTTACTAACCAGCTTTAAATGCCCTCCAAGAAAAGGTTAACTGTGAACAATATTACAAACCAAAACACAAGTGCTTAATTGGGAAATTAAAAGCATGAGGTATTGAGAATGCTACCTGATAACTATCAGTTGCTACTTATTCAAATAATTTGCTAATCTTGAAAAATGCAGTCATCAAAAGCAGGGCCAGAGCAACATTTTGAAGTGAGCAGTATTTGACTGCCCCCTAATGGACTAGTTCAAATCTCAACTTGGTCCTTTCTAAGTAATGTCAGCTCATCTTGGAGGCTGTGACTCAAGAAGAGGTTTTTCAAACTCAATTTTAATTTCACACAATTACACTCATGCTGCCAATAGCTGTGAAAATCAATTAGATTGCAGGCCAGTCATACTGAGAGGCTAACGCAAGCCCATTAATGAGAAAGAAACTCACCTGCTTCAGGGCTAAAAGGAGCCCGCGGGGGTGGGGTGGGGGGAGGAGGAAAAATATCAGGAACCTAGGGGTTAAGGCCATTTGCATTACATTATCTCTAAAGGCACTAACTACATATATCTCACAACAGATGTTTACTCATTTGCTCACCTTACTGTGAATGACTATGACCAGATGTAATGAAAGAGTTTTACGGACTCTCACTTGAAGTGACAAAATTGGCTGTCACCTGAATTTTGAAGACAGAAATGGGATGTTACTTTCAAATAAGTTGATATTGAAAAATGGCACATTTCTGTCCTAGAAAATTGCGGCTTGAGTAAAATTCTATTAACTAAGAATAGTTTTGTGTTCACAGTTACATGATAAATGCACACAGTTTTTAGGAGTATATATATATAGATATCTATATATATATATAGATATATATATATATCTGAGAACCTAAAACAGCTTGGTTTATTTGCTTCGTAAATATGTAACTTAACATTCATCAGGCAAAATGAATGTGTTTTACATGAGAAATAATAGTGGAATTAGAGGAAGAATTTTAAATGCTTTGTTCCCTTGCATCAGTTCCTCAGCACTGTTACTCTGGATGTTGAGTACGTATAGGAAAAAAATAAGCTTGCAATAAATACTATCCTCATTGGTAGTATATTACTTTTTTTTTTTTTTCGCCCAGGGAAGTTCTGTGTTAGGGGAATAAGTGTTTGATAAGGGAAGATAATTTTATCTCCCGTTTCTCCAGGTGTGAATTCTCTTTTTTGGAGCCCTAGACATCTTCATGAAGTCGGAGGGGGTTTTCTCCTGCAGTTGTCTCCCTCTGAGTGGTTTCAGAACTGCCTCAGCATAGCCATTGGAGTGTTCACATCTGAGCCGTGTTTATTACACGAGTGTCTCAGGGATTTACCCTTGAGGGTGATCCAGTTCCAGGTCTCATGTTCAGTTTACAGAGGCACCACCACAGCTTTCGCTGCTGGCCCTGGGCAAGGGGCAATATTCAGACCACAGCCTTGGGTGGTCAGGCAGAGGTCTTTCATCCCCAGCTGGGGGTTGTTAGAGGCTCAGTCCCAGTGTGCGGCTTCATGCAGGTTCCAGCCTCTGCTGGTGAGGCTGCGTTCAGCCGCTTTCTCACACAGGCATGGAAGCCAGTCTAACTGCGATCTAGTCTCGGCCCCCGTCAACCGAGTGGGCTTAGCTCTTCTCACTACCTCGCTGTTCATGCTCTGGAGGAGATCATCTTTTTGATAAACTAAATGTTTCAGTGAAAAAGCATAATATCAGTCTTCTCTATGCATGTTCAAGATCCTCACAATAGATCATCTTGACCCAAGATTCAGAAAAGAAGGTAGTTTTTATTCTTCAGTATTTGCTTAATCAGAGATTAGACACGAAAGGGTATACACAGCAGAGGTCTGGAATCGTGAGGTGAAGTGCTGCACAAATGGAAGGGAAGAGGATGGGAGAGGCAGCAGAGTGGCAAGGATGCGGGATTGCAGGGTTAGCAGACCTGTGCTCAAGTCACAGCCCTGATCCCCAGCAGCCTTTGACCTTCAGCAAGCTAGTTAACCTCTTAGCCTCAGCCATAACACTGGTGTAATTACTGAGTTGCTAAGAACCACTTGTGATAATGTTAGAGAAATAGATTCTAGGACTCCAGCCCCCGTAGATTTGATAAGTCTAGGGCTGGGTGTGGGACTCTCCACATTTAGGAAGCTCTCCAGGTGATGACCACACCTCTGGAAACACTGGTATTGTAATTAGCACACCAAAATATAGGTAAGCTTTCTTCTACAAAGAATGCTGACTCCTTGCTGTACTCTTTGTGCACACCAGGATTGCTAATTGGGTTCACTAGGATGATTGGACACATTAATCCTACCTGAAAAGGTTTTTTTTTTTTTTTCAATTTTGGCAGTTATAAAGACAAATTAAGTATTTGGCAAGGAAATAGCTGAACCTACATTGTCTAACGATTAATAAAAGTCAAAAAAGTTAATTAATATGCAAATTTAGCTATAAAGTAGTCGATGCTAATTACCACTCCCTCTTTAAGAAATAAGAAGAAATTAGTAAACCAATGACACAGGTGGCTGGGGAAGAGTCTCTGCTGCTTTGGAGCTAGACCCTCTTTCTCATTCATCACCTGTTCTTATTTTCCACTTTTTCTTCGATTATGGTCCAGCCAGTGAACACTGGACTAGTCATTTGCCTGTCACAGGACAAGAGTGATAATTCAGGATCGTCTCCTCCCCTTCCCTCCCCTCTCTTCTCTTTTTCTTATTCACACCCTGCCTGAGACTTTCTGTCTCAACCACACAGGCTAAAAATAGAATATCTATTGTAGATGTTTCTACTCTTAACTTCCTTATATGTAGATTTATGAAATATAAGAAATTCAAAAGATCTTGATCATTTTCCATTCTGCCTTTGAGGGCCGCTGATAAAATATCCCCTCAGAAGCTTTGAATTCTGTCTGAGGATGAAAAGAGGGAGTCTTTATGTCACCATGCTCATAGGCAGGATAAAAGATAGTAACTCACCCTGAGCGTTACTGAAAAGCTGTGTTCTCCTGTTCAGAAGCCACTCCTTTGTGGTCCTTCCCTGTTTCCTATTTTAAAATGCCACTCTTATTGTAATAATTCCCTAAAACTAGAACAATCTGCTTCGAAAAATAAGTTGCCCTCCCTAAGGGCTTAAGGTTTTGCAAGGGCTATCTTATTTTTATCTATTCTATGTGAGAATTGCGAGAGTTTTGCAAAGAGTAAAGCATGAGGAAATTACCTTTACTGTAACCTGAATCACAGACGTAGAGCATATGGTACAATAAGCTGGTGGGGGCCAGCTTACCCTGACTACATAGAGACCACCTGGAAATTAGGAAAGGCCTAACCATCTCTCCTCTGCTATAGTAGATAGCTTCAAGCAAAAATGTCAACATGAAAAAACTGAAGCATTGATACAAGATAAATGAGAAAGAAGAATTGAGTGCAGAGCTTCTTGCATGCACCGAACCCACAACGACGTCATATCCAACACGGGTAGGCGCAGGTTTGGCCTAGTGCCACGGACCATCACTGAAGCCCTAGGTGCTCCCCGCTTCCACACACAGGGATTTAGGTGTGTGCAGCCCAGTTATGGCAGCTATATTGCTACCCCTGAAAATGTTAATTTAGTTAACAATTTTGAGGCAAATGGTACACACTGAAAACTGAGAACTTTTCTAGCCACTGGGAAAATCAAAATTAATAAAATTCCCTTAACAGTAGACTGTGGGGAAAAATAAAAATATCTATAATTATAATAAAATGCCACAGATGCTACCATTGAGGTATGTGCAAGATACGTTGGGAAGAAAAAAGAGAAAGTTCATACTCTGGTCCCAGAGAGGATCAGGAATTTTTTCACAGAAATGACTCCTGAGATGAATATCAAAGAGTGATGAAGTGCATAAGGAGAAAAAATATGCACTTCAGATAGAACAGCACAAGCTAAAGTCTCAGTATCTTATTACCATATAAGTCAGAGCTGCCAGAATGTTTTGGTGACTGAGTACACAATAACGATAAAATAAACCCACGGGCTGTGCTTGGTCTGAAATCACTTTGAGTGATGACTTTGTTCATTTTTAATACTATATAGTATGTCATTGATAAATATACCACAATTTTTATCCACTTTATTTTTTTCAAAGACATTTGCATTGTTCCCAGTTTGGGGCTGCAACGAGTAATGCTTCTGTGAATATTCTTGTCTGAGTCTCGGTGCACATGTGCATGTATTTGTATGGGCGTGTACCCAGAACTAAAACTGCCGACTCAAGGTTCTCAAAGCGTGGAGTTGAGTAGATAATGACAAACTGTTTTCTAAAGCATTCTTTCCAGTTAACACCTAACACAGTGCAGGGGAGTTTGCAGGGCTTCACACTCTCATCAAACAGTGTATGATTGGTGGTTTTTTAAATTACACATAGCCATACTGGTCATCTGTAGTGATATCTCCCTGTAGTTTTAATTTACATTTCCCTGATTACTAGTTAGATTTAATGTCCATTTGGGTAGCCTCTTTCGTTTAGTATCTGGTCACGTCTCTTGCCCGTTTTCCTATCTTCTGTTCATCTTTTCTGTATTTATTTGTAGGACTGATCTCTCTTTTATAATTACAGACTTTTTGCAAACATCTGCTCTGAGGCTTGCCTTCACATTTTCTTAACAGTAACCTTTTTTTTTTTTTTGGTTAACTGAAGTTCTGAATTTTAATACAATCTAATTTAAATATCTTTCCCTTTATGATTAATGCTTTCACTTTTTTTTTTATCTCCCTTAAAATGCTACCCTAAAGTCGTAAGATTTTCTCCTACATTATCTTCTAAACTCTATTGTTTTATGTTTAGTATTTAGATCTAGAATCTACCTAGAGGTGACTGTCCCTCACTACTGCTCTGCAGTGACACTTGGTCATAAATCAAATGTCCATATACGTGTTTCTCTCCTTCTGAATTTTCTGAGTTATTGTCTCATTATAATGAGTCCTGATATACAGGTAACAAGTTCTCTCACCTTGTTTTTCTTCAAGACACACCTGGCTCTTCCTGTCCTTCAGCATTACAACATGCCTTTGGGAAACACCTTACCCATTTTGACACACACACACACACACACACGCATGCACACTCTTGGATTTTTATTGGAATTGCTTTGAACCTATAGATCAATTTTAGAGAAGAACTAACATCTTTAAAATACTGAATCTCCATTTATTAATGTCTCAGTAATTTTACATACTTTGTGTAAATGTCTGGCAGGTTTTTGTTAGATTTATTCCTAAACACTGTTGATGCTGTAGTAAAAGCATTTTTTAAATATTTCATTGTCTAGTTTGTTGCTAATAAATAGAAGTTAAATAGATTTTACAGGAACTTTGATAAGCTCTCTCTTACTAATAATTAATTATTTGGGATTTTTTTATGTTCACAATCATATCTTTTGTGAATAATGACAGTTTTATTTCTTCCAACATCTACGCCATTGAGATTTGCCATGCCTCACTACACTTGCTAAGTCCTGCAGGACAATCTTGAAAAAACTGTAGTAATAGTGGATATCACTGCCTTGTTCCCAGTCTCAAAGTGAAATTCTTCAAAAGTTTACCATTAAGGATATTATATACAGTGGGTTTTTAAAGATATCCTTAATTAAGTCAATTAAGTTGCCCTCTGTTTTTGGTTTGCATCGTTATTTTAAAGTCAGGATCTGAGAGTTTCCTCTTTGGAGCCTCTGTTGTAAGACAAGTTAAGACAAGTGAGAAACTGGAAGGAAATATTTGTGAGTTATAGGACAGAGAGTTAACCTCCCTGAAGAATTCTGATAACATTGCCAGATTCAGTTTTCTCACACATAGTTAGTTCCAAACACTGTGTTCCAGGCCACTGCTGTCAGGAATGGAAGTTTCACTAGTCCATGAGCATAAATAAGCTTAGTTTTTCATAAATTTAAATATATCCCTTTCAAAGGATTGTCTTTTCTTCTGTGGATAGAGTCTGTCAAATTTTTAACAATAAAATACTATTTTTCTAATAATCATCATTCAATGATAATTTAGGGTTTTTTTTTTTAATGTTCTTGTTTGACAAACTAAAATATTAGTAACTCTTTGCAGTTTCCTCTAAATTCTTTAATTGGCTTGATTTTGACCTAATGTATATCAGTGGCATTTGGGATACTGACAAAGAAAAAGGAACCAATTGCACTGAGAAGATGGGGAGGAGGGGCTAGGAATAGAAGGGGGCATTAAAGAACATGGAGAAGAAAGAAGTAAACCAGGGCAGTGAGACATCACAAAGCCAAGGGAAGAAAGGTTTCAACATGGCAACTGTGGTTGGTTGTGTCAAATGCTGCAGAGAACTTAAGTACAATAAAGACTATAAAATATCTGTGGTTTAGTAACAAAGAGGATATTAGTGATTCCAGTGGGAAGAATTTCAATTTGGGAGCAGCAAGACTGAATGGTGTGATTCAAAGAAAGAAAGGACGGTGAGGAACTGAAGACATTGTGGAACAAAAATCATGCTTAATTTTGAAGGGAGAAAGCTGTCTCAATTCCAGCGTGGATATAATACGATTTGGCCTGGTTAGTTAGTTGATTGATTCATTTGTTGGTTTTGAAGATGAGAGCTGATTAAGACTAATGTTAACAGAAAAACCAGTGGAGAGACAGGAATATTGAAAATATAGACGAGAAAGGAGGTCTTGCAGAGAGAGTCTGAGAAGAGGAGATTAAGTGGGATATAGAAAGCACATGGAAGATTTTCCCAGAGGCAAGGAGGGAGACTGTCATCCTCTGTGCATCATAAAAGAAGCACCCGGGGCCTCAGTGTGGGACTGTGTGGCTTCTGCGCAGCTCAACACCAGCAGTTGTGTGAATAGTGCCCCATGCTTGTGTGAGGTACATACTGCCCAGTCATATGCAGCAGCCTTGGATGCAGGAAAGTATGTATGTTGTATGACTAGAATTTGAAAGAATTACCACCAAGAAGAATAGCTGGTGAAAGTCTCTTGAGACAGAGAAGTCAACAAATCAGAGAGGAATTAGAGAGCAGTGATAGGGAAAAGTTGTCACCTGTCCTCTCCACCTTTCCCATGCCAGGTTTCCATCAGGTTTCACCCTACCTCCCTCACAATCATCCTTTCCACGTTCTTCTTCTCTTCACCCACAACAGCGTCCAGTCTCTGAGCTGTTTGTACACAGACAGGTTTTAGGAAGAAGCCGGGCCCTCAAACTCCTGCAGAGTAAGATAGGCATTTAAATACTGAAACATAAGATATTAACCTAAAAGAATGCATCCCTCAAGGTGAAGTTCAAGCAGTTTACTGATCAGTAGACGAGATCTTTTTGGAAGACAATTCTTTCTTGTGTCTTTATATACCTTAGGACCCATCAAGAATCGTGGTGTTCAGTTTGTGACCCACATAAAAGCACCCAGCTCAGGGGAACATGGGACCAAAATCCATCCCTAGTGAGGATGATGTTGGCAACTTGAAATTCTTATTTTCAATTTTAAATCAATGAGTATTGACCTTACACTATGTTCCACATAGATACCGTTTTCCCAGGTCTGTCCTAACATTGGGCAATAATCTGAAAGGGAGGTGGGGTGATAGTTTCTGCAGAAAATCTGTGAGTAGGATCCTGAAGAATATTCACCAGCCTGAGGTGGTTGGTTTGTCCCAGAAGAACACAACAGAAAACGGGGGCTTAGAGAAACTCAGTTAAGTCAGGAATCTTTGAAGTGGGAAGAAGGTGGGGTAAGTGTGTGTGTGAACTGGCTCTGAATTCTGTGCATACTGACCTTGGCCACACAGCAATATCAGGGCTGCGACCACCAAGTAGTGGCATAGAAGGCTAAGATTTCTGTGTTTAAAAAACAACCACCAAGAGGCCATTTCTCTCCACTCACCTAAACATAAAAGCTTTTTCAGGAAGAGTTTACTAGTTTCCATCAAGCAAACAATAAATCGTGTACCCTGAAAAGGTATAGACACCCCTCAAAAGTTGGGGGGTCCACCAGGTGGACTCAGTGAATGAGCTGGATTCACCTTTGCTTCAGTGATGGCGTTGCTGCTCCTCCTGGAGATTCTGGCACCTGAGCTCCAGGTGGGATTGGATGTTGTCTACCTTGTTGACATAGCACATAGTAGGCACTCAACTAACATTTGCTGGATGTTAAATGAATGTTTCTTCTGGTGCCTCAGTAACTGGCTCGTTAGAGTAAATGGCAAAGGCTTCATCTGCATCCGAACTGGACTGAGTGCACTCTGGGAAATGGCCTCATTGGCTGGGATCCTCTGGGCTCCCTGTGGATGGTGGGGCCATCATCTCTGGCGTGGATGTGGAGAGTCCCAGCCAGGACACCAGGCTGAGAGGATAAAGGCTTTCTTCTGCTTCATGCAGGACAAGCATAGGCAGAGGGTCAGAGAAAGCAAAGAGGGACTTGCACATCTCCATCAATTCTCAACCTGAGCACTGAAAACATCATTCTCACCTGTTGTTTCCCAACAAGGAAGGTGTTGGGCAGCCAAGTATGTCCTTAAGCGGCAGTCCAGTTGGCTTCAAAAAGCTATCAAGGAGTCATTTAAAGTCCTTTTGCACAGACATGTCCAGAATATTGACCAGGAGAGAGAAGAACTATTACTGAGAAGTTTTGTTTCACATGTTCAAACCTCCCCTCAGCCATGTGTTTGGCAGAGGTCCCATAGAAATTGCTGCGGAAGCTATTGACACAGCTTTTATATAAGCATCCTCTATTTTATAATCCTCAAGTTTCAATAAAACTATCTCTTTCCACTTCCACAGATGGCAGGAAAAATAGACAGCATAACATGCGGTCTGCTGAGGGGTATCGATTCTCTTTCAGTATGCCGTTACAGCAGGGGTGCGTCATCATTTTCTAAGCTGTATAATGACAGAATGATAAATGACACATATCTTAAAGACTAAACAATATTTTGTCATCAGAATAAAAACATTAGCCTGAAACTTTGGGAATTTTACATTTTGAAAGATGTTTTGCCTTTAACTCCTCTTTTATTCCTAAATGACCCATTAATTCATTTGTTCATTAAAAAAATCATTGAGGACCAAGTAAGTAAGAGACACTAGGTTACACAATGGGGATTTAGAATACAGAGGGCAAGGGGTAGGTAGGGAATAGATTTATTTATTTTCTTTCCACAGAAAATTTACACCTTGAGTTATTTTCAGGAAGATTCCATTCTGGGGTGGAAAAGGGAAGATGTTTGTACATGGTCACTTTTTCCCCTCCCCTTCATTCACCCATACTTGCTAGAAGAAACCCATTTTTTTCCCCCAGGGAAAAGGAAATAATCTTGATCCTTCTTGTGTGTGACACTTGATGGTTTGGCTCCCTCTGAATGAGTCTGTTTCTGTGAGATGGACATTTAGGTGGATCGAGCCCTCAGAGAGCTCAAGGTTTTCTTTGTGATAAATCCCATGAAGGAAGACAATATACCACCTTCAAAATGTTTCACACAGCCTCAGCCTTTTATTTCAAAACTGTCTTCAATCAAATCTTTACTCACCTCTTCTAGATCAATAAGAAAATATTATTATCAGGACGCTGTAAGGACATTTTTGTGGCTTAATCATTTACAGCCCTCCGTTCAGCTTTCAAAAGATATTGGAGACTGCTTATAATAGAAACCATATACGTCATACGGCTTTTAAAATAGAATAACATGGAGAAGTAAGAGAAGCTTTCTTATAGTCCTATTACTTCTTTCATAGACGTCATATGAAAAAAAAAATCATGCAGTGCTAAGGCATAGCAAGCTTCCATGCTACACAGAGCTTCCTTCTTAAAGCCCTATTTTCTCGCCTCATGCTGAAATTGCCCATATGCCAGCACTAACCCAGGGTTTACCATGGGCCAGGCACCCTCCAGCACTTTGTAAGCATTAGCTTGTCTGACACTAACCAGTTGTAATCCCGTCTCATGGTCTCCAGAGTACTTCACTACTAACGAATACTTTTAAATAGTGGGGTCACATCCCATTAGTTGCTCATGAGCTCAACTTAGTGACTTATGATGCCTTTTCAAGTGAGTAAGTTAGAATTGCAATGATCAGAGTTTATCCACCATAGTAAAAGGTAAGTAATATTTCAAGAAATTTGTTTTCTTTGTGTGTGTGTGTGTGTGAGTTTGTACGCTGAATTGTGACGTGATATAAAATATGTTTTTAACTATGAGTTACTATCTTAAACAATTTCTGCTACACTAAGGAACATTGAACCTTATTTGCTCATGTTCCAAACACAAGAGGACAACTGGTTTTTATAAATCTGCCCTCTGTAGAAATCTTTACAAGAACATAGTTAAGAGATTTAAAAATCTGTGACTCAGATGCCTCTCCCTGTGTGAACAGGCTTAACAAGCCAACCCCCAGAGCCACACAGCAGAGAGTTTTCCTAAAATAGTCAGACCTGACTGGTCTTATGCTTTGTTTCTTGTAGTAAATCATTTATCGACCACTGCAGAAATAGCAGAGAAAATATTTTTTGCTTTTGTAAGAACAAAAATCCAGTGGGTAGAAAAGAATCCGAGGGCCACCATCCCCACTCGGGGAAGGTCTAACAGATACATCAGTAGCAGCTTCCAGGGGAGAGTGGGCGCTGGTGCACCTGGCTGTCCCCAGGAAAGGACCGGATGCAGCTCTTTTAAGTGCTCACTGGATCTCAAAGGCCATCATAACTAAAGGACTAAAGTTCGAAAAAAACAAATAATCTACGCATCCTCTCTGAAGATACCGCTAAAAGCTTAATATGCACTATGGCTCAGAAAAAGTTTTAGTGCCTTTAACAAGCTCCTGCCTTTTTACAAATGGTGTGATTTGTGAAACAATGAGGGCCATCAGGCTTCTCCAGGGAGAGGCTGGCGACCCGTCTAGTGGGAGAACACCTCACTGCAAGGCAGCCTTCTCTTGGAGGGCCCAGACTTCCCAAGGGCCTTTTCCCAAGAACCAGAGTAGAAGTGCCTGCACTTCCTCAGCCTTCATTCCTCATCTTTATGTGGAGATAATACCAACACAAAGTTGAGGTTAAGATGAAATTGTCAGGAAACACCCAGCCCGCAGTAGCTGATGCTGCACAAAAGTTGGCTCTCTATTCCTCTGCTGTATGAAAAAGCACCACACCCCCAACCCAAGGAAATTCCCGGCCATGATGCTTCAGTGGTGCGGTGAGGAAGACTTTGCCAACATCCCTGTTCCCTTCATAATGAACAGTAACCCTGCCTGAGTCTACACTCTCCTTTAATCAATTTCTCTGAAATTTCATCTAGCATTCCTTTTTTCCCCCCACACACTGTACATTTTATACCCTTGACTCCTTTTGCAACTAGAAGTCTGTACCTCTTCATCCCCCTCACCTCCTTTTAAAAAAAGTAAATGACTTCTAAACTTTTACTAGGTATTTACAAAACAACAACACCAACACCACATCTGGAAAGTACTCTTTCAAAATTGAAAGAATGTCTCTTACATCTAAATTTCTGGAATTTCTTTGGTCATCCTACCCACAGATATAGTAACTTTGTAAACGTTAATTATATTTCCTTTCTGCACTTTCTCATGCAACCCAACAGTTGTTCAACTCTCATCCACCTTCTCTCATGTTCCCTGCATAAGACGACTATTCTTAATTCATCCTCATGGACAACTTATGCTCCTTGAAGTGCAGGTTCCAATTCCTCCTAGCGTGATGGTTAGAAACGGGCCTCTGGGGTCAGAGAGATGATTCAAACCCACCTGTGTGATTTTGCAGATGAAAGACAGCATTTAACTCCTCTAATCCTGAAACAGGAAGGAGAATATCACCCGCAGAGATTGGTTGAAGGAATAACAGATTAAGCACTGTGCAAACTACCTGGCACACAGAAATTCCAGTGATGGTTAGATATCACTACTTAGTGTCGTCTCTCCTTATGCCAGTGTGGTTCTGGATTTCATTCACATTTAAACAGTCCTTTTGCATGTACATTTTCATTAAGTTACCTCAAATCCTTCTTATAAAGGATTAATAAGTGAATAATCCATCTATTTGATCCCGTTAGCTTCTGGTTTTACCTTTCTGTTTTCAGGAGTAGGCAAGTCTTTGATTTCATGCAAAAGAAGGACGATTGCTTTAGGTTTGTTTACTGTTGTCTTCCTGGAGCAAATTCAAAATGAGGCTCAATTCCATTCTTGGTACAGCTGGTGTTTGTTTGATATGATTGTGATTATTTTAAACAATGTAATTAAGAGTATTATGCAAAGAAATTGTGCGCTAAGAATAACACCAGACTCATAGCGTTTTGTGAAAGTTAAATGGAATGACATGAAAAGAGTCTGGTCATATTCACTGATTGTTCTTATTAAGATTTCTGTCCCCTCTTTAACATAGATTTTGCATTGACTGAAAGCAGTACAATCACTCCTTTGTGCCAAAAAGGATATTTTCCCTGTGGGAATCTGACCATGTGCTTACCCGGAACGTTCCACTGTGATGGCGTGGATGACTGCGGGAACGGAGCAGATGAGGAGAACTGTGGTGAGTCCTCCGCTCAGCTCCATACGTCCTCACCCCTTGTGAACGCCTCCAAACTGTGGGTGGACCAAATACTAATGGTAACAAACCAGAAGAAATGACTGGGCATTCGATAGGGAGTCCTGTTGTAACACAAATAATTGCTCCTTAGTTTATTTGTGATAATAATGACATGAATTTTCATATAGAGAGTTGCTTAAATCAGAATTGTAAAATATTGTATTTGATAAAAAAGTAAAATTATTTCAAATTCTACTTGGATAGCCAAATTTTAGTTTTACGTGGCTTACTATAACCACTTCCTTATGGCTTGGTAGTGTGGTTCAGCTGCAGGAATTTCCATAAAGTGCAAGTGGTCCAGCCTAGAGAATTGTTATTCAGTAGCCCTGTATCGAGTGCCCATGATATGCTCTTCAAATCACCAAGGCACAGCAGGCTCAAGAGGGACAAGTGTCTTGCCCTTGTGGAGTTCACAGGGACCATGTGGATGGGGAGGACCATAAACTTGTACATAAATAAATTAAGTAATTTCAGAGTAGTAAGTGCCACAGAGTATACAGAACAGGATAAAGGGATAAAAAGTGACTTGGAGGAAGGGCTACTTTAAAGACATAACCAGAAGAACCCTCTCTGAGATGATATTTGAATTGAGAATGAAATGAAAAGCAGAAAAAGAAAAAAAACATGAAATATTCAGGAAGAGCAGAGTTCCAGATGAAAGAAACAGCAAATGCAAAGGCCCTGGGGCCGAATGAAACAAGACAATGTGTTTGTGGGACAGAAAAACAGATGGGCTCGGGCAGAGTGAATACAGAACATAGAGAGGTAACAGAGGCCGGATCATCACAGGTCTTACAGACTATCTTAGGTCTGTGTATCAGGACTCTGTATGTTGTCTCATCTAACCTGTGCATTCTTCTCCGAAAGAAACTGATGCCAAGAGAGGCTGACATGTCTAGGTAGTCACTGAGCAGACACCAGAACCCAGACCTTCTGAATCTGAAAGAATCCTGTGTGATTTCTACCACACAGAACTGCCACTCCTTGGCACTGCCCAACTAGCAGTCAGAGTGGGACAGCGAAGTCTAGGAATGCCGGGTGTCTGTCTCTAGAATCTGCTCTCCTGCCCCTGGGAACTCACGCATGCCTCCCTCTCACGGCACCGTCTGCCTTCACCACCTGTGGATCACTCCTACTCATCTTTTAGGATGCAGTTGAGGGGTCCCCTCCTCACCTGAGAAGCTTGGCTTCCCAGGCCATGCTTCCCCACCCAGAAGCTCCACCACCGGTCTGGACGAGCACCCTTTCTCTGATGCCATAGTGCCCTGGATGATTGTGCTAGGGGCTGCCTTGTCTTTTCACTGGACTTCCCCCACTAGACATAAGCTCCTTGAGAGGTGTTCTTCTTTGTGTCTCGTGCATTTTGATGTTACCAAAGCCTAGAACAGTGGAGTACAGTCAGTGCTCAGTGATGGGGCAGCTCTCCAATGCCAGTGGCAAGTTACTCACACACTTGGCCTTTCCTGTTCACTGCCTGGGAATCAGAGACCACGTGTGTCTACCTCATGAGAGTGTTCCAAAGACAAATTAAATGGCTCATGTAAAGGCATCAGATAGAATAATTTCAAAAAACATTGAGGTTATTAATAAGAAATAAAAATAAACTAAAATTTACAGGGACCTGTGGGCAACTATTTAAATTTACTTTTCTATTTGTATGAACTTGAATATCATACATTATATTGTGTATTTTATCATGTTAATAGCTTATGCTAAAGTAATGATACTTCACAATCAGGCCATCTTTTTTTAAAAGAATATTATTTTATTGCAAAAATAGAGAAGGAAACTTGGCAAATAAGCAAGATGATATGATTTGTCAGATCATCTGACAAATTGAGAAAATATTTTTCTCATCAGGGCTAGACAGACTTCACTAAAAGGAACTTTGTTTTTGCTTTTATAAAAAGGTCAAGTGACATAAATTTTATCAGAACTTATTACCTCTATCAGGAATGCATCTACATATACATATGCATATGACAAAATAAAATTCAGATTACGTTTTCTTCTGAGGACCTCAAAATTAAGATCAAACATTTAAAATGTCAGCATTAGAAATAGGTGACATTTTTCAAGATGGATCCATGTGTGTAAAATAATCATCTATTTCCATTATATTTTATGATACATACATTTTAGATGTTTGTAATTGCAGAAAAAGACAAAAGTCCAGATGTTTGCCTACCTTTTTCTCCCTTACCATCGTTATTATCTTTCTATTACTTAAACAAAAATTTTAATTGATCTCATAATCAAATTTTTATAGTTTTGTTTTGTAATTTGATATTTGATTTATAGAATAACTGACACATATTCATCACCGTGTGTTTCACAGGAGACACTAGTGGATGGGCGACTATATTTGGCACAGTCCATGGAAATGCTAATATTGTGGCATTAACACAGGAGTGCTGTAAGTGGTATTGGTTCGAAGACTCAGCCCAAGCTTTGCGAGCAACATGATTTGTGGTGCATGGATTTATATGGGTGGTGTGATCAATTCCCTCTAGAACTGCAATTTCAGTTCAACGTATTTCAGTGGTCAACTGGTTTATCATCTGCTGGTAGGACTGAAAAGATAGAAAGAAGAAAACAACACGCTCCATTCATGCTCACTCTGTGTATCAGCCTGTGATTGCAAGAATGCATAGGTAATGAATGCTGGTGACAGATAATAAAGGCCTTACTCCCTGTGATTACTTTCTCCAATAAAGACATTGAGCACCAACTATTTTGCAGCCCCCTATGTCAGGCACAGAGAGTGCAATGATAATTAAGATGTGGTCCCCACCCACAGATGCCTCATATGGTCGCAGGAAAGCAAACCCTTACAGAGGCAGGAACGATGCACTATTAGTGCTAAACTGAAGGAGGGATGTTTGCACAAGGGAATGTGGAAGCCCACTGGGAGACATGATGACTGTGCCAGGGGTGGGGAAGATTCACAGACAAGGTGACATTGTGATGGACCTGGAAGTCCTTGGACGGAGGGAAGGGTGAGAGGTAACAGGGTGAGCAGGGGAGCACAGTCAGCAAAACAGAAGGGTAGGAAGTTCAGAGCATGCTTCACCATGCCCTTCACAGTGGTGCTGTGTGTGCGAGGCAGACGAGCAGGAGCTGCACCCCAGAAGGGTGGCGCCAGCCCATGAGGGGTTTTGGGTGCACTATTTGGAGCTTGCCCTCTATCCTATCTATAGAATTATCTCTCTCTAAATACACATACTACGTTATATATTACATATAATATACTACGTATAATAATATGTATATGCATGGATGTAATTATGTAGGTGTAAGTACATTAACATACATGAGTATGTATACATAGTGTATGTATATAAAGTATGCACACTAAGTACTACACTAACAGTGTATTATGCAGTTTAATACCAGGTTATAATTACCACTTATTATATACTTTATTATAAATGACTATATCATGCATAAAGTGAGAAATTAAAAAGAGTAAGCTAAAAAGACTAAAAATAAATACAACTGAAAGTTCGCACATTTTCCTCCTGAAGCACAAGGGGTCATCTTGTACATGAGCCATTGTGGCGATCACTGGTGTGTACGGTGGGCTCCGAAGTTGTGAGCTGATTTTCATTTAGTGAAGAGGAAGAAGCACAGGCTAAGAAGTGTATGTGAGAACGACTCTTCTACCAGAACTGTAAAGAATGGATGAGAACAGTGTTCTCAGCCTGAGACAGTACTGCCCCTGGAGAACATCTGGCAATGTCTGGAGACATTCTGGGGTGTCACAACGGGAAGGGGGGTGGACCACTTGCATCCAGTGGGTGGAGGCCAAGGATGCTGCTGAACCTTCTACAATGCACAGGACAGCCCCCAGCAACAGATAGTGATCTGACCCAAACATCAGCCTTGCTGAGGTCAAGGAGAAAGCTTGGTGAAAAAGATACTGGATGTTACGTGTCTTGCAGTGCTTCAGACTAATACTAAAACTCTGAGCCCAGAAAATACCACCGGGAAGAGGGAGGTAGAAAGAGATGCAAGAGGCATTTCAGAAGCAGAGTCCAGAGGTTGGGGATTGACCGACTTGCAGATGAGGGAGTTAGTTACACTCGTTTCTGGTTTAGTCAGCTGGCCCATCTTGGACTACGTGACATTCTTTTATTGGTAAATAAGAATTCCAACCCCAGATTTTCAATCTAATAATGTAACTGCTATTTTCCTTGCCAATTAAACATTGAAGTACATATTATGAAATTATTTTTAGAAAGTTGAGATCACCAGCATAAGTCTATTAACAATATAGAATATTTCCTAAAAGTTTATACACTAGAATGAATCTTTTGAATTAAACAGAAACTCAATAAAAGTTTGTTGGATTTACTACAAATTCAATGAAATTGATTTTAAAAATAAAGTTTGGATAAAAGTGATCTAAAAGGAGCAGAACAGTTAGAACTTATAAACAGTTTTTAAATAATAAATTAAAAAATTTGAAAATAACTCTTTTTTTAGCTTTGTCAAAACAAATACTCACAGGGTCATAGGCAAAAATCAAATGCTCCATAAATACCACTCCCCAACACTCACTGTCTTACACACACACACACACACACACACACAAATACCACCCCCCAACACTGTCTTACACACACACACACACACACACACACACACACACACACACACACACTGATTGTTCTGTGGACCAACTTGGCCTGGTTTCTCCGTAAGTTTCTCCTATGCCATTATTTTAATAATCAACATAATATATAGTATTAGTAACTGTATGATATATAAATATAGGATTATGTATTATGATGTTTATATATTACTACTATATTATTATGATAATATGCTATTATATTAATAACTATGTAAGTTCCTTCAGAGTGAATGTTTCAGACAGGTGGATCTTTGGTTCTCTCCCCTTTATAGCTGCTCTACAACTTTTACCTACCACTTTAACTTCATAGTAATGAAAAGTGAGGAGCCAAAGTGGGAGCGTGTCTGACTTGGTTGATTTTAAGAAGTCACAGTGGTGGCTACAGTGGGATCTGCGTCTAACTCTTGTCACAGCTCTAAGAGAAGTCTGAAAGGAAATGATTCAATTTAATTTTAACCAACAAGCATTTGTTGAGCAACCTCTTTGAGCCATTCAATTAAGTTAAATTGACCCTACTATACCTATTAAAGATTTACTCAGTCACACTCAAGCTTTTCTTTGAGGAGAACTTAATCTTCCTTTACTATATGCTTTTATGCTACTTAAACATTTCTGTATTCTTTCTAATCACTTGTTAAATGCTTCTGAAATGGCCACTGGAAGCACTGAGATGAATACCACATGAGTCTACATTTGACTAGGAGAGCATTCGTGTTTGCTTCCATTATGGGCCTGAATAAGTTCATTTAACAAGGTGTAAATGTCATACATTCAGTGGAAAGAGAACAATGTCAGTTACTGAAGTCATAATTAAAAGAAGTATATTTTCCTGTTGAATTGTTTCTCTTTTTGCCCCCTAGTTTTAAATCAGTATCCACAACAATGTGACTGCAGAGAAACTGAGCTGGAATGTGTAAATGCTGGCTTGACATCCATGCCAACAGTCTCCAGCAATGTGACATTACTGTGAGTAGAATTCAAATACTAATATTTGCTCCTACAGTCATATGAAAACCGTGTAGTCTGATCTAATCTCTCTTTGTTCTGTTTTATGCTACTTGTGTATTCGCAAGCTAATAGAAACTCCCTTTAAAACCACCAGCCATCAGATAATTCTGCATGCTTCTTCTCCAGGGAAGAAATGTTTTGAATGCTGTGTGCTAGATTAGCCAGGTATCCCTTAGGTCACAAACACCATGGTCTGGAATTCTTGTTTTCAATTACTTTCCAATGTATGTATTATTACTAATATGCCAGTACTGTACAAGTGAAAATAAAAATTTGGGGGAAAAAAAGGAAGACCGCTCAGTCTATCTCATTTTTAATAGGAGTAATTTGTCCAAGACCATAAAGGTATAAAAGACCCATGAAACTAGCTGTGGCATAATCATGCAAGTTTTTCTGAACACTACATAAAAGTTTTGAGAGCCTCAGGAATTGGTTTGCAGTCATACCGTAATTTGGGCATGTGTGAGATGGTTAGGATTTTTGTTGTTTTTTGGATTTTTTTTGGTTGTGTTTTGTTTAATTATCTAGAGAACAAAAGAAAAGGTTAAATGACCATAGATGGTCTAGTCTATTATGCTAACTGGCTAACCTCGTCAAATATTTGCAAACTGCTTGAATTTTTACCTTATGGACTTTTCATTCTCACATAATCGTTTTCATTTATTATGGGCATTTTCAAATGTCTGTTAAGTAGTATGGAATATCATCAAGTATTCTCATGCATGCAGCTTCTGGGGAAGAGTTTGGTTGGTCATAAAATCCATAATAAAGTCTTCTTTACATGTTATTTTAGGTCTCTTAAGAAAAACAATATTCACAGTCTTTCAGATAAAGTTTTCATCGAATACACAGAACTTAAAATGATGTAAGTAGCTATTAATAGTGTTTTTATGTGAAAATCAATGAGATGTTTTAAGATGTTTCCATCCTAAAAGTAAAATGAAATATGTTTATTATCTTTATCATTAAATTTATTTTTAATGTAATTAAGATTAGACAATAAAGCACTGAAAAGCATGCTTTCTTTCCATTTAGTAATTTAAAATAACTAAACGGATTTTATTTAAACTTTTTTTTTTAGACAGTTAAATTGGAGCTGAGATTGAGCATCTCAGTAATTCATAGTTCCAAGCTTTTACTCCAGATCATTTGGAAAATGACATTGCAGATTCAGAGACACTAGATGCACTCTTTAACTTGGAAGAAGAGTGTTTACATAGTCAAGAACCATCAGGTCATTTAAAACACTTAATGGTAGGGTATGGACTGTCTCCCTGATGATCTTGGTGAAATCAGTGATGTTAGCATATTTGAGGAAAGAAATTAATAAATAAGACACAGTCAGGAGTGAGAAACAAAGGGTCAAGATGCTTCTAGCATCATCAAAGAAAGAAAACCAGGGTCTGAGAGATACAATCCTTAGAGATAGTCTCTGTTGGGAGGCAGGGATAGATTGTCCATCTCCAGCATAACTCTTATCAACTTTATTTTGACACTATCCCTATTAAGATGGAGATTCTCTTTGCTTTGATTCCCTGCTCACCAAGCAACCTTATGATGACTACATTAACTTTCTAAATTATTCATACTAAAGTATTTGGGAAGTTACACTGGATGGGGAATAAGAACATTCCAGTTAGTGGAATAGAATACATCCTATTTAAATAAAGAAATTAAATATTCAGCCTCTAGAGAGTTTGGTTACTATGTGTCAGTCCCTCTGAGCCCAGTCACTCTGGGATAATGGAGAGGTCAATTTCTACCCTTGCCAAGATGACCATTAGATTAGATTAGAAAATTAGCCAGCCAGTGCTGGAGGTCACCTTGGGCACCATCATTTACTGTTTTGCCCTTTAACATTCAGAATAGGAGAGGAGGTTTCTAGAAGTGTGACATACGTTAAAACCCAGGACTAAAAATAATCTGGTCCTTTGCTGATACTGGACAAAAACATTTGGTTTGAAAAGCATTCAACAATTCTGTGCTGCTCATGGATTCAGGCACAGATTCCCACATACAAGGAAGGAAGTCACTGAAGAAGTCTATTAGTGTGGAAGAGTCTGTGTGAACTTACAGACTCATGCCTGGGTTTGATTGTAGCCTCTGTAACTCCCACCGGCAGTGAACACCTTCTGCTCTGTCCTGGAGCGTGCTGTCCTTGTCCCTCTGGTGTAGCTTTGCATTGGCTCTTGGGGTTCCAGGCCCCTCTAGAGAAGGAATCTTACCTATGCTGCTTCTGCTCTTACTGGAAATTCTTAGACTCACAACATGTTCCTTCTATAAATCAAATTGTCCTTGTATGCCCTGAATAATGCTCAAGGGAAGAAAGATAAAATAGCACTAGCAGAAAGGAAGGAAAAA
The DNA here is from genome assembly GCF_009834535.1 of Camelus ferus. Classification (NCBI taxonomy): domain Eukaryota; kingdom Metazoa; phylum Chordata; class Mammalia; order Artiodactyla; family Camelidae; genus Camelus; species Camelus ferus. The sequence continues at coordinate 17,794,228 of NC_045709.1, read as the reverse complement.
TACTCATGTTTTAGAGTAGCTATTGAAATTCTGTTATCTAGAGTCATAGAAGTCTTATGAAATTCTAATTAAATCTTCTCATTATTTACAAGATAACTGAAGTCTGCAGCAGTTAAATGACTTACCTAAGATCTATAACTAATTTGTGGAAGAGCCAGAATTAGACCATATATCTTCTGATGCCCAATACAGGGTTTATTTTATAATAACCAGAAACCTAGAGAAGGAAAGAAATTGTTCTAGTATCTAATTAAATCCTGTACCAACACATACTCTTCTGTCACAGGCAGAACTCCCTTCTATACCTTTTCCCCCCTAATCTGGGGAAAGCTGACTTCAGGGGGGCAGAGGAATCACCAGGACATCAAGCAAGGAGATTTAAAGTTAGACTTCTCAGGCCAAATTCTTTCCTGGACCTCTGATCCGTAGCTTTGCTCTGTGTCAGTATTTCTCTTGGTATCTGGTATCTGGTAGCCCACTGGAGGAAGAATGTGGCAGCACTAACTTTGATAATTCAGGCCCTGATTTTTCCTGTTTTTTCCCCCAGATTACCCAGATCAGCTGGAAATTTCTACTTTGCTTAATTCTACTTTGAGAAAACACAGGTATCACATTATTACCTGAATATCACTTAGCAGGGGTTCTCCCAATGCAAGGTGGTATTTGATGGTTTCTAGGCAATTGGATTCTCCCAGAGACTCGGAGACAAAAGATTGTAAGACTCTTACCAATGAACATTCACTTAGTGTCTACTGTATACAAGGTTCAGCATGGGGGATGAAACACAATTTCTTACATTTATATATCATTTTTTGAAGTTAGTGAAGGCTTCCAACATTTGGAATTCTCATGTGGAGTTTGATCCTCAGAGTCTGCGAGGTGGGACAGCCATCATTAGATTCCTTTCAGGGATGAGGAGACCACCCTTGAAGAACGGTTGTTTGTCCAAAGTCAGTCCGCTGACAAGTATTAGAGTTCGACTTCAAAGCCAAACCTCTTGACTATGGTCCTCTGGAAGTTCAGTCTCAGAATATTGTTACCATTGATGAAAACATCCAGAAACCAAATTTTGGTTTCAAAATAACCAAAGCTCTTTATAAGCATTATTCAAATATACTAAAGCAACTCATAAATTCAGGAACGCTTCATTTTTTTTTCACTTTTTTAAAATTGAAGTGTAGTCAGTTTCGAATGTTGTGTCAGTTTCTGATGTACAGCACAATGCTTCAGTCATACGTGAATATACATATATTCTTTTTCGCTGTAAGCTACTACAAGGTATTGAATATAGTTCCCTGTGCTATACAGTATAAACTTATTTATCTGTTTTATATATACCAGTCAGTATCTGCAAATCTTGAACTCCCAATTTGTCACTTCCCACTCCCTTACCCTGGTAACAATAGTTTGTTTTCTATGTCTGTGAGTCTGTTTCTATTTTGTAAATAAGTTCATTTGTCTTTTTTTTAGATTCCACATATAAGTGATATCATATGGTATTTTTCTTTCTCTTTCTGGCTTACTTCACTTAGAATGACAATCTCCAGGGCCATTCATGTTGTTGCAAATGGCATTATTTTATTAGTTTTTATGGCTGAGTAGTATTCCATTGTATAAATATACCATGAGTTGTGGGACTTTAAATTTGTCCCTTTTCAGTTTCATCCTGTTAGATTCAGTTTTTCTTAACCAGACTGTGAAGACCTTTTTGGATCATCCAGCAGATTCACTGTTCCTCCCAGCATTCTGTCATCTGAAAATAAAATGAACCATCTTTACCCAAGTCATGGAGTAGAGTGTCAAAGAGAACAGTGTCAAGTCTTCTTTCCACATCCTTCACCACCATCCTTCAGATAATGTGTATTGTTCTTTATTTTGTCCATAAAAACATCACAAAACCACTTGATCAATGCCTGGTAGACATATAAGCAAAGTCGACCACATACTTTTGTCTGATTAGTCTTTCAAAGAGGACAGTCAGGCTGGTCTGGCATGCCATTTTTCATGAACTGCCCTGTTCATGTTCTCTTTGAAGTGCTCACAAAGCAACCTCGCAATACCCTGCTCTACGATCTCACCCAGAACCAACTTAAAGCTCATCCAAACATAGCTTGTGAAATCTACTTCTTCCCTTTTTGAAAAATCAAAACTGCATTTGCCATCTTTAATTTTCCAGCTGCCCTTCCTTTCTCCCAATTCCTCAGTAATGGGTCATAACGAAGTATTTACATTTTAAGTGTCCTTCTGTTTCCAGGAGAAATTGTCCAAACCAGAGGGCTTTAACTCATTTTGATTAACATATTCTACCATTTCGGGCTTTCACTGCCACAACCCTATATCCTATTTATTCACTTCAGTTCTGAGACCATCTTCTTTGACCAAGAAAACAAGGACAATATTGGAGTTGAGAATTTCTTTTACTATTTCACAATATTATAAAACATGTCCCATACAGGAGGCTTGGGCTTTTCCTTAACATTTTCTTGTTTCTAAAATACAACTAGAAATTCATTCCTATTGCCCACAGTATTCTTCCCTGTCTGAGTTTTGAACATGTCTTAGGTCATTCTTTCAACGATGATTCCATTTTTGTGAACCCTTCACATTCGTCCTTGAATTTTGAAGAAACTCCTCACTGACCATCATACCCTCCGCCTGAATTGGATGGTCCTTCTGGTTCTCTCACAGTAATAGGTATCACCAATGTCACATAGGCTGAAACAGACATGAGGATCAGTGAGTATTTGTCGAAGGATGATGTGTAGGATAAGACACAGGGATAAAGAGAAGGTAGGGAGCATCTTCACCAGGGAGGACAGAGAAGCATAAGGATATTGGGAAGAGAGTGACCAGGGAAGTTTGTCTAAAGGAAAAGAGTTCCCACAGGAAATGACTGAGCAAATGCTGGAGAGGTCATTGAATCATGATCATAGGGCCCTCGAACACTAGGCTAAAGAATCTGGGCTTTATTCTGTTTAAACAAGGAAAGGACATGCACAAATATGTGTTAGATTATACTGAGCTAATAAAGTTAGTATGCATTTTGAAGTTGTATTGGGATACATCCTAAGAGATCCCCAAATTTAATGTCAAGTGAGTCTCCAATCTTGGTGGTTTAACTAAGGTGAAGTTGAGGTCATTTAGGCATCCAGAAAAATAAATTCTTAAAAGTCAAAATAAAATTTTATTTGCCCAATGAATAAATGTCACTCAACTAATCTACTGATGAGTTTATTCATTTAAAAATTTTTTCCTAACACTGGGAGGAAAGAAGCAGTTTAAGATGACCTTTCAGAGAAATAAAATACAGTTTATGAGATTGACCATAATATTTTATCACTGCTACCATGGAAACCAATAGCAGTTCTTCTCCTCACTGTGACATAAATCTTATATAAATTAGGAATCCCTTCTTAAACTGGGTTCTCCTTCAGTGCAATCATTGGCAACAAACTGTAATTCATGGAGTCTGCCTGGCTCTTGAATACAGAATGTTGCATTAAAAAATAGCCTGTAAACACGTATGTCATTAAAGCATTTATTTGCTTTAGTTTCAGGTACATAAATTCCTGGCGTTTCTGCTTGAAAAGTCCTGACAGCTGAAACAGCAGGAATTCATGAACCAGTAAGTTATTCTTAGAAAAGCCATTCAATGTAAAGTATACCAAACGGGCTCATATCTCAGTTCCAAATAAAAAGAGGACATGACTTGCCAAATTGTGTGTTTCCAAATTTTCCCTTATATTCACCAAGCCACTGTTCTGCAGAGAAGAAAGCAGATACTGGAGGATCGAGTATTAAAATTCAGCAGCCTGAGTCAGAGATGAGGGCCCTGGGAAGCTAGCTCTCTGTGGGGTGCCAGCAAGCTGACTAAATTGAAGACCAGAAGCTGTTTATTATTTAAGAAGTTGGAGTTTTCATTTGTGTCAGTGAAGGCAGATAGACTGTTCACATCAGGTGAGTTGTGCAGATTAAAAGCACAAGGTCAGATTCACAATTTGTGACTGCATCCATCTCTTCAAATTTGACAACATGGAGGTGAAATGTGCATTGCATTTTGACTTAATCGTCTTGAATAAAATGTAAATAGCACTAGTTAGGTAGTAAATTTTATATTTAAGAGGAACTTCAAATACCTATATTGCAATATTAGATTCTGTTTCTATTTTCATTTGCTATTATAATTCACAGTAATATAATTCACTGTGTTAACTTTCATTACATCACTCTGAGTGCTCTGAAAATGCTAAAACACGTTGATCTGCATTGGTTCATTCTCCATAACAGAACTTTAAAGCAACAGCAGAATTTATGCTGCCATGTGAAGCATCTCCTCACAGAAATGGTGCAGGGGTCGGGGGAGGGCGGGGTGGAATGGCACAGGGTCTTAACTGGGTTTCGAATTTACTTCATAGGATTAAAATTGCTGCTTCGTGTGTCACTGTGGATGTAATGCACGTGCTCTGTCATACCCACCTTTTCCACATGGTGGTACGCAGAGAAAAGGACAGCCTCTGCTCAATACTTACGGTTCAGAGCTGGGTTTGTTAATAACTGGAAGCGAATCTTGGCTTTACTTTGTCCCCTTGAGGGCTGAGGGCGTCAGTACCCCCCACACACCTGTAAGGCATTCATGACTCAAAGGCTGGGAAGCTTTGCTCGGGAATGACCGTGGTAATAACAAAACTCAAGAGTACAGCCAGGTGCTGAACAAGCAAAGGTCTACCAACAGTTTTGCAGGGAAGTATCATCACAGTAAGGAAGTGTTGTAGAGTATTTTAGGAACCAAACCAAATCAAAATAAGAGGGGAGCCATTCAGAAGACGATGCAGGCATTAGTTACTGTTCATAGTGTGACGATTTCCTGTCTAAAGGCCTTTAGAAAGTATCAATTCAGGGCTAATCTCCTATTGTATAATGAGGATAGGAAATGGAAATTATTTACTTAGATACTCCTGAAAGTTCTCTTACCGCATCAGTACGATATTGCAAGACTGCTCCAGAGGTTAAGCACGCCACGGCCCTGTGAGCCGAAGCTGATGCTCTGGCCCCAGCTCACCACTGATGCCATTTGTGACCTTGAGCACCTCTCTGACTCACTGTGTGCTTCTCCCTCTGCATGTTGAAGCAGAGCAGAGTAAGACTTGCCCTCTCCCTTTTTTTTCATGGGAATAGAATGGAAAGAAATGAGGAGTTAAAGGTGGAACTCTAGACTGAAAGAGTGAGACAGCTCAGCAGTGAGAGCCTGGCTAGTCTCACATGGTGAGCAACGCCTGCAGGTCAGAGCTGGAAGGTGGCCAGAGACATGACTAGTCCCCTCCTCAAACACAGCACCCCGGACGTCAGGGGCACAAGTCAGAGATGCCCCGATCCCTTTGCACAGGTGCTGCAAGGGCAGCAGGCACTGACTAGGTTCACAGTTGTCTCTCATTGGCAATGCTTCTACCTCCCAACACGAGAATAGGATGTGGGACTTTATGAGCCAGTTTCACAAACTGTCTAGGTGAAGAAAGTGGAGAGCACATTTAGCAACCTAACAAAGTAGATGAACTGCAATCACATGACTCTTCTACCTTATTCCTACCAGATTCCTTCAGCATAATTGTATTAGACATATATCCAGGAAAGCATTTTTTGGATTACATAATCTGCAAATACTGTGAGTAACTTTTTAATAATTCTATTATGAGTACAATTTTAAGTAAAGGTTAAAAGGGGAGAATAGTACTTTTTAAAGGCTTGACTTTGACTTGGATGTGGAGAAATAGGTTTTCACAAAGTACTCAGATTAATTATTACACTGAAAGAATTACTAAAAAAACCAAATTCCCAGTTTTACCAGAAGACAGATATAAAGGCTGTCTTTAACCTTGTCTTCTCAAGTTTGGGTCATTTCCACAATATTTTAGCATCTTCTTTTTTTCTAACCCTTGCTAACTTCCCTATATACTTTCTTAAAACATTAGTCTACCAAGGAGGTGACCAAAAAGACAGAAGCCAAAATCACCTCACATGTTTGTTCTACTCTTACACTCTGACCTAATGTAATATCCCAATACATTATTTTTGGCCACTTTCCTGGTCACGGCCCTGCTGTTTGTCCCTGAGGCTGGTGGTTCTCTGTATCTCCTGACTGTTTCTTGATGTCCCTGCTCTGCTCATCCAGCAGAGTGCTTTTGGAGACAGATGTCCATACTTCCACCATCATCAGTGGCTCATATTCTAATTACATGTGACTGAAATGGAGTATTAAGTTTGCCTAATTTACTCACCCATGCTATTTGTAGATATCTCAACCACAACTGCATTACCGCTCTCAGACCTGGAGTATTCAGAGACTTACATCAGCTAACGTGGCTGTGAGTATTCTAGTTTTTCCTCCCCTCGTGAAGGTTCACAGTCCCAATGATACTCATCGAGGCTCACGGTTTCCATTTATTTATGTGTGCTGTTTCCTACACGTATTTTTCTGCTTGTCACATCATCTGGAGCACTGTGTTCAAGCAGCTCAGATCATGGTAGAGCAAATGGTAGTCGTGCAAAGAGAGATCAGTGCCATGCTCTTCCAGGTGGCCTTCTGAGCCCAGCAGTGGGCTAGCGAAGTCAGCCGTGCATCCAGGGTTTACCTGTAGCAGAACTTCTCAACCCAGCTCCGTTGGCATTTTGGCCCAGATAATTCTCTGATTGGGGTGAAGGGGGTGTGCCCTGAGCATTTTAGGATGTTTTGCGCCATCTGTGGCCTCTACCCCACTAGATGGTACTCACTCCCAGAGTTGTGACAACCAACAATTTCTCCAGACAGTCCCAGATGTCCCTTGAGGGGAAAAGTGCCCTCTGGTGAAAATCACTGACCTAGAAAGCAAAAAGGTTACGGACTTTTTTGATTTCCAGAGAAGTCTTAGAAAAGTCTGCAAATATGGTAGATTGTGGTGTTTCAGCACTTTCCAGGCTAAGCCATCACTTCTATCCCAAGTGGTGTCAGAACAGAAGTCCATGTTTTCATCAGGAAAAATGAACACAGGGCCCTCAGAAGGCTGTGTCCACCTTCCTGTGCTCTGTAGGGCAGCCCGGTCGAGTGGGAAAAGCCGCGATTGCAGCTTCATCCCCATCTTTGTGTATGCCATGGCCCCCAGCTTCGTGCTCCAGGCAATTTTCTTAATCTTCTTAGGCCTCTTTTTCTTCATCTTTAAACTATAATCATAATTCCTTTTTCTAAGAGAGATGTTGTGAGAATTAAATCACATAACATAGATAAAGTGCCACATGCACAATGCCTGGCACATAGTAGGTGCTCAGTGTGGCTCCCTTCTCCAAATCCTACCCTCAGGTCCCTCTGAGAGTTCAAGGGAATGGGGCCTGGTTTCAAAGGCAACAAGAGAAAAGAAAGCATATTTCTCCTTATCTATTTTTTTCTAAGAAAATACCATATAGAGTTAAAAACAGTGATTTGAATTTGTAAATCTTTTCACCCTTTCACCCTCAAAGCTCCTAATGAGATTTTTGTTTGTTTGTTTTGTTTGTTTTGCATAGACCTCACAAAATACATCATTTAAACACCATGAGACCAAGGAACCACTTGTGATTTCCTAAGAATTTTTTTTTCATTTATTCTTCATTCAATCAGTAGGTCAAAGCATTTATGAAGCTCATATTCAGCCAATAAATAAGAGCAGCTTGTCTGGACCCAGGTATCCAGAGGTGAAGGACCTTAAGTCCCACAGGAGGTGGATGCAGGGGGAGAAGACCATCAGGATGGATTTGACAAGTGCTGAGATGAGGGTTGTGGGGATTTGGAGGAAAGTGCTGCTCCAACCACAGGGTGAAGGAAAAACTCTCTGGGAAGAGACCTGAGCCAAGTGTGGACGGACAGGAAGGAGGAGGGCAGGTGTCAGGGGGAGGCAGGATCGTCACGTTATTTCTTCCTGTTTTATTTCACAAATGTCTCTAACGTTGGAAATGTTTGTGATATGTTTTGTCAGAATTCTAGATGACAATCCCATAACCAGAATTTCACAGCAGTTGTTTACTGGATTAAATTCCTTGTTCTTCCTGTAAGTATTCATCTACCTTTCAATCCATCCGTCTATAAATTGTAATGACATCTAAAGCTAGCTTTTAAAAAGAGATTTAAGAAAATCAAGCCCCCTAAAATTTCCATTAGCCAGAAATTCTTCTGTATTTCAAGCCACAATTACTGTTGCGACGTCCTGCTGGTGGCTCATGGTATATTTTTAAGCCTACCAGTTCATTTCCTTTTGATCTCTTTTAATTCCCTTTAGTCCTAAGGCATGTTTTTACTTGCAGTGGTTGACCAAAGATAGTATTCGTTTTTATTTAAATCTGTTAGATTCTCCCAGGAGCTCACATCCGACTATACTTTTAACAAAGGAAAATGTGCCTTTACCCAGCAAGAGTCACTAAAAATTCCAAAATCTTTGCCTTTATCAACTGAGCTTTTCTCCCAATTACATTTTCACTGTCTGTTAATACCCTGAGATGATTTGTCAGCAGGGGATTATTAATGTTCCCTTACAGTTGATCATATAGCATCGTTATTTTTCCGTTTACGAAAAGGGACCACAATATCATACGTTAATTGTGCAGCTTAACATGCTCATGAGTTGTTTTCCTCCCAAATGCCCCCTTCTATCACTTCTTAGATTTCATGCAGTTTCTAATGTGGCCTTTTAATATTGTAAATGATTAATGTTTCCCTTAAGATGAAACTTTAGATGTATGATGCTGGAAATGATGGCAAATTTGAAGTTTATAAGGAAAATTACTATGAACTTCAAAATTATTACCCAGTATATCCTTTTGTTTCATCTCATAAAATTAAACTGTTTCACATTTATTCCAGGTTATGTGTCACACGTATGCATTCATAGTTTCTCTGACATCTGCTCTCTTACCCATGCCGTACACAAATCTAGAGATGGTTTTGAAGTGGCAGTTATGCTTATATACTTCATCCTAATGTATTGATTTTTAGCATGCAAGCTTCCAAATTCTGGAAATGATAACAATATTATTCTTAAAGTGGCAAATGATTTTGTTTCTAATTAATCTCTTCTTTGTTCAAAGGTCAATAGTGAATAACTATTTAGAAGCACTTCCTACCCAGATGTGTGCCCAAATGCCTCGACTCAACTGGATGTAAGTATGCACTTAGGAGCTTATTTGTTATTTGCCCAGATTAAGGAAACCAGCCCTAAAATTAATTCACAATCACATGAGAATCTCATCTGTGCTTTTCTTTCTAAAACCAGTGTCTGATCATGTTACTTCCTGGTTTAAAACTCTTGAGAATCCCCACAGGTTTGAGGGCAAAGTTCAAACTTTCCCATTTAGCACCAGAGACCCCTCATCTTCTATCCCTTCCTCCACCTTCCCCTGGGGCCTCTTTCCCGGCCCCTTCTCCTCACATGCCTTCCTTCCAGATGCACCTGCAGTCAGTTCCCTGAGCACAGACTGTTCCTTAATCTTGAAAGGCCTTGCTTCTTTATCCTTTTGGTTAACTCCAACATTTCCTTCCAAAGTCAATTTAAACATCACCTTCAGGAAGCTGTCCCTGACACACCAACTGGCTCAGCGGCTGCCTCGTGCTCCCATCACACCAGGAGCAGCCTCCAGCACACCTGCCCCGCTCCACACTGCACCCCTGTCTCAGGGCACCATCATCACAGAACCAGCGGTTTGCTCATCTGTCCTCTACCACTTGGTAGATTCTGTGATTTTATCCCCAGCGTCAGCGCAACAATCAGCACATAATAGTGCTCAGCAAAACTTTGTGAAATGAACGTGCTAAACCTCTTCCACTCCTTGTTAGCTTTGAGCCGGTACATGTTTAAAGCCTTCGTTTAAGTTACACTGTGGCTTAAGTTGCCACTCTGCCGTGTTCATCTTCACAATCTCCTGAGACAGGCAGGACTGGCAGTCATTTCCCGCCCCGTGGAAATGCTGATTTACCCTGCCCCCCAGAACTCTCCTCATTGTCAAATTGGGGGACTTAATATCATGATCTGAAGAAACTTTAGTACCTCAGCTTTTGATCCTCTCTGAGCTAGCCTCAGAATTACTTGTGACAACACTACGAGGTGACCTTGTGTATATTTGCTGACTTAAAAAAATTATTTATATACCTGTTATCAAAAGGCTCTTAAGGCAATTGGGGTCTCATGTAAATGTGCCGAATGTTAAAAATGAAAATGATGATCTGAAAAACATGCAAATAAAACTCATTATGAACAAGTGAAAAATACTTAGAAACTGAACAAGTACATCCTCACAATGGGAAACCAACAAGAAAGAGTAAAATGAACAGAAAAAAGACCAGGATCCCATCCTGCCCCCACCCCATCCCCATGGGCATCAGCAACAAAAAGGAGACCAGGAAGCAGCGTCGAAACCCTGGGTTCCGAGGACACTCATTTTCACTCTAGTCTTCCACAGACACTGGGGGAAAACAGACACCCAATGAAAATACATAATTAGCAAGGTTGCCTGATCACAAATGAGAGCTGAGAGGTCAGACCTGAACTGCTCCAGTTTAAAGGCAGAAAAAAACCTGCCTCGGCCATGCTTCTCCTTCCTTACTTGCTATCAAATAGGACTGTTTGTTGCTCACTGCTCCAAAGTTGTGTGCTTATGAGATGTAAAAGCATTTCCCCATCCTATTTAACAACATTTAGACTTTCAAGAGAGTGCAGTTCTGTAATCAAGGCTGTATTTTAAGAGTGAAAAAAAAATTGAGTTCCTACCAGACCTCCAAGATGGCTTTAAAATCAGATTTTAAGGGCAGTGACAAAGGGATTGGTGATTTTAGTGTGAATGTGAGAAAGGTTCAGAGGCAGCAAAACAGCTATTGTCATACACGGAGGAGACAGTAAGAAGCTGACCGTAAAAAGAAGTTAGGAGACTTGGCAGAAGAGTCGACCCTCTCATCCTTGATGCTGCTGGGAGCGGTCATGTCAGAGTGTTCCCAAGGCTGTTCCCTGAGTATGTGGGATGCTGCTGTCATAAGGTCCACCTGGCAGAATCCAATCTCTCTACCGGTGCTTCTCGAACGTCAGCATTTATCACAAACAATGTGAGGACTTAAGACAGATGGTTGGACCTCAGGCCTAGAGTTTCTGATTCAGTGGGTCTGGGGAGGAGCCTGGGAATTTGCGTTTTAACAAGTTCCCAGGTGATGCTGAGGCCTGGTTCCAGGCACCCTTGGAGCAGCCCTGCACTCAGCACCTGCGTCACTGAGGGAGGTAGAAAGAGCAGGCACCTTCTATCACAGAGCTTGGGACTCATATCCTGACTCTGGTGTCCAGTATTTGAAAGGTAATTTGGGCTGAATTTCTCCTTCTGCAAAATAGAGACACAAATGTCTACCCGATCTTGGGGGCATGTGAGCATATAACGATCTACGATGCCATGGTCAAGTGTCTAGACGTTAGATTCAGACAGATCTGGGTTAGAAGGTCAGCTCTGCCAGTTAACAGCTGTGTGATCAGAAGAAAAGTGAATTTCCAAGATCCTCTGATTCTTCTTATATTAAATGGTGGGGGTTGGTAATAAATCCAACTTCGCAAGAGTGTATGTTACGCGCTCAGAATAGTACCTGACACTGTAAAAACCCAATAATCAGTAGTTACCACTGTTACAGTGGCAATGTTATGATATTTAATAGCGTGGTATCCATCACAGACAGACATTCACTAAATGGTGGACTTCCCTTTCCCTCAGTTTTATTAAGTTCTAATATTAATTGGAAGGGGAAAGAAGCATGATATTAATAACACGGACCCTGTGATAATTCAGAGGAAAGCATAAAAATTGGAATGAAGGAAAAATAAAGTTCAGAACTGTCATATCACCAAAAAGTGTCTCTAGACGTATGATTTGTGCAAAAACATTAAAACTATTTTTTCTTCCTTTTAGGGATTTGGAAGGCAATGGAATAAAATACCTTACAAATTCCACCTTTCAGTTTTGCAATTCACTCACAGTGCTGTAAGTATACAACAGAATTCAGTAAATGAGGGGAAACCCAGTAGCTCTGGGAATCAAAAGAAAACATTGAGAGGTTTTAAAGTACGTTTTGTTTACAGCCTGGGTCTGAAATTGCAGTACTAGAAAATGCACACATGGATCTATTGACCTTGACTTTGGGGCCAAGCCTTCTGTTTAGCTGCCAGTCATTTAAGCCTCCTCCTTTCTGAGAGCAGTCATCACTCCTGTGCACTCTCTCAGCTGGGCTGATAGCTAACCCCATGCTCCGAGGAAGTGAGGAAACGTACGTGAAAGTGGTTAGCTGTACAATCATCAGTTGTTCCTGCCAGTGACACTTAACACTTGATGCTTCTCTCGGTAAAGAAAAAAAAATTATTCCGAAGGGAAGAACCTCAAATGTATTCAGATTGGCCAAAGACTGGTGATTTTGATTGCCGATTATGTTTTTTTATGGGGGTAGGAAGGCAGATGGATTAGTTAATTGGCACATTTGCGCTGGTAAACTTAAAAACAAAAGAATTTGCTTTAGTTTTAATCATAGTTCTCCATATATAGTAAGTACTTAGTAAACTAACAAAGATTTTGTTGATTGGATGGGTGATTGGAAAAGAAAATTTAGGGTATATCCGTTTGAAGTAGTCTAACCAATTTTCTCCAACAAACTAAGCAATAAAGGCTACTGCCAGTTTGCAAATTTATCAATCAGATTGAAGATTAGCACATTTAATGAGAAAAGAGGCTATCCCACATAGGAGACGCGAAGAATTTATTCTTCCCCTCATAGATTATGAGAGAGAACACCGGAAAACTAAACAGTAATGACATGGACATCTTCTATTTTATAGCTCCATGTAGCTTTTGAATCGCTTCCATACTCATCTCATTTGTTAACACCTCTGTAAGGCAGTTAGCTGCCGACCCCCTCTTTTCTGCCGTTTGTTTTGGGGGATTCCATTTCTAGACAAAGGAAATGTAAAACCACTGCCCCACCAAACAAATTTAAAATTTGTTTGTGGCTCAAAGGGGTTGGTTCAGGCTTTGCTCTTTCTGGCCTTCTCGTAAGGAACGTGCCGTACGCAAAGATCCTCTTGAAGCTTTCTCTGAGAATTATTAGCAGGGTCCAAATTTGATATTACATGTGTGTTTATTGGGAAAAAACACTTCCTAAAATAATCAGAATCCAAACCAAGTGCAGTCCTATAGCCCACGCTCAGCATTTCAAGTTCCTTAGGGCAGCCTGTCCCGAAGAGCATGTGGATACGTCCTTGGTGAGAAACTCCTGCCTTGTTTTCCACACCAGAACAGGTCTTGCTTTAAGACTTCAAAGGAGGCGTATTAGGTTACACCCAGCTCAATGGCATCTCCTAATGAGAACTGATTATTACAGCAGACACAAACCAACAGTGCTGACTCTCACCATGTCTTACAGGTTTCTGCCTAGAAATCAAATTGATTTTGTTCCAGAGAAGACATTTTCTTCATTAAAAAATTTAGGAGAACTGTAAGTAGCATTGTCTACTAGGAAAATATGATTGCTTCTTCAAGATTATAAATTTGAATGACTAGTGAGACTGCTTTTCCACTAGTAGCAATCAAAATCCTGTAGACTACTGGATATCCAAAATCAATTAAGAAAACCAACATTATCCCAAAAGCAAATTAAAATCAGACAGTGGGCTTAATATGGATTTAGCCTCCTCTAATTTCCCTGCCTATTTTCTTTGGGTGATTTCATGTGTATACATATATGTGTGTGTGTTTGGGAGAAAATGAGTTTTCCATAGCTCTTAAACTCAGGGATCCTTGTCTCTAATGGCTGGAGTACAATTAATTCTCAATGAATGCTTGCTGAATGAAAAACTGACTGATTAAAATAATATAATAATAATTATAACTGAACAAAGGAATGAAGATGCTTATTATCGCTTGAGAAATTATATTTCTAGAGCAGATGAAGCAAATACAAATGTCTAGAAAGAGGATTAGGCTTATTGAAAATATTCAGGGAGCTCATGTACTTTTTTTATTCAAATACATATTTTGTAGACCTAAGCCTTTTGAAAAGCATCTGTCTTACTATTAATTCATTGCTCACTACCCACATTGTGTATATCATTGGAATTTAAAATTGTCTGTTGCATTACAAATACTGGTGATTAGGGCAGAGAACCCCTTCTCCTGATCTGAAGTCTAAAAATGGAAATTAATTTCTTAATCACCTTCTCTCCCACTCTTTATACCTTGCTTTGAAATCCAGAAGGGACTGAGAAAAGTAACTCAGTAAGAGTAATTTGAAAAACAATTCAAGAATAATAAAGATTATTCAATCTAATGACTATCATAAAACAAATCCACAAATATTTAGTAAGCGCCTACAATATGCAAAGCACTGCATTAGAACTAAACTATTATCATTTTATGGCAAAAAAAAAATTAAAGGAAGCTCACTCAGAAGAGCTCACTCTTTGCTCACAGGGGCATTCCTGATCAGACCTTGGAGGATGGATATGGATTTGGGTTAAGAGGTGGAATGGAGGAGCAGCCAGGACAAAAAGGAATGTGTTTTTATAAAAACTTAAGGAAACAGTGGTATAGAATCCACACTCTAAACGTTTTCCTACACTTAGGCAAAGCCACCACCCACCAAAAAGAAGAGCCTAGTTAAGATACTAGCTTACTTTTCTAAAGACTACCACCAATTCACTGCAACCTCGATAGCGTCAGTACGACGGAAGAAATTCAGAACTTAATAGAATTAGCTTGAACAAAGGCATTTATAGTTCTTGAGTTTACAAAAGCGTTAGATAATTTTACTGCGCCCTTACGGCCACAAACCCTTCCTGCAGAGGAATAAGCACGCTTACGTAAGGCCACCGAGGATGTTTCTATGCAAAAGACTGTACTTTATTTTTCAAGGCAACACTTTGCAGGATGTTTTCCAGGTGTACCATGTGCAAGACTGTCATTCTCCTGCTCTGTTGTCACGCTCCCTCTGGCCTGTGCACACTTGTGGCTTTCCTTCTGCTCCATGACCCATGTATGCTCCTGGCATCTGGAGCACCGGCTCAGCCTTCCCATCTGGCAGACTGTCTATGCATGGATGTCATGACAGCCCCTCAGAAACAATCTGTTAAAATTAATTTACAGGTGATCCAGTTTCTTCCCCAGACTTGCCTGCATCGTGGTATCGGCACGCTTGCCGGCAGCCTGGCTGGAAGACTCTGCCCTTTCCTTCTGCCTCTCTTCACACTTGATGTCCTATCAGACTGTAAGCCCTGCTAGTGCCTCCTTATACCCTCATCAGCTCTAACCTGGTCCAGGGTCACAGTCTCCCACCAGGACTCTCCTCTGACTCTTTGACTTTTCATCTTATCTTTCCTTCTTCTGACAGAATTGTCATCCCATAACCCAGAGCACATTTTGCCACTGTCCTCCCTCCTTGTTGCCTGCCTTGTAGCAAAGTCCTTGACATAGTTCTCAAATGTTAATGATCAGAAGAATCACAGGGGATGCTGGCTTTAAATACATGTTACCAGCCTCCCTCCCAGAAATTCGGATGTGATAGTTCTGGAGGGGGCACCTCTTTTTATCTCTTTATTCTGATGCCTGAGCCATACTCTGGGAAACACTGCCTTGGAATGTATTCCTGGCCCTCCCATTTTGTCTCCATGCTCTTTTCCAGGCTTACCTCCTCTGTGTCTCCCCATCCTTTCTACCCTCCAGCCATGTGGGACCACTTGCTGACTTCGGAAGATGTCATTGACTTCCAAGCGTTTTCCTCTGGTCCTGCTTAACGCTCACCTGAAAAGCTGCTCTTGTTTGACTCCACCTATAAAAATCATCAAGCTTTGCTCAAACACTTCCTAACTTCCCAGGCAAACTTCGATGATTCCTTCCTCTGTTTTTTATCCATACCTCTATAACAATAGTTGTTTCATTCTTTTCTTGCTTTATAATCTAGTTGTTTAATTGTAAGCTTCTTTAGAGAAAGAACTAAGTCCTAGTTATCTGTAACTCCCACATGTCCATCAGGAGCTCCAAAGCATCAAAAAAGAGATGAGATCTTTTGGTTGACTTCTAGGCAATTTCACATCTGTTTCACTTTCAGTATCTTCTCTGGCTCAGAAGGATATTTTGGACTCTTAAAGATTCCTGATTCCTTCTTATCCTAACAAATCTCTTTTTCACATTCTGTAGAAAAACTCCCTTACAATTCTTTCTGGATTGGATAGCTCTATTATATGTAGATCTAAACCCTCAGTTTCTTCTAAAAAATAGTACCATATAAAAATAGGTTAAAAATATATGAACTTACCCACTTGCGATCATCTGGGCAGATGTCGTAGGGCCAATACGATCTTAGTTGAATGCAGAATAAGTAAAGGGCATAGGTTTCGACTTTAAAAAGCTTATAATGTGGTTGGGTAAATAAGATATCCCATACATGAATCAAATAGGAATCACAGAAACAACGAATGGTGGAAGGTACAAAGAGTACCTAAAACAGGAAATTAGTTGAAGTAGATGTTGAAGCCGGGTTGGGAATGTGTTGGAGAGGGCTGAGAGGAAATTCCATACTGGAACTGGATGAACACAATGTCACATGTCTGAAAGTGATGGAAAACATATCCATTTGGCTGACGCACACAGCTTTGTTGTGTAACAAGTTATCAGGTTGGTTAAAATTGGGTTGTATTTTCTGTTACGTCAGATGGGCTGATGACAGTTGTGAGGAGTGTCATTTATTTCTGGTGTAATTGCTGTGGGCTTTCACTGTCATCCACAGGAACCTGTCTGGCAATCTGATAACAGAGCTCCCCCCCGACATTTTCAAAGACCTGAAGCTTCTACAGAAACTGTAAGTCCTCCTTCCCACTGTCATCAGATTTAAATGGCAGTATCTTGAGCTTCCAAAATAATAACGTCCTGATGCTTCTTTCCTCCTCCCTTCTAATGGTACAAAAGGAATCTGTCGTCCAACCCTCTTTTGTATCTCCACAAGAACCAGTTTGAAAGTCTTAAACAACTTCAGTCTCTGTAAGTGAAACGTAACAGTATGTTGATTATAATTTTGGTGAATGTGCTTTACTTAGAACCACATTTATTTTTAAGTGGGTATTTTACACACAGGAGGGCTTTTAATTTGAGGATACACCCTCAGACTCTTGTGAGTATGATCGTTACCGTCAAGTTTGTGCTGAATGACAACAAGCCTCATTTTTTTACCATTCAGTGTATAAAGACCCTTTCTGTGTTTGAAGCTATATATAGCACCTTTCTGAAAACTGGATTCATATGGAAAAAGCTCATCTTACAATTTTCACGAAGAATTAAATTTGCAATAGTTTTGTTACTAAGCAGTTGGTTAAAAAAAAACAATTACGTAAGACTTCCCTACTTTTTCCCTTCCTCCTTTCCTATAGCAATCTACTTTATATTAATCTACAAAGCATGCTTTTTACTTTTCAATCAGTTAAGAAAAAATTATCCCACAAATATGAACATTCAGACAACTAATGTTATTTAGTATTTTAAAATTTCAAACATACTAGGTTTTGTGCCAAGAACTCTGCCAGTTATTCTGTGTACCTCATGGATTCCTTCCCCATAAATAGCCATTGTTGGTCGAAGTTTGAGTCTTTTCCTACGGAGGGCATAATACATTACCTGATCTCAGCCTAAAGCCTTTCTTTGTTTAATTCCAAAGACCAGT
This sequence comes from Camelus ferus, assembly GCF_009834535.1. Taxonomy (NCBI): domain Eukaryota; kingdom Metazoa; phylum Chordata; class Mammalia; order Artiodactyla; family Camelidae; genus Camelus; species Camelus ferus. Next base: position 17,776,512 of record NC_045709.1, on the reverse strand, counting down.
TCTTAATGTCACCTTTTATTCTTGCTAAATAGTTTTCTATTGGAAGCTAATACAAGATTTTGATTCTCTCTTAATAGATATTAGAGAACATCCAGTGATGAAAAAGACTTGATTCCTGTTCTCAATAAGCTAGTATATAAAACCCCCAAAATATAAATAATACATTGTTCTTAAGTGTAAGTTAGACCTCTCTTCCCTTCATACAATATACACTGAGTTCTGAAAGCTAAAATATCAAATTACACATCATGCCCTTCTGAAAAGTCAAAGTAGTAACTATTTACTTCATACTTCTCTTTCTTCATTTCTTTTCTCTTTTCTTTTTTTTTTTTTCCCTAGAGATTCGTCTACACATTTATTTCACAAACATTTATTGGCCACTAACTTAATCATAGCACTGTCTTGGGTACTCAGGATACTGTAGCCTCTGCTCTTTTGAAACCTATAGACTATTAATCAAATAATCACATAATTCATGTAACACTGAAACTGCGCCAGTTCAGGAGAAGCTAGAGGGCAAAAGAAAGAAGGGAGAAGAAACCCTTGAAAAAAGGACTCAAGAGTTTCCTGCAGAAGGGCCCCTCTGATGATTCAGTAGTGTAACTGCTCCTGAAGTCTCACTTCTGCCAGCCAAAGAGCAAGGCGGTTCCTCTATAAAGGACTCGGTGGACGAAGGGAAACTCAGAACCTTGTCAAGAAATCCTTATTCAGATTTTCCCAAAAGAAACTGAGTGGGAATCAAATGCCTTTCAAAATAAGCCTTAAAAAAGCAAAAGGCTTCTGTCTTTTTAGACTGTCCTCTTTCCATCTGTGTCTTCTGAGAACATGGCAGACTCCCTTAATTCATGTACCCTACAGAGTCTTCAAAGAATCTATATTTGAGGAAACTTCCGGATAAGTGAGGAGTGTTCGGGGTTCTCACTGCTGCCCTCTGAGGACCCTTTGTGGGGCTGGAGGAATGAAACGGATTACGCTTCCCAGGGTTGTCTTAGAAACCCCTGGTCCTGACCCAGAGCTCCTCCTCCTGCTTCCATGGTTCCCCACCCCAAAGACACACAGACCAGGGAGGAAGGACTGTATTTAAATCCAGATTCTCACAAAACTCGCTTCAGTGATGCTCTCGGGTTGAAAATATCAGCCCCTGTCTGAAACCTTCTAACTCACACTGCATGGTTTATAAAACCAAAGTACAGAGCCCATCTCATAATCACACAAATCACCACTGCCATTGTTGAATCAAACGAATGAATGTGTTTTATCAGAAGGTAGTTCTGTGTGTGAAGTGACAGAATCAGCTCCAACTTAACAGGAGTCATGAACAGAAATGGCAATTTTCTAAGACAGTGTATTGTAAACTTTTCATCCTAATTTGAATTTATAACGTAAGATTTTGAAGTATGGTTTTTAGGATATGATAAAGAATGCAATGATTAAAAAGTTAAACCCTAAAAACATGAAACCTATCGTGTGTATTTTCCAGAGACCTGGAAAGGATAGAGATTCCAAATATAGACACACGAATGTTTCAGCCTATGAAGAATCTTTCTTACGTGTATGTATGTATGTATGAAAGAATGGAGAAGACAGTATGGTGAAATGCCGCAGATGTTCTGATGTAAATTGTCTAATGTATCACTGCATTGTGTTTATATGCAAGAAAAGTCTTTTATTGAGAACTTTTTAATTTTGTCACCTTTGGTCCCTGTTCAAATAGAATTCAATATTATGATGTGCCGACATGAATGACACTTCTCTCTGGAAACACGCTGTTTATCCAGTCGAGGCCCAATAAGAGATCAGGGTACCAGAATGCCACATATTACACAAGATGAAGTCACTGGCTAACTGGTACTCAGGAGACCTGGAAACATTAATTCACCTCACATGAGTGAGCAGCTGGCTGCTCTAAGATTTGAGCCCTTAGGAACAAAAGTGCTATATAAATTCCAGGTGTTGTTACTGTTACTAAGTGCACTGCAAAATGGAGGTAATTAATCTTTATAGTAGTTTTTGATAAGTCACGTTAATCTATTGGCTAAAGTGCACTGTGTAAGTTGTGTTAATATATGTGTTTATGACATGATCATTTATTTATCAACTGTGTAATCTGTGTGTTCATGATTTCAAAAATTAACCATTGTTATCCACAACAATAGGGAGGATTCGATGTAAGATTACAAGTTGGGTGCAGCAAGTGACTGAAATGGTTAGTGTGAAGGTGCTCTTTTGGGAGAACATTTTGTTTATGTCTGTGAAGTAGGTGTGATTACCCAAAGGCAAGTTATTTGATGCATATCCACCTGGTTTTTATAATTTCTCTTTCTGTGGCATCAGTAGATAAATATTTAATAAGGCTGTCATTTCCTTGGTGCAGGCAGAATGCGCGGTCTTCTTAGAATAGGGAAATTCAACCCTTGTAGAACTTGATGGAGATGCTGCTGCTTTAAGTACGAACCTCAGGTTGAGGTCAAGAAGGACCCAACAATTAACAGAAAACGTGTGACCTTAGTTGCTTCCCTGCTGAGTAATCTAGTGATTCTTCTTTCATCTTCCTTGCCCACCATTTATTAAACACCTCCACCCTCATAACCCCATCATCCCTTCCACCTGCCAACCAGTTCCCAGGTCACAGTGGGAAGAGAGGTTGGCCCACAGAGAGACCCTGGCTGGCTCTATCTGAAGACAGTGGACATGATGGAATCCTGAAGGAAGCAAGAGGTCGAGTCCAGTGTGTGCCAGGGACCCAAGGAAAGGAGACGAAAACCAGAGAATTATATGTCAGGCCCCTTTAATTGGATAGATGACATCAGGAAGCTAGACTGTAGGCTCCTCCGGGGCAGGGACACCTTCCAACATCTCCACCTGACATGCCCCACACTAGAGCCCACATCATTTGTTTGCTCACCTAGCAAGTATTTGTTGAGTACAACCATGTGCCAGGCACTGTTTTAGGTCTGGGGACACAGGGGTGGACAGGAGAGAGAAGGATCTGCTCCATAGAGCTCCTGTTCAGCTTTGGGAATCAGAAAGTAAGCCAGTGAACAGATAAATCGTTACGAAATGCTGGGAAGGAAAGAAGAGGTGCAGGGAGGCTGGAGATGGTTCACACAAAAGTCAGGGACATGACATTCAAGCAGACCTGCATGGAGGGAGACAGCAGCCCTGGCAATCCTGGGAGGAGATTCTTCCAGGCGGAGGGAAAAGCAAGAGCTCCGCACTGAGAGGGGCCTGAGCCTGGCTCGTGTGAGGACCGGAAGGAAGCCCACGTGTCTGGGCGGAGTGAGCGATGAAGGGAAGGTGTGAGGCGGCCCAGGGGAGCCAGGGGTCCAATCATGGGACGCCTCTGAGCTGGGGCAGATTAAGCTTTGTTTAACTTGCTAGTCTAGCAACTGAATGGGCAGAGGACAAAAAAGAAAAAAAAAAAAAAGATTAGATGAGGAGAAAAGAACTAAAAGTGATGATAAATGAATACAAAAATAGAATGAGTGTTAATGGGAGAAAACCCCAAAATATACAGATTTGGAGAATGGCAGTAAACCAAATGACCTCCCCCAATTCAAACTCTTCAAGATTCCACACACCTAGGTCACAAACACGTTGATCACAGACAAGCCTGTATTTTCCTCTAGAAATTGTTTAAGTCCTTCCAGACCCTGTTAAGGAATCTGAGTTTGAGGCAGCTGCTTTCTCCTCCACACTCCAATGAGACTGAACTTTCCTAGTCTCAGAGATCCTCCCATCTGCCAGTATCAAGGAAAAGAAGGCTAGTTTTAAGTGAATATACTTAAAACCAAGTACAAGACAGAGATGTTTTTAGCGAGCTACCGCAGGTCCCTGACAGCCCAAACCCAAGTCCCTGAATGTTTACTAAAGGTCAGTTTAACAATGACAGTTTGCTTTCTATAGTACGCTAGGAAATCACCAGTGTAACGGGGAAGATGGAGCCCTAGGGATGTCCCATTCTTGCGTCCTCCCTGGACTCACCCCAAGCAAGCCACAGATTCCTGTGCCCTCCAGTTGCTCACCTTTAACAGAAGAACACTGCCTAGAGCAACATCACACTTAAGGAGGAACTCTGTAATTACATAATCACTACTAAATAAAAATACCCAAGCCCAGTGAAGCGCGTATCTAACACAGCTGCTCTTTCCGCGTCATTGCTGTAAAGTGACTCTTGTTTTCCCTTTGACTTTAGTTATTTCAAAACCTTTCGATACTGCTCCTATGCTCCCCATGTCCGAATATGTAGGCCCTTGACTGACGGCGTTTCTTCACTTGAGGACCTCTTGGCTAGTGATATCCTCAGAATATTTGTCTGGGTTATTGCTTTCATAACCTGCTTTGGAAATCTTTTTGTCATTGGCATGAGATCTTTCATTAAAGCTGAAAACACGACTCACGCTACGTCCATCAAAATCCTTTGTTGTAAGTATGTTTCCTATCTAAATAGATTTCGGATCTCTTCTGTAAGCTGTGCTCTCAATTATATTCATCCTCAACAAATGATATTTAATATGAACTCTATATGCTGGGCGTTTTTTTTTCTAAATATGAAGGTCCTATTTTTCTCTATGGCTGCTCTGTTCTGGATTGCATGAGTTTGCGGTGACCTGGTAGCCACCCCTAGGGGTTATGTCTTGGAAATGAGGTAACAGGGAACCAATGAGTCAAGGGATGGGTTAAAGAGGACATGTTGTGAGTTACAAAACTAAGCTTTGTTTAACCTTCAATCTCAATAACATCCATGTTCCTCATGCCCAGAAAATTACTCTATTAGCTATGTAAGTCATATTTGTTTACCACTTAAAAGCTAGTCGCTCCACCCCCAGCAAATTACCCCCCCACCAACATTTTTTCAAAATTGTAAAACAAAAATGCATGTGGCACTTCAGAAGTAGTGTACTTTTTGAAGTCCGTTGGCTTCTAGGTACTGTTGCAGGTGTTTATGTTAGTTCAGTTGATACAAGATGAAGGAACTAGACCTAATCAGAAAACTAAGACAGAGATGCTGGGAACTACCAACATACACTGTGTGATTCTCAACAGGTGCAGACTGCCTGATGGGTGTTTATTTGTTCTTCATCGGCTTTTTCGATCTGAAATACCGCGGGCATTATCAGAAGTATGCGTTGCTGTGGATGGAGAGTTTACAGTGCCACCTCCTGGGCTTCCTGGCCATGCTGTCCAGCGAAGTCTCTGTCCTATTGCTGACGTACTTGACTTTGGAGAAGTTCCTGGCCGTTGTCTTTCCCTTCAGTAACATTCGTCCTAGAAAATGGCAGACTTTGGTCATCCTTGTTTGCATCTGGATTGTGGGATTTTTAATAGCAGTGATTCCATTTTGGAAGGAGGATTATTTTGGAAACTTCTATGGAAAAAATGGAGTATGTTTCCCACTTTATGACGACCAAACAGAAGATACTGGAAGCAAATGGTATTCTCTTGGAATTTTCCTAGGTAAATTATATTTCTCATTTCCTGGACTAACGTCATTTTGGTAGAAATACCATAAATTTCAGTAAAGCCATATTTGTCCATTTCAGAAAGTAAACAGATAGTTAAGACCGTGTCCTTTTTAAGGGAAAAATTCTTGCTGTGTATTTATAGGAGTTTTATTAAACTTTTTATTATGGAGAGTTAATGTGGAAAACAAAAACACATTGTCAGGATCTCTGGATGGTCTTTTTATTACCTGTGAGACCCTTTGATTTCACACACAGTGACTTTCAGCTGGAGGAATTCTAGTTCAGTGCCTTGTCTTGTCACTCTACCAAGTTATTTAAACTCATTTTTTTAAAATCTAGATATGAGCTAAATAAATAATAATAATAAAATTGTGGAAACTCACTAGCAGGAGGTTACCTGAACCAGGAAGGTTTACTGCCTTTTGTAAATGCAGTTCTAAAGTCAGCAAAGGAAGGCTGCCCAATTAAACTCTTTGCTTCTCAGTTTTCTTAATTCTCCCAAATTTTTTTGAAAAGAAAACCCTACCTTCTCTATCACGAATGCGTGAGAAGTTTAGCCCTTTAAGGTTAAAAACTTTTCTATGTCTAATAGGTATAAGCAAGGCCATTCTCGTGTCCTCTCTTTAACTAGGGCAGAATTTTCAATTCCCCTTCTCATCTTTTCCCCTCATCCAAGGGGTTTGTAATCTCTGTCATCCTGTCTTTTTTATCAAATGTTCTTCCCTCAGAACATGCTGTCTTCTCTTTCTTCCAGTCTCTACCTACTGCTATCACCTTTGTTTAAAATCTTTCAACCTCCACCCTGAATTCTTACGTTAGCCGTTACAGGTCTTCTGGCCTCTGGGGCCTTCTCTCTTCTGTTTATCTGTTCAACTACCCAAGTGCCAAAAGGACTATGTATCCTCTGCTTAGAGACCTTCAGGAACTCCCTGCTACCAAGGTCAAGTTTGTATTAGTCACTGAAAGCCCATCATAAAATGTCGCTAACCCCCTTTCCCAGCTCCTCTCCATCTATTCCTTCTCTTCTTCGTCTGGAAAATAGAACACTTTATTTGCACCATTTTCATAATATTCCACACGTACAGCCCTGTTTGGTAGCCCTCTTTTCTCAACTATGTCACTCCTGTAATATTGTAAACCATTTCTGGCGTAGGTACACTTCATGGAGACCATCTCTCCCTCACCCACGTACACATACACACACACACACACACACTCCAGTCCATTCACTGATCCAGAAAGGACTTATTAAGCACCAACTAGAGGCCGGGCTCTCTTTTGGGTGCTGGAGATAAAACAAGTGGTCCTCACAGACCTGCATCCAGAAAGGAGGATTAAGACAAGGAAACACGTCCTCACATCACAGACTGACAAGACGCCATGAAGGAGGAATACAGGATGTTCTAGAAGCCCCTGGATCTGAGGACCAGGGAAGGCATCTCAATAGCAGTGAATCCAAACCAAGGCCCAAAGGATGAGGATGCAGTAGCCAAATGAAGGCAGAGGTCGTGTTCCAGGAGTTAGAAGCCCAAAGCCAGGGGCCAGGCCCACATAAACGGCAAAAGAAGTTTGGTGTGGCTGGATCTTACAGCTAAGGTGTGAGAGTCAGTTAAAAGGATTTAGCACCTGTGATACGGTCCAGATAGATAAAGCAATAGTGATGCACGTGGAAACACACACACACCATCATCTACGTATACACAGCTTACCTCTGTGAGGTGGAGTCCAGACCCCTTTTTGCTTAAAAATATAATCTACAACTTCTAATTAATTTTTTATTTTAGAATAGATTTAGAGAACACTCGAAATGCCCCTCACCCAGGTTCCTGCTGTTAACATCTCACGTTCCTATGGTGCATTCAGAACACACATTCGGAAACTTTCTGTAAGTCCGTTTTCAAAATTTGCACCAGAGGAACATCTTTAACAGTTACTTTCTTTTAGTCTTAACTAAACTTTCTGACCATAGGCCTAAGATAAACCAACTTTATGAAGTTCTATTATATGGCTTTAGAATGCAATTCCATGGAATATGTTTATGTTTTGGATAAAAACAACAGAACACCTTGAATTTATAGTATTTTTCCTTGGACTTCACTAGCCTTACATACAGTCTAATTAGATAAACTTTTTTTTAACGACTTTGAAATTACATACATATTTTATGTTCACCATAAAGAAAAATATGATCACTTAGGATTTTTATTATAGCAAGATTATAATAAAATGACAAAGAAGTCAGCATCGTAGGGTAACGATTAGTGAGAATCTGCTGAACTATCTGACCTTAAAAGAGTAATTCCTGTTGTTGAATTTTTAATTTTTTCTAATTTTTTTTCTAAAACTAATCTAGAGGGTTCTGAATTTTAGTTTAGATTACTATAGGTAATCTGAAGAAAAATAAAAATGTGTTTTTATCCTATGTATTTTTAAAAATATGAGGAATAGTGTCTCTGAGGCTATTACCTTCTTGATATTCCAAGGTTATCTTTTATTTATATAATAAAGGAATGGCGGCATATTGATTTTCTGAGATAAACATGTGATTACAGTAATCTCTTAAGGTTTGAATTTGCAGAGGGCTAAAAATGAAATAGCTTTTCCCCTGCTTTATTTAAAAAGCTTAATTTTACCTCATGATATACCAAAGTCTATAATTTGGGGTAATGGGTTTATGTATTTGAAATACCTTTTTGATCTGGCAAACCCTATTCCTGTAGCTTATTCCAGATTTCAGCCGTGGAACAGGGTTTTAGCTGATGACCATGGGGCTTATACAAAGAAGGCTTCTTGTAAGTACAGTGGAAGAAGCACCATACTGGACATCTAAGTAACAGTATTTCTACTGTCGATTTGTGCACCTGAGATGTTAAGAGGTGTGCTTTTCCCAACAGGTGTGAATTTGCTGGCTTTTCTCATCATTGTGCTCTCCTATACTATTATGTTCTGTTCCATTCAAAAAACTGCCTTGCAGACTTCAGAAGTGAGGAATCCCATCGGAAGAGAGGTGGCTCTCGCAAACCGTTTCTTTTTTATAGTGTTCTCTGATGCCATCTGCTGGATTCCTGTGTTTGTAATTAAAATTCTTTCCCTCTTCCGGGTGGAAATACCAGGTCAGTCCCTTCCATTATTCCCGAGTACATGGTGCCTTCTTATGCCCTTTGTTCAGCAAGGCCAGGATACACTGCTTTTCATATAGTAAATTCTCAGTAAATACCTACAACTTTAGTACAAAGAGTTAGGATTTCCTCAGAGTTCTATAATCAGTATTCTAAGGTAGAAACTGGGTGGTGGTGCAATCCAGACAAGAATAATAAAAGCACAGAAGCTAGAGAGAAACAATTTCTTAGTATCTCACTTCTCCCTGAGCTAGATAGTGTTTCTTAACCAAGAATGCATCAAACAAAACAAAATATACGCGCCCTGGGCTCCTCCCTGGGCATCTGAGTTTAGTCTGTAAGGGCTAAGGCCTGCACATGAGTATTTTGGAAAAGTTCCCCCTGTGACTCTGAGGTGAAAGAAAACTTAAATGAACCAGGCAGCCCTCTCCAAAATAGCGTTGACTGTAAAATACTACGTGTATTCGCGTCTATTAAAACCTCAATTTCTTTCGCTTCTCCAGGCACAGTCACTTCCTGGGTGGTCATTTTCTTCCTTCCAGTAAACAGTGCCTTGAACCCAGTCCTCTACACTCTCACAACCAGCTTTTACAAGGACGAGTTGAAACAGCTGCTGCACAAACATCGAAGAAAATTGATTTTCAAAACTAAAAAAAAAAGTTTGTCTACCTCCATTGTGTGGACAGATGACTCCTCTTTACTTAAACTTGGGGTTTTGAACAAAATAACCCTTGGGGACAATATAGTGAAACCAATTTCCTAGTAATGGTTTTGTATCACTGGACTTTAAATGGACTACCTAAAAAAAAAAAAGCACAGCATTTGGAAGATGACGTCTGTAATACTTCTCATCTTTAGCAGCAGCAGACCCTTCTGCACGGAGAGCACAGCATGGTGACTTCGGGCTCTGCGTTCAGAGGGCAGCTGTGCTATTTGTCAACCGTGCTAAGAACTGGACCTAAGGGTTCTCCTCACCCTGACATGGCTGAAATGCGCAAGTGAATCCATCTGTAGTAGGCTGGTGTGCAGTCCATCTCTGGCTAGTCAACACGCCAGCCTACCAGGGGATGCCCACACGTGGGCGCTGTGTGGTCTGCTTTTAAATGAAGTTACGCTATCCATAAAATAAAAACATTCACAACATTAATTCTAGTCTAGCTGTAATAGCACAAGCCCAACATGTCCTTCCTTGCTTGCAGATGAAACCATCAGCATCCTCTGACCTGATGGCAAAGGGTTTCGGGGATGTTCACCCACCTCACGTCCTGCCCTGGGGAGGCTGGTGGAGTAGCTGCTTTGAAAGCTTAACTTCATACCAGGTTCTCAGTCAGACACATGATCAGAGAGGCGTGCTGACTATTCACCTAGTACCATTCACCTTTTTGGCTTGTATTTAATGTCAGAAATGCTGAGATCCCAAGATATTTTTCTTAAGGTGGCCCCTGCCACAGGAAAACTGGGCACTCCAACTGCCAAAAACTACATTTTTTTTTAACATTTTTTATTGATTTATAATCATTTTACAATGTTGTGTCAAATTCCAGTGTTCAGCACAATTTTTCAGTTATTCATGGACATATACACACTCATTGTCACATTTTTTTCTCTGTGAGTTATCATAACATTTTGTGTATATTTCCCTGTGCTATACAGTGTAGTCTATTCTACAATTTTGAAATCCCAGTCTATCCCTTCCCACCCTCCACGCCCCTGGTAACCACAAGTCTGTATTCTCTGTGAGTCTATTTCTGTCCTTTATTTACGCTTTGTTTTTGTTTGTTTGTTTGTTTGTTTTTTTTGTTTTTTAGATTCCACATATGAGCGATCTCATATGGTATTTTTCTTTTTCTTTCTGGCTTACTTCACTTAGAGTGACATTCTCCAGGAGCATCCATGTTGCTGCAAATGGCATTATGTTGTCGGTTTTTATGGCTGAGTAGTATTCCATTGTATAAATATACCACATCTTCTTTATCCAGTCACCTGTTGATGGACATTTAGGCTGTTTCCATGTTTTGGCTATTGTAAATAGTGCTGCTGTGAACATTGGGGTGCAGGTGTCATCCTGAAGTAGATTTCCTTCTGGATACAAGCCCAGGAGTGGGATTCCTGGGTCATATGGTAAGTCTATTCCTAGTCTTTTGAGGAATCTCCACACTGTTTTCCATAGTGGCTGCACCAAACTGCATTCCCACCAGCAGTGTAGGAGGGTTCCCCTTTCTCCACAGCCTCTCCAGCATTTGTCATTAGTGGATTTTTGAATGACGGCCATTCTGACTGTTGTGAGGTGATACCTCATTGTAGTTTTGATTTGCATTTCTCTGATAATTAGTGATATTGAGCAAAAACTACATTTTAATATGTTTTCAAGTATAATTTCTTTAGAGCAGTATCCCTATTGCTGGCAAGTCCTGCATTCATATAACACACAGATAAGAAGTATTAATGGGAATTTAAGAATACGGGATGCAGATAAGTTCCCATTGTTTTTAACAAAAAGATCGGTAGGTTTGGGTTTGTTTTTTGAAAATGAAAAGTGCTTGTGAAGGCCTGGTGTGTTTTTACACTGAAAATTCATATGTGAAAAAAAGAGGATCGGGTAAATAAAATTATATTTTACATTTGTCCATATATTATTTTAAGTTCAACAAAGACCATGGATAGGGCTTATTGATTGTTACCCATGTTTCTCCTGGTCGAGAATGTAACTAGGAGACAAACACAGTACCTCAGTTAACAGGACGACACCTCTTGTCTTTTTCTTTCTCTTCCTCCTTTTTCCAAAGCATGAAGCAGTACCTTGGTTTCTTCCCTGTTGACTTCATTCTGAGTTCCTTTAATGAGATGGAAGGTAAGCAGACGGCTGAGAGCACCAGCTCACCTCCTACTGCATGTTAGATAGGATGCCCTTTTATCCAGTAGCATCCAGCAAAGAAAGCATCCCAGAGTTTATGCATCACGGCTGTTCCAGTGATTTACCGGTCATTACCTAATATGAACTAAAACCGTCGTGTGAGTGCCTTTATTTTCATCAAGCGAGGTATTTCTTACATCTGTGAACTCTCCACTAAATAGTGGACCTCCCCGTTGACTAGGCTGCCCCTTTTCCTTACAGTTTCTAACTTTTCTCCATTTCGTGTCCTCACTGTGATTAGTTGCTTCCCGGCGTATCTGTTTTGTTAAATGTCTGTTGCCAGCCCTTGATCATCATACGATTTATTTCCTAATACGTTTCCCAACATCAGAATCATAAATAAGGAGTAGACCCTGAGCCTAGGGTGTTTCAATCTTAGCACAAATGTGTGTCTCCCAGTTTCCCATTCTTGAAAGGCATCAGGCTTGGGCGGGAGCCAAGCACCTGGGAACCATGTTTGTGAACGTCAGCGCTCTCACTGCTGAGCTTTGACATGAGAAGCACAAGGTCAGATGCACCAGGGAAACTGACAGCATATTTCACAGACAAATGGAGGCTGTATATTGGTCAGCAGCATGCCAACGAATGGCATACAGTTGATTTCTAATAGCTTAGTGATTTACAATCTTATTCTCTGTACTGCTATATAAATAGAAAACCATCAGAAATATGTTTGATTTTAGCAAATAATAGCCTTTTATCTGGACTGAGTGGTCTTTTGTATTGAGTCAGACTTGTTTTCTAAACCCAGTATTTCTATGTAATTATGAAAATACCACCTCTGTTCACGAGCCATTTTCTATGACAACATAAACATCAATTAAACATCACTCTAGAATTCAAGATGGCATAGACTGCCATCTCTGAGCAGGAGAGGGTGAGGGCAAATTACCTGATCCACATCCTACTCTGCATTTTGTGTATGTCTAGTATCTTGTCTTGAAAAGAAAAAGATAACCTGAAAAATCAATAAGGAGCCTTAGACAAGAGCACAAACAGGCTATGTGGTTTATATGCAATAGACAAAGCCAAGCTTTTTTTTTTTAATATCACTTTGTTTTATTTCTAATTAAAATTAAACTAGTTACAGCCCATCGCAGTTGCTTCTTGATGAGCAGATGCTTTAAGTGAAATTATGCATATCTGAGCTTTTGTGTAAGTAGCAGTATCACCTTCCCCACTCTCATCTTGCACCCCAGTTCTGCAGCTTCATTGACCTGGTCTGTGTAGCATCACAGAGCCACAAAAGCAATGTTGGTCAGCTAAGGATGACTCTGTTGCCAGATCAAGTCAGTATTTGGTAATTTGCTACGTATCTACTCACGCCACATTTTCAAGATTTTCTCTCACCCAAGGCAATCTTCACTCTGCTTTACCGTCCTCAAGTTCATGAGCAACGCAGAGATCCAGAGAATGCACATGCTAGAGATGAGAAATGATAAAGATTTCATATCAGTCATATCCACCTTATCATCTGATTAAATTCTCCAAGGGAGTTGGAAGGAGACTTAGCTTCCAAAATTAACAAGGAATACATGTAAGACTTAATTTCTTTCTAGCTTTTGCAGTGTAACATAAATGAGCATGTGGTTCTATTTAATAAGTAGCCTTAGGCAACTTTATTCAAGAAACAAAACATTGAAGATAAGTGTTTATGTTTTCTTATTTCCTTATCCTGGTGAATGAGTGACTACGAAGATTTCTCTTTACAGGTATCTGTATATTTATCTGTTTATGTATATATCTGTTCATATGTCACTTGCCTAACATCTTGTTTATGAAAGACAGAAGATGCCTATTTAATAATGATGATGTTTATTTCTGAACCAGGAAAATGAAATGAAATTAGATGATTCTCCTTTTAAATGGCTTTTCAGTGGGAGATCTCAAAGGTCCTTGAGAAATACTTCCCAAAGCCCTGCAAGCTAATTGAGACCTATTACTCAATGTATTTCATTACCCCAGTCTTTAGGATATTTCTCCACATGACATGTTTGGAAGAAATAAATCACAAATGAAGAAATAGAGAACAAAAAGGCCAAGTGACGCAATTGCAGATCTGGGGGTGGGGATCTTCTGCTGTCTGAACAGCCTGGTCCCAGCCCATGGTGACACCTCCTACCACTAGGACCTGGGCAAACTCATAGCAATTTTGAGTTATAAACTCAAAGCTACTTTATATACCAGAAGAAATTATTTCTGGACTATCTGGGAGCTATTAAAACTTTCACTTGTTTAGTGATTCTCTGAATTCATGGTGTGAGGGTGTTTGATTTAGTATAAGTTTTGTAATGGAAGCCATATACTTCCTGCTGAGGACAACACACATTTAAGGCAAGGAAATATGGTGTCAAAAGTGAGGGGGTGGTGCTGCAGTTCGAGCTCAGCCATCAACTACCTACAAGTCCTCAGACAAATATCTTTAAATCACTTCCATTCTCCGTAACTGACGTTCCTTAAGATTTTATCACATAAACTGGTGTCTTGTCCCATTTCTGGGAAGATCTATTATGTGGATTTGAAAACTTAGTGTGGGTTAAAAATCCTGAAGTTTACATAAAGTTAAAGGATCACTCATTTCTCAATTTCCCTTTTCTCAGGAAGAATCAATGCACAGATCGCCAGTGTTCAGAAATCCACTCCATCCAGTGGATTTCCTTCCAGGAATCTTCTATTCTAGAAAGAAAACTGAAGTCAAGTCTCAGACATTGAAGCTTTTCAAAGACACAGGAGCTGACAACAATATAGCAGTAAGTACAGCTTAAAACTTAGGTGGTGCATTGCTACAAAATCTAGGAATAAGAGATCAGGGTAATTAACAAGCAAACATCTTAGCTACGAATCATAGACTGGTCTCTTCGCGTGAGTGCATTAATAGGTCTGCTGTCACCTAAATTACCCTCTAACACAGATGCAGATACACAGGGATGTCCAGCTCTTATGACTGGATGTATTCCTGGGAAATGTGTTGTTAGGATAAAGAGACAATGACGTGTACTTTCTGCATGGAGCCATCATAGAACACGTGGTCCTTGACCCAGAATTCTCCATCTCGAATTTTGCACCATCAGCCATGAACCCTTCTCTTGGCACCAACCTCTCCCTCTGTGTTGGCTCTTTCTCCTCAAAACACAATGTTCAGAATTCCCACAGTTGAAAGACAGTCTTCCCATCCTATACCCTCCTTGAGCCTCTGTCTTTTTCTCACCTTCGCTTTATAGCTAAACATTTTGAAAGAAGGGGAAGCTCTTGGTCATCAGCATCTCACCTCCTGTGACTGCTCAACAACTGACCATCTTCACCAGTCCACTGAGCTGTCCTTGTGGAGATCCAGTCACTATGTTGTACACATGAAACTAATATAATAACATTATTATGTCAATTATATGTCAATGAAAATAAATATATACATACATACTTTAAATTTACAAAAATCACCAGGATGACAACCCAATGGGCAGTTTCTTTTCTTCAACTACTTCACTTCTTTGAGGCATTTGTCACTGGTGGCCACCTCCTTCTTCTTCAAACCCCTCCCTCGGAATGGACCCCCTCTTTCCTGTTCTGCACTACTTCACCGGTTCTTCCCTCCCACATCATCATGAAGTTTTTCTTCCTCTTGTCCCTTAAACTTAGATAGAAAGTTCCCAGGGCTTTATTCTTGACTCCCTGTTCTTTGCCCTCCATATGACCTTCCTTGGCTTCAACTTCTCTGTGGCTGTCATAGCCAAGTTAATTAGTTTTTACAAACTCTCATTAAAAGTAAGTACAAATAGAAGGAGCTTATTTGGATGGTTCTAGCAAGATCTTGACACTTATTTGTTCAATCTTCTCCACCAATTACAGAACAATGTTTGATGAAATTTCTAACCTCCCAGATGAGAATCAGCTCTTCTCTCAAGCTCATCCAAAGGCAGTGCATTTTTATATTTTAATAAATAGGTTCAAAACCCACCAAACCTATTTGTTGGGAAGATTTTTTTTAAACAGGATAGAAAATTTCATAAGCTTATAATACAGCAGTAGTCCAGGCTGGAGAGGGAAGATGAAGACTCCGGTGGCTCTCTGTGAACTTCCTCTCAATTCCCTTATTTTCAATCCAGAACCTCAGCTTGTATAACCTTCTTACTAGTTCATTATTTTTGTCAGACCAAATCAGAACATGCAGACATGACCACTGGCAGTGTGAGATCTAGAAGGGCATCTCAAGGGAAAGCTTCACCCCCATCAGTGAAGAGTCACTGGACAGGGAGGAGTGGAAACAGATCACGTGACAGTTGTTCTGGAGACCGTGGAGCGAGCAACAGCCTCCGTCTTCGGAGCTGTACCACTCTGTTGCTTTAGGAACGACGAATCTTTTTGTCTTCGTCTTCCACTCTTCTCAGCTAGGTTCTTTCTTAAATGCTTGGTTCCTCATTTGCTTTGAATTTTTCATTGCTACCTTTTTTTATATGAGTGTTCAAATACCAGAAGGAAAACCTTCCAAAACACACTCAAAAAGAAATTGCTAACCTGGTGGCTATTATTAAATAATAACCACTATAAAACTATTTAAACAATATTTAAACTATTTAAACAAATTGAGTAGGTAGTTTAGAATCTACCTACAAATGGTGCTGGAACAATTAGGCATCCATATTCAATAAAACAAAACTGGACTCAGAGTGTACATGTGTCACAAAAATTAACTCAAAATGGATCATAGACCTAACTGTAAAATAAAAAAAAATTAAAACTTCTAGAAAATAACATAGGAGAAAAACTAAATGACCTTGAATATAACAATGACTTTTTAGATATAACACCAAATTCCAACTGTATGACATTCTGGAAAAGGTAAAACTATGGAAACAATAAAAATATCAGGGGTTGCGGGCATGGGGACAGGAGAGGGTTGAAGAGGCTCAGTACAGAGGACTTTTTGGGCAGTGAAAATACTCTGCGATACTATAATCATGCATATAGCTGTCATTATGTATGTCTAAACCCATAGAATATACAACACCAAGAGGGAACCATAATGTAACTTCTGGACTTTGGATGATTACGATGTGTCAATGCAGGGTCATCAGCTATTATAAATGTACCACTCTGGTGGGGAATGTTAGTAATGGGGGAGACTAGCATGTGGGGGATCAGGGAGTATATGAGAAATCTCTGTACCTTCAATCGTTCTAAAAAATTGCTTAAATTGCTCTAAAAAATAAAGTCTTAATTAAAAAATATTTAACTAAAAATTGAGTTAATAGACTTTGTAACACACATAAATTACCAAAAAAAATTATTATTCAGAAATACCAAGAACATCCAACAAACTAATAGGAATAAGACAAGCCAAATTTTTTTAACGGACCAAGGATTTAAACCAACAATTCACAGAAGAAAACTAAATGGCCCATAAATACAAACAGAAAACAAACAAAAATGTTTACTCACATTATTAATCAGATAAATACAAATTAACACAAAAATGAAATACTGGCTTACACCATTAGATTAATAAAAGTAAGTCTGGATACACTGACTTTTCAAGAATGTAGTGGAAGAGAAAATCTTTTGCGTTGCTGGGTGGGAGTGTAAATTGTCACAACAGTTGTGAACAGTTTGGCACTATTAAAGTTAAATGGGTGCAAAATAGGCCTACCCTATTGGCTTCATCTTATACGCCTCCCCGTATTCTCCTGAACCATCTACTCCAACTCAGTTGCTGCTATTACGGTCACTTTCACATAGACCTGAAACAACATGTAACACATTGAGCAGCTAAAACTGGTTTTGCCTCCTTAAATAGGTTGTTGATTAATCAAGCCTGGAGTTATTTTATAGGGACAGCACTGCACATGTGATAGGAACCCATGTCTCCAGGATGTCCCTGGAACCGAGAATCTTCAGTCTACAAAACTTGAATAGAAATGTTGCCACCAGGGCCCTTTACAAAGTGAGAAGTCCTTCAGTAAGGAAAACCTGGCTTCCAGCATCGGAAGTAGCTCGTGTGGACTGATTCATGACTAGCCAGTCAGCTTCCAAGTTTGAAATTCCCCTAACCCCTTAAATATCGCCCTGGACCCTGGGTCGGGAAGACAGATTTGAGCCTCATGTCCTGTCTCCTTGTCAGTTGACCTCGCAATAAAGCTGTTTCTTTTCTCGAAAGCTAGTGCCATAGTATTGGCTTCTATGTGTGTTAAGCAGTGAATCCTTGCTTGGTTGCAGGCCTGTGCAGCTCTGCTCCCTGACGCTGACCAGCCAGCCATCAGAAGTCTCTGGCTCTCCTCCTCAGGAAGAAGCATGAGGCCACAGGAGGGTGAGAAGCTGGGGAGGGGGGTGGAATCTGGCCTCTCCAGCAGCTACTGAAGAGGCCAGGTGATGTAATCTGAAGGTGCAGGGTACTCCCCTTTGAATGAACTTTATCTGTAGGAGAGAGAAAAGGGGGGCCAGCAGATTAATTGACTGAAAACAAAAGTTATAAAAGATGATGTACAGTATATCATTTACACAAAAGTTTAAACGTATACCCATATATATCTAATACAGGGGAATGATACTCTTCAGTTTTAAAAAAGGATTTATTTCTGGGAAAGAGAAAAAATTTAATCTGTCTTTAACAACTGTTCTTTAAAAAAAGACCTAAAGCAAATATAATTAATGTGATTATCTATTTAATTTTGTCAGTGTATACACTGTTAACAGTTATCTTAGTTTGTAAACTTCTCTGTGATTCCACTGTCTTTCAGAATTAAAATTTAAATGGGTCAAGCCCTCATCCTGCATATCATAGTGTTAGAATGTCCAGAAGTTTATTTGACTTTTCAGGGGATTTTCAACTATTGCCTAAGTCAGTTCCTGTTCTATAAGCCCTTAACCTTCTCCCCTGACCCTCGGCTCTGGGCCTCCTCTAGTCTTGACTATCTGGACCATATGCCTCAGTCCTCCCTCAGTATGGTGCTGCCACCAATACCCTTGCACAGCAGAAGGATGCTGCAGGGAGGGCTGTGTTATCCCCAGACTCCACATACCATTATTAGCACAGAGGTACTGTTTACAGACTTATGCTTGAGGGTAATGAAGATGGATTACAGTTCAGTAAAAATATTATATAAAATATGTTCTAAAAGCTCATTCAGCCATTTCCATCACTACATTTAGGCCGACGTTGTCTCCATCTCCTGGGGCTTTTCTGACACACACACACACACACACACACAGCCACACACACACACACACACACACACACACACACACACAGACACACACACACAGACACACACACACACACACACACACACCCTTTCTCCCTACCCTGACTGCCAGACTTCCATCCCTCAGATCCCGTCAATCCCTTCTGCAGAATAGTTGTGTTTTTCACCCTGCCCCAAACTGAGTTTCAGGCCTACCTATGCTTATGCAAAATAGGAATCCATACTGTTAAACAAAAGGCCTTCTATTTAGGGTCTCCACCCTTTAGCTGCACAAAACAGAAGGAAAAGCTTTGAAATTATAGGCTTTCCTTCAGCATAAAACATGTTTATGAAAGATAGCTTCCCCCTACAAGTATTTCTGAGAACAGCATGAAAATTCACTTTACATCTGTCCAGAATAAATCTGCAAGAGTGGTAACTCCTCCCAGTTCCCCCCCCCCCCATATTTTACCCAACTCAGCCCTTCTATAGATACAGAAATGCTAAAGCCCTGAAATCCGGGTCAGTTCAGCACAGGGGAGAATAATTCTATACGTCTGAATTGATCCTGAAGAAATGTCTGTATTATGATCCAGTATTAAGATGACTGTCCGTAAGGATGATGCCTTACATGTGTACAACCTTCCACAGTTTATAGGAACTTTTATATTAAAAAAAAAACAGTCTGTAAAGGAATACACAAGGAGATAACAAATGATTTTTAGCAGAACCGAAACCAAAATCCAGTTCTCTTAACTCTGAATACAGTCCTTTCTACTCTACCAACCTGTGTCCAACCTTCTGTCACCAGGAAAAGATTAGATTAGTATGAAGGTACTATAGAAAGGATAAAGTGAAAAGAAATATAAAAGATTTCAGGAAGAATTCATTTCAGAGTTTAAGTTTGGGTGGATAAATAGTTGTCTAGAGCAGTGCCTAATACATCCTGTGTGCTCAATAATTTGTCGAATGAATGAATGAAATGTGGATGTCCTTGGCAGCCTGAAGTCACCATCTAGTTGTCAAGAATAACACCGGGATTTTAGGTGGCTGAAGTGGTGTTCTCCAGGACAGGGGGTGATGTGTTTACATGTATGTAAATCTATCCCCAGAATTTCCCCATCCCTATTACTCTCTTCCTTGCCTACCACTTGTACCCAAAGCCACGTTAGAAAGTGTTGATTGTCAATAACATACCCAGGGATATGAAGACCCTACCTAGAGGGAGATGCTGAGGTTCATATAAAATTTTTTCACAACTTTATTACCTACTGAATAGAGTATCTTTTGTGTAATCTTTGGTAAAACCAGACTTTCTTAAAGGAGTGAGTGTATGTGACATCATCTTCCTGGAGTTGAGGATGAATGAGGCTGTGCAGAACACACAGATTATAGGAGGTGAAGTAAAATCCTTGACTTTAATTCACAAGGGTGACGGCAGGGTGGATTTGCTCAGAGAATAGGACACATCAGAGAACAGAGCTCGGTTCCAGGCTCAGGAGAGACTGCCCAGTGGCTGAACAAGACAACAGAGTTTTATTTGGCAGAATTTGCTTCAGAGAGCAAGAAAAGAGAAAAGGAATTCAAAGAAAGAGTGAGGATCAAGTTTTAAACCCCTGCTACAAATACTGCAATCAGATTGAAGCATAACAGAGAATTTACAGCACTAACCAAAACATAAGCGGTATCTATCTAGCAAAAATGCCAGAATGTAATCAAGTCACCTGCAAAGCACATTCAGGAGCGATAAGGGGTCTCTGTTTGCCTTAAACCACAGCAATTCCTGAATGGTTTCCTGGTTTATATCCATGAGAAGCTTATAGAACACTGCCAAATATTAAACATCTATGATTGTATTGAGTTAAAAACTCACTAAAGAAGTGGGGGAGGGTATAGCTCAAGTGGTAGAGCATATGCGTAGCATACATGGAGGTCACGGGTCCAATCCCCAGTATCTCCTCTAAGAATAAATAAATATTAAATAAACCTAATTATCTCCCCCATCAAATAAATAAACTTTATTAAAAAAAACTTACTAAAGTATTCAAACATCTTGTGATAAGTGAACATGAATCAAAAGAAACAAAATTCCATTAACTCAATGCAATTTTGAATCAGCAGATATTGAAGATTCAATTTAAGAGTTAACGGTTTTAGAGTAGCCTCTAGGCAAGGAGATAACGTCTTTCCTTGGGGTAGATTAGGGAAGTAAAATATAGCTTTCTTGGACTTCCACAGTGGCTGACTGGCTTCCACAGTTTGCCAGATCTACTCTGAAGTTTTTATTATTATGATTATTATTTATTTTTTTATTGATGTATAGTCAGTTTACAATGTTGCATCCATTTCTGATATACAGCACAATGTTTCAGTCTTCCGGATACATACATATATTCCTGTTCATATTCTTTTTCATTATGGATACTGTGAATTTTTTAAACCCTAACTCACTACTGGGGCCCAACAGGCTCACTCCAGAGCCACTGTGGTGTTGGGAAAGCCACAAACTGGTGGTCTGTTTTCTTTGTAACAATGTAGTTAGTATTGCACAAACTAAACTATGGCAACACTGAAAGAAACTTAAATTAAAAAAAAGGTAATTATCCATAATCCCACCATTTTGATATAATAATGATTTTCGTTTATTTATATATTTTCTGGCCCTTATGATGTTAATATATGTGTTTTCATCATTGTCAGTTCAGGGTACATATAATTGTGTGGTGCTGATTTTCTTTTGCAAGATTGTAAAATTTTTTCATGTTACCCAGTTTTCATAATTGTTGTTTTTCTATATTGAGATGCATGATTTTCCACTGAAGTGTTAGTCCTAATTGACTTAACCACTTCCCTGCTGTGAAACACTCTGTTTCTTTCCAACTTTGTTCATTCATTCAGAAAGCATGAAGAGCCTTTTATGTGCCAAGCACTGGACTAAACATTAGAGACATTAGACCTTTTTAATAATTAAACATTAGAGACATAAATAGTCCTGCACTTGACAAGTTCAGGGGGAAAGAGACGTGCTCGCTGAAGGGAGACCTGGAAGCAAACTGCCTGGATTGAAATCCTGGCTCCCTAATTCTGAGCTCTTTGAGCTCTGCCAAGTCCCTTGAACCTTAATGTGACTCAGTTTCCCTCACCTCATCAGGTTTGGGGATTTGAAAATTAAAAGAATTAATAAACCTCAACATTTAGGATCTGGAATACAGAAAATGCTCAATAAAGTTTATTATTTCATTCACAGATGAAGGGTGCTTAGGGTTCATTCCTAGGCACAGTTTTTTGGTTTGGTTTGGTTTAAGTGGTGTGGCCGCTATATAATGACTATATAAGAAGAATGACTGTATAGGAAGAATGAATATTTGGTTTTCTTTCTGACACTGACACAAATATGCTATTTTTTAAAATTTGCAACTTTTTAAGTTCAAAAATTGCAACTTTTCCACCTATCAATGGGAGTGGTGACTATCCACCATGAGAGTTCTGTAGGAATATGACAGAGGCACAAAACTGTGCAGTCAGCAGCCTTCAGGGATGGCCTCACCTCCAGAGCCGCCTCACCCAAGGTCACGCTCTCCCGAGGCTGGCTGGCATCTGACAACCGACTGAGATGGGGACCCCCAGTGCAGTTCAAGGCATGACAGCTCTGATGGCTCATCTCTGACCCAGAGCTCCCTGTGGCATAGGTCCTGCATCCTGGCTCATTTCTCCCTCTGCTTCATCTGCTTCCTCCCTCTTCTTTCTACCTCCCTAAGAAACCCCCTGAACATGAAACTCTGCCTCAGAGTCTGCTTTCTGGATAAATTAACCTGTGAAATACCATGAAAGAAACATGAGGTTGCCAAACCCTTGGGTAGAAAAGGAACATAAAAATCTCACACTGGGCATCGAAAGACCTAGTTCAAGTCCCACATCAGCCACAGAGAGGCAGTGTGATCTTGAACAAGCCTCTCACTGTCTTGACACTCAAATGTTTGTGAGACAAGAATAATTCCTCCCTGTCTATCTTACAGGGTTATGGTCATGAGGACATAATGGTAAGATAATACATGTCTTGAGAAAACACTCTACAGACTGTAAGACATTAGATAATTTATTATTATTCGGTAGATTCTGGAGTCATTCTTTTCTTTGACTGTTGCTTAAGTTTATCCTTCTCAGCATTAAACCATTCAGATTGCTCTAGAAAAATATTTCCCTGGGCTATGCTCATTGCTGGCTGGAACCCTTTAAGGCTCATAAAAAGATGTCAGAAATTCTGTGTGAATGTCAGAGTTCTCAGCAGACTTACCACAAACATTTCCAAGTAAAATAATCTGTGATTACACACCTAGATCCTAGGCTACGTGAAAACCTGCAGTATTGGGTATAAATGAACTAAGATGTAAGAGAGTTAGTGGTAGACACTTAAGAATGGATACAAAGGAGACACTTAAGAATGGATACAAAGGAGACACTTGGGCCCCAAGTCCCATTACTGCAGAGGAAGTTCTAGTACAGTGATTTTTATGGGGAGAGGGGGATATTGCTGCTTCAGCCCATCTTGGCTAGAGAACTGTGCATGTACCCCTTGGTTCATTTTTCTTTGTGTTTGTTAAATTTCTTCATAATAGTCAGGAGTCTCATCAGAAAGATGGTAACTCAATTGGAAATCAGAAGAATGATGGACATTTCAATTTGCAATGGAAAGAGAGGCTGATAATGCAGAGACTGGACTTAACGGGAATGGCAGCTCTTCAGTGAAAAGTGTCAGTGGGAGAAGGTACACCAGCTACCTCTGCTCACCGTGCCCTGCGCCGTGTCGGTCTGACAAAGGTGTCCAGTGAGCTGCTTCCACTGCAAACATTTCATCTATCTATCTGTCTGTCTGTCTGTCTATCTATCTACCTACCTACCTACCTATCATCTCTTTTTCTGAGAAGTCTGAGATTACTGTTAGAGTTCACTTACCAGTAAACTGCTATAAAAGAAAATTTAGGGGCTATAATGAAGGTCATGGCCTCTCTACCTTCAGAGATCTTTGAGATCCTCATTTCAATTCACTGAAAAACACGTTAGTAACTAAATATTAAAGCATTTTCCCTTTGCTAAGGGCAGCAATCTTCCTCTTAGCCCCTTTCCAGCACTGATATGAACACAGCAGATCCTATTCAAAAAGCACACTGGTGATGGTGGGGCTGCTCTGTCAACGCCTGCCAACAAGAGTGCACAAATTATCCTTGATTTTCACCCCAAAATATTAATAAATGATTAATAGAGAAACTGAGGGTCTATTTGATAGTAAATAGAATAAGATCTAAGCTAAACAAAGAAAAATGAAAAAAATTGATGTAAATATCTCTTGTCTGCTCTCTGTTTCTCTCACTCTTCTCTCTTCCTTAGGATCTAACAACCTTTGCAAAGGTTTTTTTCCCTTGCAGTCCCCTGGCTTCCCAAACTCCTCACCCTAATTTGGCCACCCATGACTCAGTTATCTTTATTTTGACTCCACCTCCCAACCCAAGGCATGCATTCCTTCCCCACTCACGACCCCAGTCGTAGATGGGTTCTTATGCCCTCAGATTTTAGGGCTAACTAGCTAACCTGGAGGCTAACTTAGTATTATAGAAAGGGGCTGGGTGGGGATGGGCTGCTCCCAGGTAACACGTACCAAATGTATGTTAATGACAACCCCCTCCAGACGAATTGTCCACGGGAACTACTTTCCCCATTGGAGGTTCTAATGGTGGACATTTCTGACTTGACAGCTAAGGACGGCCAGACTCGGGCTGGCTCAGGGAGCAGAGACACTGCACCAGAGTGCCCACTTCCGCCCCAGTCTGAGGAGGTTCCGCCAGCCCTCATGTTTTCACGTAGAGGCCCTCTACCTGCTGCTTTCCTTCCTTCAAAGTTCTGGGAATGTTGAGACTATCTTGCCAACAGCCTTTCTGATTCCCTTAATTCCCTTTAGTCTGGTAGTGCACTTGGCTTCAGAACAGAGAGGACTGAAGTGTCTGTCAGTGATGATCCCCTCTGATCTGGCAATTCTGAAGGATAAGCGTGCCAAAATGAGACAATTAAAGGAGCGGTGCCCTGTGTGTGAGAACAAGGATTTCCTAAAGCACTGAGTGCCGCCCAAAAGATAAGTAGGAAGTACCCGAAGACCCTCGCAGTATTTTAACTTACATTTACAAAAAATCATGACGATTTAAAACTCCGCCAGTGTCTACAACAGAATCACTCTGCATTTCCTGAGACAGAAGCTGTGTGAAAAGAGAGACATTGCCAAGGACATTTGGGAGGCTGACCAGCGGTGACATTGAGCAGCAGTTTCCTGTGAGAAGACCAGCTGCCATTTAGACGCATCTAGACCAGACAGGCAAGGGCAGAAACCCAGCAAAGAGGACTGGAGAGAGGAGACGAGGGTCTGGAAGTGAGGGGGATAATGGAGATGCCTTGCTGTAGGCCGTAGGCAGGAAAGCCCCAGTGAGGAGCTCAGCAAATACCCTACAAACAACACGCACCGCCACTCACCTCCTGAGTCAGCACGTGACTCTGCGAACTCCTGACCTCAGGGCACCTGACGCATAAAAACCAACATGGCAAACCTTTCCTTTTGTTCTTATGAACTAGCAAATATAAGGCCCATACCACTGATGTTCCCCCAAAGTCCCGACTATCCAAAATGACCAGAAACAAGTCATTCACTCATTCAGTGAAATGGATGGAGTGGAAAATGGGGGGTGGGCACAGGAGGGACATTTCACCAACTTCCACATACTTCAGCAAGATCTTCATGTCTGCCTTCCGCTTGGCCGTAACACTTGTATGCGGTTGAGATTTTCTTTTTCCTGTTAGCCTGTTCAGGTAGCTGTGCTTCACTTGACTAATGTACAGGTATATGATTTTAATCAGGTCGATTTTGCTTTTTTTTTTTTTTTTAAGTTTGCATCCTTTTACCAACTTCTCCCTGTTTTCCCCACCTCCCCCAGCCCCTGGCAACCACCATTCTACTCTATGTGTTTGACTTTTTATTTTTAATTTTTTTTCAGATTCCACATTTAAGTGATGCCATGAAGCTTTTTTCTTTCTCTGGCTTATTTCACTTAGCATAATGCCCTCAAGGTCCATCCATGTTGTCACATGTGGCAGGATTTCCTTCTTTCTCATAGCTGAATAATAGTTCATTATATAGAGATCTTCCTTGACTTACAATGGGGTTACATAGTGATAAACACATCCTATGTTGAAAATATCATAAGTTGAAAATGCATTTAATACACATAACCTACTAAACAGCATAGCTTAGCCCAGCCTAACTTAAATGTGCTCAGAACACTTACATTAGCCTACAGCTGGGCAAAATCATCTAACATAAAGCCTGTTTTATAATGAAGTGTTGAGCATCTCATGTAATGTATTGAATACTGTACTGAAAGTGAACAACAAAGTGGTTATAAGTGTTTTATACCCTCGTGAGCCTGTGGCTGACTGGGAACTGCAGCTCGCTGCCACTGCCCAACCTCACCAGAGAGTATTGCACCCATATCACTAGCCCAGGAAAAGGTCCACGTTCAAAATTCAAAGTATGGTTTCTACAGAAAGCATGGCTTTCACACCATCGTAAAGTCCAAAAATCTTAAGTGAAACCATCATAAGTTGGGAACCATCTGTATGTATACCACATCTTTTTTATCCGTTCATCTGGTGATGGACATTTAGATTGTTTCCATATTTTGGCTCCTGTGAATAATGCTGCAGTGAACATGGAAGTACAGAGACTCTCCAATATTCTGTTTTCATTTACTTTGGAGACTTACCCAGAAGTGGGATTGCTAGATCATATGGTAATTCTATTTTTAATTTTTTGAGGAACCTCAAAACTGTTTTCCATAGAGGCTGAATCAGTTTGCATTCCCACCAACAGCACATGAAAATTCCCTTTTATCCACATCCTCGCCAACCCTGTTATCGCTTGTCTTTTTGATGACAGCCATTTTCACAGGTCTGAGGTGGTACCTCCTGGTGGTTTTGATTTGCCTTTCCCTGACTGTTAGGAACATTAAGCATCTATTCATGTACCGATTGACCATTTATATGTCTTCTTTGGGAAAATGTCTATTCAGTTCCTCTGCCCATTTTTAAACCGGATTCTTTGGGGTTTTTTGCTGTTGAGTTACATGAGTTCTTTATATATTTTGGATATTAACCCCTTAGCAGATAGACATTTTGCAAAATATTTTCTCCCATTCTGTAGGTTGTCTCTTCATTTTGTTGATGGTTTCCTTTGCTGTACAGACACTTTTTAGTTTGATGTAGTCCCATTTGTTTATTTTTGCTTTTTTTGCTTTTGCTTTTGGTGTCAAATCTTAAAAAATTTCATTGCCAAGACAAGTGTCAAGGAGCTTACCCCCTCTGTTTTCTTCTAGGTCCATTCTGTCAACTTTGGTCAATTCTGTTACAATAAAACTTCATTCCTGAATGATTTGTTCAGGAACAAATCCTGAACAATGATTTGTTCATTGAGTTGTTACTGTATAAGGAAAATAACATCAAAATGCAAGACTTAGAAAAACAAAAACAATAATTTAAGTTTTTGCAAGATCAAAGTGTTACTCACTTTTACTTAATATTAGATTGTAAATCATCAACTGCAAGAAAGAAATTATTCAATTTTTCATAGTCTTGACTAAAGATTCCATTTTTACAAGATGCAGAACAAATTGTATGATTTTTAATGATATTTTTTCCTTAGGATCGGAGTAATTTTTTTCCAATCAAGAAACAACATTTTCAAAAAAACTTCATCTCTGTCAATGCACCTAATGGATACTATAAAATATACCAGCTTGTTGACTTTCTATGCTAATAACTGACCCAGAAAAGAAGTTTAATTTCTTAGAATGTAAAATAGGGTTATTTCCATGTATTTGTCTATTAATCAAATATCTTAAACCCAAATTTATAATGGGCATATGTGTCTGGCATTAAATTGTTTTTCGAATGAAGTACATTATTTCTCTGACCCAACAGCTATTACCGAATACTACAGAGATGTCTGTAATTGTGTTTGCAAGCACAGCTCTAATGGCTTCTGAAATACAATTTAAAAATCAACATCTGAAAGTATTTTAAATGCATACTTGGACATTATTCATCCTAGAGGCATGCACATCTCATTTTCTAGAAAAACCAAAGGCATATTCTGTCAAAATAAAAACTACTTTTTCAATTCTGTCTGTATGACTTGATTGTGCAGGGATAGTACTCAGATTTAACCAGTTTAGAGGATGAACTAAATGATGACAAATGTTAAACTTGAACAGCTTAGACACATTTTCTACAGCTAAAACTTTGTGTCTTAGTAATATGTAGCTACCACCATGCACAAAGAAATGAATAAAGTAAAAATTAACTCTAAGTTTCTAAAGACATTGCCACAGGACTGGTTGTGAATGTTAAATGTATAGTTTCTTATGGAACTAAGACTAAGTGATGCCTAAAAGAGAGAGATGACAGTATTTAGAGTTCTATGCAAGAGAGGAAGCTGTAGCTTAAGTGGTAGAGTGCATGCTTAGCATGCATGAGGCCCTGGGTTCAACCCCCAGTACCTCCTCTAGAAAATAAATAAGTAAGCAAACGTAATTACCTCCCCCGGAAACATAGAAAAATAAAATTAGAGTTCTATGCATAGAACTCTCCTGGATTCTGGCCCATGTGCCTCATACCTTGGCTGATTTTAATCTGGATCCTTTCATGGTAATCCGTAACTGTGAGTACAACAGCTTTCAGTGGGCTCAGTTTGAGTAACATTATTCTTCCAGCTACAGATTTACGTAATTGTCTTACATACACTTCCTCACTTCATGTAGAAGTACATCATCAGAGATGTAAGCAAATAGCTTACTGATGTTCACAGACTTTATTCATTAGGATAGAACCTAAGCTGCGATAACATGGAGACTCAAAAATTCCTTCTAGTGAATTATCAAATCTGAGGGTACCCCTGGGGACCCCAGACTTGCAATGACGTCAGAAGTGTGGTAATCTTAACTCCTTAACCCTGAACCCATTAATCATGTTTACATCCATGACTTTATAATGGTGTTAAAGAAACTGGTCATCTTTGGAGGATGTTAGGAAATTACCTTGCAAACTGCTAAATAAGGGGAAAAGCAAGCATTTATTATGTCTCAGTTGTATGAACTGAACCACTGGGTAAGCAAGTAATAGATTAGGGGAAATGCATCCTTTAAAAAGTAACACAAGTGAAAAGTGAAGTAGAAATGACCAATACAGGATCTCACCATTTTGCATCCCTTAACGAATGAACAGATTTAGGTACTAAGTATCAATAGTGCCTGTAACCACATAAAAGAGAACAACCTGATAATACACACTTCCTACTGAAAAAAATAAAATCCTACCACAGCCTTGCCAAAGGAATCAAAACCAAGTCTGTTAATTATCTGGATCCAGCTACCAATTTTCACGAGATAACAGGACAGAGGATCTTGTTAAACAGCACAGTGAAGGCTATGCAGGCTACACAGTCCAGGCTGTGGGACACACTCTAGGCCAGACAGCCCCACTTCTGCACCAGATTGAAAGGAAATAAAAGAGTGAGAAAGAAACCTGTAGCCTAAAAGAGACTTATCAAATTATAATATGGACAAGACTAAATTACAGTGTCAAAGCATGAATATTTAGGCAATAAAACTAAAAGGAAATGCAAGGAAGTAATTACTGTAAAAGTCACACTTGATGTGAAGGAATGGTAGTTACAACAGGCACACGGAGGAGCTTCCTGAGTGTCTGGAAATGTTCTGTTCCTTGATTTGCATGGCTGGGTGCAAGAGTTGCAAGAGTATTCTCCGTGTATGATTTATTAAGTTACACATTTGTCTTGTGTGGTTTTCTTTACCTTGTGAATTTTTTAATTCAGGTGCAAGGTTTACATTTATCCGTACTAAATTATATTCAATTCACTTCTGTAGATTCTTAAGATGCACTTGTATTATCATTTTATCCAACATAACTGTTATCCCTCTTGGCTTAATGCTACCCACAAATTCAGAGGCAAAGCATCTTCACCCCAACAACTAGAAAAAAAGAAGTCAATGCAAATTTTATATCTTGGCTAGGGTGGTGCTTGCACAAGTGTGTACATTCATTAGAACTCATTAAATTGCACTTAAAAGGAGTATAAGCCTCCTTCACATGTTGTTTTGGTTTTTTTTTCTTTCCCTTTCCTTTCTTGCCAGCAAGATGGCTGGGATTCCTTGTGACTCATCCTCAACCACGCAGACAATCTGGAGGAATCTGAGCTCCTGTTTGACCACTTTGGGTAGAGCCTTTTATGGTGGGAACATTCCTCTTTAACTCCGAGGTGAGAAACAAACTGCTTTCATTTTTTAAGTCACAGTATTGTTGTAGCAGTCTGTAATCTATTACCCTAACTAATGTTCTGAGGGTTGCTCACTCAAATGCCTTCAGGTGCCAAGCAGGGAACATAAATACATGAAGAGGCAAGAGGAAGACAGTGGAGCTGTGGAAATAGAGAATGCATACTGTCCTAAAGGAACTCAATTAAAAAATTTTTTTCCCAATATACTGTACTGAAAACAAAATGTCTGTAGGGCCAGATTCCACCTGATGGCTATCGTTTGCAACCCCTGCTTAATCACAAGGATTTGAATAAGGTTATTCTCCCAGCTACAAAGTCACAAAATTGTCTTGTACACATTTCTTCTCTTTGTATAGAAACATAAGGAGACCTAAGCAGATGTCTTATTGAAATTCACGTATTTTATTAATTAGGATACAACCTAAGCTGCTATATCCCGGAGACTCAAAAACTTCAGTTGCTCAAACAAGAGTTTATTTCTCTCTACTACACAGTATGGGGAGAGAGGTGGCTTCTCTTCATGAGGCCATCAAGGGACTCAGAGACCCTCTGTGTTGTCCCACCATCCCCTCAGGGCTGTTCTCACTACTTGGTGGAAGTCTCCTCACCACTGCCCATCTGGGAAAAGGGAAGGAGGAGGTGGAGAGAAGAGATCCGGAGATGGCACACATCACTCCTACTCACATCCCATATCCCGGGGACCAGAATCCAGTCACGTGGCCACAGCCAGCCACAGTGGCGTCTCTAACTACATTGCTGGGTGTTCAACTCTACTCAGGGAGTTTTTTTTTTTTTTTAAAGAA
Organism: Camelus ferus; assembly: GCF_009834535.1. Classification (NCBI taxonomy): domain Eukaryota; kingdom Metazoa; phylum Chordata; class Mammalia; order Artiodactyla; family Camelidae; genus Camelus; species Camelus ferus. The sequence continues at coordinate 17,745,647 of NC_045709.1, read as the reverse complement.
GATGGAAAGAATAGATATTGGGGGACAAGTAGCAGTCTCTGCCATGTATACATTAGCCTAATAAATTTCTGACCTATCAGTATAACTGGGGTGAACCCAGGGGATTCATCATGATTTATTCTTCAGTAATCTCTGCTAGACTCTGGTGGTCATTTCTTTCTAGTAGGTGCTAGTACCTAGCCTTTTAGTAACCTGGTTTAGACCTTCACACAGAATTCTGAGCAAGCTCATTAGGCTTACTTTGCAGAAATGACCTCTTTGTGTTTGGGAAAACTGGATTTAAATTTTAGCTTTTCCAGTCTTCCAGCAGCACTGCCAGTCTGAGATTCCTCAAAGATCAACACCTTGGTAGTTTCTTCTTCGCCACTCCCAGTGCCATGAAATATAATTCTTATAGGCCAAGAGACAGGAAAAGAAAAAAGAAATGGAACCAATTTCAACTAGTCCAGTAAGTAATCAAAAAGAGAGAGAATTACAAAATAAAGAAGGAGAATTTGAATTCATTTTTGAGAGAAGTTTAGCAACATCAGAAAAATGCTTCCAGTCAATTATTAAAAAGAAATGATGTCAATCTCCTTTATATACACACATCCATTGGGTTTTGTTTTATTTTATTATCATTTAAAGGAAACTAAAATTACAAAAATCAGCTCCTCTGAATAATCACTATGAAGTCTTCTAAAAGAAGGCAAGGGCTATTCTACATGTTTGGAAGTCTTCCCAGTTAACAGTCAAAACAGTAGCTTCCTTTGGGATAACTATTCTTCTTTAGTCTACTGAAGAGCCTTTTTAGTGGCTTATTCTGAATAATTACATATCATGCTTGACTTTCCTTTCACAAAATATGAAAATTTTAATTTTCTTATTCTCTATGGTAACAGCTAAATTACTTCAAGCCAGTTTCTTTTCTCTCTTAAATATGTATCTATTTTCCTGGACATGGAGGTGGGGAGCCTATAAGTACACAAAGGTAGAGAATGGAGAATGGTTTAGATGAACAGAAACCCGTATTCCCTCCACACTTTATCCACATCGAGTCAGAGTGTGTTTTTCTGAAACCATACACATATTCACAGCAGGAGACTTTCCAGATGCTGTTTGCTCAACACAGAGGCTCCTGCTGCCCCTTCATCCTCAGATTGCTCTTCCTCACTCATCTTTCATGGTCAGTTCAAAATCCACCTCCATCAGGATGCCTTTTCCCTGATCATCCGGACAGGGTAACGTGTTCTTCCCTCAGCTAGGGGATGGTTCCCCACTGTTAACTTTTTAGAGTATGCAACTGTAGCTTGCTTTTTTTTCTGATTTTTTTAAAAAGACTTCACAATTTTCACATTTATACTACTTACAAAGTTGTTCTTTTTCACTGGGTTACCAACTCCTGTAGTCATTTGTCTCCTGGTACCCTTCCTTTCCTGAAATTTCATCATGAAGGGACGCTGATTTTCCTAGAACAGCAGGGAACCCCAGGCTAGTTGACTGGAAACACCAGGATCCTGCAGACAGCTCAGAAGGGGGACATTTTGGCTCCTCCACTCTATCTTTGGTTGGCTTTTCACCCATAGAAGCAGGTCCCACAAATATGCCAAGAGGCAGAAGCCAATCACTGTCCCAACAGCTCTCTGCCAAGTGACCTGGAAAGGAGGAAGCCTGCTTGAGAAGTCTGCAGAGCTATGGCAGTGGGGCAGCGGACAGCTGACACAGCCAGCTGAACCCATCCAACGACACCACGTTCCTCTTCCTGAGGACTGTTATCCACAAGCTGTTACGTGTGGTCCAGTTAAGTTGGTCTTTTTGTGCCAATTATTCTTTTCTGAATACATTTGGAAAACTCATGTTCGTCTGCTTTTATTTATATTAGTAAAGAATACTTATTTAGGGATCTATCTGGCTGGGGCTGATGATGTTTGATAACATTCACAAAGTAGCGTATTTATTTTCATTACCTCATTCCTTCCAGCACATAATAACTCCTTGGGGAGGGACAGCGTCTGCTCCTGCAAGAGGAGTAGCTCCAGCCTTCTCATTGCTTTCCCCAAGGCTGGGTCCAGGGAGATTAGCACTGCCTCATTCTTTTGGATTCCCTAGATTTTTGCACAGAAATTTATGGAAAAGAGAATTGTAATGCTGACGTGTTAATTAGATACCATAATCCTGTGAAGGACAAAAATGAGACTAAAAGGAGGAACAGAAAAAGGAAAAGAAAAGAAGCAATGACTATTTAGAAAAGATTTCAAAGACCTTTAAAACCACCAGTAAGTTATCTCCATAGAAAAAAATTCTATGATTAAATATTAAAATTTTTCTGCTGTTAAGTACTTAGCTTATTTACTGTTAAAATAAAATATTGTACTTTCCTAGATTGAGACTAACTTATAAATTTCAGGCATTTAGATTGAGAGTTCAACTCATAGCTTATTAAAATGTGGAATGTAATTCTCTAACGTTCTTGCAACTGTCTTGAAACTCTAGAGTGTACAGGCTATATGGGCCAATTGATTTCTGAAAGTTGTAATGCATGTCAGCACTATAAACAATTAGTGACAACAACAAAAGATACCCTTTTTGATGATAAAATGACCGTGAGCATTTAACAAACATTCATGGAGGGCCTATTGGGTCCCAGGTGCTGAGAGTAGGGATGGGGATGGGGGGAGGATAGATGCAGATGCAGATGCAGCTGCAGATGCAGATGCAGGTGTGTGGAGGGGAAACAAGGAAATGAATAGAACACTGTACTTATTTTCAAAAGGTGTTCACAATCCCACGAGGGATGGAAGAAAATGTGGAGGAAAAGAAAAATGCTGTTGGTATGCTGTCAGTTATATACTGACAGTACAGGTAGGTAGCCTCTAGTTTGCAAAATTGCAGAGCCACTTTGTCATAAAGCCTAAAATCCATGATTTTTTTTGCAGAAACCCAACTGAGAAGCTAAGAAGATCCGTAGCTGTTTCCCCTCTCCCCCACTTTGGGCCTATAATAGTCCTACTTCCCAATCAAAAAGTAGATCAACTCCAAGTGTAACAACAGTTTCATGTGCTGCTGCTTAAAAAGCTTTCTTAGCTCAAGAGTTCTTTGCACTTCTGTGGAAGTTTCTTCACAACTTGAAAGGCTGGTAATGTCAACCCCTTGAGTGCAACCCCTCACCTCTCCACCTTCAGAGGAGAGAACGCAAGAAAGCCCTTTGTGTACCAAAAAGGTAGCAACAAAGGCCAGCTAATGATACCACTGTGCCCCTATGGCATAATGAAACTGGGCTTAGACTAATTAAGACCATTCACCAAAATCACACACTACACCAGGGATAAGAACGATCCAGAGGAATTCGAATTTTTACTTCCTGATTAGCCTGCCCCTCTTGAACTGAGCTTGAATCCACAGTGATATTTTGTCCTGTAACTGTCCAGCTTCACTTCCTGCCACACCTCCCACACTGGGCCACACCAGCCATTGCTAAAACGCAACTCCAGCCCCTCCGTGACTGTGCTAAGTAGACCCTTTAGACCCTAAACCTGGCACTGTCTTACCTCCTTGTAGTAACACTTACCTTGTTGTATTATAACGCTTGCTCCTCAACACCCTGGCAACTCTTTGGAAACAGAGATCGTGTATTATTAATCTTTGTACCCTTGTCAGAGTACCTGGTAAAGATAGACATGGTTTATTGAATGAATGAAGGGGTGCATGCATACATACAAACCATAATTTCTGCCCACAAAGAACAGAATTGTGACATACTCCACCTATGTGCTTGTGTGTATTTCCTCAAAGCATTGTCACTCTGGATATAGTTTTATAACAGCTTTATTAAAATATAATTTACATACAGGTATCCTCAGCTTTTCAAAAGTTTACTGTATACCACTCGATTTTACGAAAAACCTACATTAGTTACCATTTTCCCTAAACGAAAGAAATCTAAAGAGGGTTTTTGCTTTTATGTAAAAGGCAAAAAGCAAAAATAGGATTCAGCATTTGATTTGCAGGGAGCCCTTAAAAAGGCAGCACAAATCGGGGCAAGGAGAGTGGCCCCGCCAAGCTCCTCCCTGGGGAACTACACTCAGCATCTCAGCAAAAATCTGCCATAGCTTTGGACTGTGTCTGTGGGCATCTGTGCTTTAAAATCTCCATTTATTTTGTTTGTTCCTTAGCAAGATGTATCCTACGGTAATTGCTTCTGTGCTTTATGCCATTGTGACTTATGAAGGGTTTCGTAGGAACACTCTACTTCACATAGCGGGGGAAACCTGTACCACAAAGTTGCCTCAAAATGTACAATTCAGCGGTTTTTTAGTATATTCAGAATTGTGCATCCATCACCACTAACAAATTGAGGAACAGTCTCATCACCCCCAAAAGAAACCCCTACATCTTAGCAGTCACTCAGCATCCCCCCACATCCCCACCCCCTAGCAACCACTAATCTACTTTCTGTCGCTACAGATTCTTAATTAATTTTTTTGTTACACTGTATCTAGCTTCAATTAGAACGCATCTCTTTGCATGACTGAGAAATAAAAGCTGAAGCAGCTTTAATTTAGTAACAAAGTACAGAATCAATTTCCTTGCTCTGTGACCTTGGACAGGTTGTCGAACTGGGTTGTTTCCTCATAAAATGAGTAAGTTTGGGCAGTGTGTGAGGGCACCTTCAGATTAAAAAAAAAAAAACAGCAAAAACAAAACCAAAAAACCCTTCTAGCTGTAATTCCAGTACTCCATCCTAGGTAGCCCTTTCTCGGCTTCCCTAACAAATGTCTTTATATTATTAAGATTTCACACGAGAACTGCAGCAGCGGCTGCCTTCCCGGCGAAGGGTCCTAGAGAAAACGTTTTCTCTTTTTCTGTTCCTCTTGGTCGTCTGTTTCTGGGCGGGCCAAGGAGAAACGGCAGAGCCCAGGAGCGGAGTCTCCGCGCGCGGTACCCGCAGGAAGCCTCGCCCAGCCAGGGACCCCACCCTCCGCGGCGCCCCTGGAGGGAGCCGGCCGCGGCGCGCGCCACCAGCGCGGGAGGGGCGCGGCGGCGGCGGGGGCGGAGCCAGCGGCTCCGCAGCCAATCCGGGCGGCGGCGCGTCCCGGGGGCCGCGGCTCGCCTGGCGCGCAGGGGGCGGGGCTCCGCTTGACAGTGGCGGTCGCCGGGCAGCGGAGCCCGGGCGCAGCGAACGGGGCGCAGCGAACGGAGCGCGGCGCTGGGAGCGAGAGCGGCGCAGGCGGCGGCAGCAGCGGCGCCAGGTCCCCACCGGCTCCCGCTCTCAGCGCAGCGGAGTAGCCTCCAGCGGCGGCGGTGGCGGCGGCGGCGGCGTCCAGGCGATGCTGCGGGTCTCCTCAGGCGCCGGTGTCTTGACCTCTCCCTAAAGGTACCCAGCCGCGCTCGCCCCCTTGCCCCGGGCGTCGCAGCGCCGGGAAGTGGCTTTGTGAAGCTCTGGGCTCCAGCGGCCGGGCGGTGGGCTGGGGCGCGGGGTGGGTGGGGCTGGGCGGGGCTGCGCTGTCTGGGCCGCTTTCCCTGTGAGGAAGAGGGTGGGGGCTGAGGAAAGCCGGCTCGGGGAGGAGGGCTGTCTCCCGGCAGCAGCTGGCGGCACCCCCATCCTCCATCCTCCTGCCTCCATGTGGTTTGAAAGAGGTTTTGTTCCAGAAGAAAGTTTGATGCTGAGACTCGAGGGTCCCCGAGGCCCGCCCCTTTAGAGAGAGGCAGGTCACCCTTGCCGGGGACGTCCGTGACCTGAATATGGGCATGCAGGAACCCATGCCACTTTCCGACCCGAGAGGCATTCCTGACGCAGGCTCTTCCCTGAGGAAGTTCCTCCCTGGGAATCCCCCTTGGGGAGAGGACTCTCCGGAGACAGGGCATCTAAAGCCCCCATATTGTGACTTTTGCAGCAGGTACTCAACGTCCCCGCGCGCTCTCCCCCGAGAATGGGCGCTACCAAAATCTATGCCCTAAGGGCTGCAAAAATTTAAGTCTGCCTTACCTTCTGATTAAAGATCCCTAAGCAACGTGTACAAGGTGTCAATGACTACTTCTGACAAATCTTGAATATTTTCTTAATGCCGCATGCTTGCAGTTGACTTTCCGTCAGTGCTGGGATGGGGCTGAGAAGCACGTGAAAGGTAGTAGAAGTTATGGCCCAGCTCTTAGGGTCAGAGGTGGGGAGAGAAGAATACAGGACACATATACCTACTTGAAAACAGGGAAAGTTTCAGCCTTCAGAACAAGATGGATTCGGGGATTATTTGCTTTACAAAATCTCCTCTAATGCAGAGAAATAGAATTCGCGTTGAGTTTTACACAAGTTTGTAGGAACACATCTATCATAAAGTGGCTCACAGTCGAGGTAGTAGTGTGGACATCGTATGGACTTGAAATTAACAGATCTCAACAAGTGAATGTTGAATTCTGTTAAATTCTAATCCACCTGATACTTTTCTGATCACACATGTGGATTCTCGCAGTTTATGTCTTTTTTACCGAGAATATTCATACCATAAAACAACTTCTCAATACCAACTTTTGTACCCTGGAGACACCCTTAGCCAAGAACATCGATATGATTTCTGGTCTGTATGATTTACCCCCACACCAGGTCACATAGCTTCTGTAAGAACATTTACATCACAAAGAGAAGGAAACCTCAACAGTCAATGGGGACACAATATATTGAGCACACACTATGTGCCAGATATATTACTAGGTGTTTTATATATATTATAACTTTTAATTCTCACAGTCACCCTGGTGAGGTACTATTACTATTTGGGGGTTTAAAGAGTTTTACATCTTGTCAAGATTATATGTCAGATGATAGAGGTGGGATTTGAATCTGGGTGTGTTTGACCCTCTGCCCGTGCTCTTTTCCACCACACTATGCTGTCTCCCAGCCCCTCTTGAGAGAGAGTTGCCCGTGTTATGATGTAGTAGGAAATCCAAATACGGCAACATACACTGCATCTCTTGGCTAGATCAGAACCCTTTATATAGTATCGTCTCCCTCTGGGGACCCAGCACTGAATGCCCATGCCAAGCACGTATTCCCTTCACTAAAGGGTGTCATCAGGGACTCCACAGACTCCTCCCCGACACCCCAGTCCCCAAGATGGAAATCAGATGGAAATCTCCAGACATATAAACTTCTTGCTCTTCCAGATAACTTGGTTCCAGAAGACAGGTTACCAAGTGTTTCCCTCACTGGCACTTGAGGAGCAGTCTCTCCCTCTTGGCCATTCAAGTCTATTTTATGTCTATTTTAAGCCTGCACATATACATACACCCCACCAGTTGGCAGCAACCCTGCAGAGTTCACACTGACACGCTTATCCTCCTGTACCAACTGTCAGAGAATTTCTAACACAGCCCAGCCTACTTAAAATGAAAGACTGACACAGATCACTGGGGAGCGTGGTGTTAGTCCAGGGAATCCCTGGATTCTCTACTAGTGACCAGAAAGGAAATTAACCTCTAGCCCTAGGAGCAGGCAAAGTCCACGTATGCAGCCTGTTGTCAGCACTAGTGAAGACATGCATTCACCATATAGAAATGCTTTTATCTGTTGTCTTCGTGATGGATGTGGCCACACACATATTTTGGATTTGATTAGTCACTTTCACACTGAGGCAGTTGTCACTTGGCTGAAGGGTATCAGAAACTAGTGTCACAGTTTTGACAGTAAGTTTTGAAGCTGTGCCTAAAAAATGTGTCTATTATTATAATCTACAGCCACCGTTTTATCATTTTTCTTCCTAGTGGTGTGTGTGTATTCTCTCCCTTGGTACAGTCTTCAGCTCTCTCTGGTTCCAAAATGATTTGCAGTACCCAGGCTAAAAAGAAAGAAATGCATTTTGAGCTGTGACCATATGCTGCTGGAAGCATGTCCCTGTAGTTGGCATCTTTCTCATGTTACTCTAGTGCTAAGAATCTGAAAGTCCCGTATGAATGCTTTGGGATCTCAAATGGGCTCTCCTGTCTAATTATTTCACTCCATCCCTGTAGCAGTGGTAAGTAGGGTTTGAGTTTAGAATACAGCCCTGGCACCTCTCCTCTAATATCTCTAAACTGCCAGAAACTGGAGCAGCACTAATTAAAGTCGGGAAAGTAGAACATGAGGTCTGCTCATTGTCATTCTTGCACCAGAATGGAAAATGTACCAAAAACATTTTGGGGGATAAAGACTAAAGCAGACTTCTTTAAATGACTGGGTATCTACTGAGCTATACCAAGTTATTGACATCGTAGAGTTTGCCTGAAGCTGGGTGTCTGCAAATACCTCAGTAACCTAAAACTGTCCAGTGTCAAAGACTTCCACTCTGCGTTCTATTCTGTTTTTAGAACTTCTCATTAGCTAGCAATCTGTCTTTATTTCCACATTTCATCAAATCTAAAATATCATCAGCTGTAAGACATAGCATTATTTTTGTTATACAGGAAGAAAGAGAAAATACTGCCCACGAGATTATGACATACCACTCTAACAGGGGTCAGCCATGACACTGCGTGAATCTGTCACACTAGCCTCTCATTGCTTGCAAGGTTCCTCGGTCTCTTCTATGGCTTTTGGTACTTTCCTCTGCTGGTGCCTTCAGTAGGTACCTTCAGTAGCATTGCTTATGGTGTTATAGGCAATGCTTTGCCTACATCTTAGTTACCAGCTAACACAGATTCATCTTCTGTGTTTTCCTTCAGTCTGGTGAAGCATTTGGATTTTGCGCTGCAAGGTAATGTGGAATTGCCAAGGACAAATGCTTCCTTTAGTGATATAACATTTATGCCCCACTGCTCTGTTTGATTGGTGCATACACAGTAACATCTTCAAGTGCCAAATCATAGTGTAATCTTTTTGAAAGCCATTTAAATGGCGATTAAACAGAACATGTATAGTGCCAACAATGCCTCTAACTTAGTAGATATGATAACAAAATGAATAGCTGTGACCAAGTTTATGCAAATACAGGGAAATGGCAGTTGTGACTATTGCCAAGTTGTCATCAGTTTTAAGATACCATCAATATTAAGACACAGTCTGATTTCAGAGATATTAAAATGTGTGGGAAAATGAACCTTAATGAAATATGCTAATCTGTGCCCACTTAGTTCCCTGAACTCTTAACCTGCCTACCTTCTTGCATGATTTCATTCATTCATATAGTCATCCATTTTGTTAAACTCCAAGCTCCAGTTGGGCAAGGATTTTTTCTCTCTTGTTCTTTACCATATGCTGACCACTTAGAACAGTCACTGACACATGGTTAAGCTGCTCAATAAATAACCTTAGAATGAATGAGTGAATATCCCCCTTGGAAGACTTGGAGACGCATCAGGCAGCTCACTACTCTCCTGATAGTTAGGAAACATATTCTTAAAATTATGACATTGACAGAAAGGCCAAACATAGAAAAGGAATACAGGCCAGCATTAAGTCCTTGATTTTATTTGCAAAGCCCAATCCAAAATATTTCATGGCATTGCAAAACTAGTTTCTGGTAGAAGAAATTCCAGTGTGGCTTTTATTGATCTTTGACCACTGAAGGAATTTATAACAACTTATATCTTTGTTCTTTTGTATGATCCAAAATCGTTAATTGCTTGAATTTCATACTTAGTTCAGTTTCATATATTTGTCCGATTATAGATGTAGCATGTACCAGATGGCAAATAGCCCATCCTTCAGTAGGCTCCTCTGAAACAGCAACTTAGTGATGGTGAGCTTGTCTGGATATACACACACTCCTCCAAGAAAATATATATCTACTTAAAGTCCTTGTCTTATAGTGTGCTTTGTAACTCCCCAAAAAGGCCATCTTTACATTTTGGCATCTGACCAAAAAAAAAAAAAGAGACAAGCAAAATGCAAAACCAAAAACCAAGGAAAAAGAAAAGAAAGAAAGGAAAAAGAAAACCCTGATGGGCAAGACAGACCTCCATCTGCCAGTGCCTCTGCTTCCTTATTGCTCCCTGGTGGTCAAGCAGAATGCACTTCCAGGTCAAGGACAGGGAGCTGGATGAAGATGCCAGCAGAAGGAAAAGCAGAGGAGTTTACATAGCCTCAAGCTCTGGAGCTGTCCTGAGGATTGAAGTCAGTTAGCATTGTCCATGTTCTATGAACACGTCATAGCTGGACCTGCAAAGACACACCTAGATTCCAGTCCAGGGAAATGCGGGACCTTTGACACATGTAATAAACCAAGGTCACTCGTGGGCTTCTAAGATTCATTTAGTCTGCTTGTTCAGGGAGAGGGTAAGTGCCGTGGGCAGAAAGTCATTCCTGCCTCCCCTACGTATGGGTGTAGACAGGTGGCATGGGAGCGGTGCTGAGAGGGGACCTGCCACATAGTCCACAGCCAGCTCTTTCACACGGAAAAAGTAATGATTAATTAAATCTTTGGGTTATATACTAAAAGAATTTACATATAATTACTTCTATTAAGTATTGTTAACATGGGCCAGACAAATGACAAAAACAAAGGCTTAAAACTTGTTTTTAGTGAACAAAAAGGGTAGAATTAAAAAAAAAAAACAATTATCTTAGCTGCCAGTTCTATGATTCTGTGATCGTGTGGGGTGCTAACAGTGGTACTCAGGATTTCTTTTTATCGGGTAAGGCCAGGCACCGACTGTCATAAAGGAAGAAGTTGGTTATACTCACAGTCTCCTGTATTATGAGCCTCAAGGTATTATGTGAGCCGCCTGGGGAAGCAGTGGCGACAGTCAGGCAGCAGCAGGAGCAGGGGAGGAGGGGGAGATGTGGAGGAGAGCCTTTATTGTGGTTTCCACTGGAAGGAACAGGATTGGCAAGGTTAGCAGGTTTGGAACTAGCTAGTTTGAAGAATTTCAGAGGCTCTGGGACATAGAGGAGCAGTTTTTCATTGGCTGATGCCTGGCCCTGAGGTGATGGGGCAGGTGGAGAATGGCCCGGGGTATGAGAGCCAATAAAGACACGGTTAGGAGTCTGGGCTCTGGATTGGTCGGTTTGCAGGCTTGCTGGAAGGTAAATTGTTTATCTCCAGGAATTGGCTCACCCTGGGGCAGCAGTCCCCCCCTCCAGGGTCCTCAAGACTCCAAGATGTCAAAATATCAGAATGCAGAAAATAAAAGGCTTGGTTAAATACATGGGGGGTTAAAAAAAAAATAGTCAACTAACGAATTAGGTCCAGGTGCAGCCAAATGTGCAGAAGTGCCCAGCCCAGGAGCTGACACATGGTGCTCACCCAATAAACATTAATTAAATCTGAGTCGTGGTGCCAGATGGTCCGAGCGTGCTCACAGTCAGTCTTTGTTGGATACTGTGGTCAGGTGTGCAGTGTTCATCTTGAGAGAAAGAAAAAAGTGAGAAACTGTATACTACGTTGAGGATCCCCAGGTAAAAGAAGAACCACCCATCCAGGACAAAGAAGAGGCTTAAGTCTCTAGAAACATAAATGAACCCTTAAGCAAATACATCTTTAGCTTTATGATCTTAAAATCCATAAGGTAATTATATGTTTAGGAATTCCTTGTTCACTATGGATTTGGACTATCAGTAACAGACAGGAAACCTGAAAGTTACAGGCAACTTTGTAAAAGGTTGTTTCTCAGAGTAAAATTAAAGTTTGAAAGTGAATTATGTGTTGCAGATGGTGTGCCCAGGGGTAGACTTCTACACATGAGTTACTAAAAATAGCTTGAAACATATTTTTCTTCTCATCTGTCCTTCAGTATTGATACGATGAGCCAAATTTATAGTCACATAAAAGAATGCTACTGGAGAGAGTTACATGAAGGCAATTAACAGGACCGGTGGTGGTGGCAAGTCTAGGCCTGGAATGTTTACAGTGTACCTGTTCTAACAAGTGTCTGCTTTGAGGACGCGGGTGGAGGATGGCAATGGGACAGGTGGACCAGGGGTTAGACATTTCTCTCTAATTTTAATTGAAGTATAGTTGATTTACAATGTTATGTTAGTTTCTGGTGTACAGCATAGTGATTCAGTTTTATATATTCTTTTTCATACTGCTTTTCATTATAGGGTATTACAAGATACTGAATATAGTTCCCCATGCTACACATTAGGACCTTGTTGTTTATCTGTTTTTATATAGTAATTTGTATCCGCTAATCCCAAACTCCTAATTTATCCCTCCCCGACTCCCTTTCCCCTTTGGTAACCATAGTTCTCTATGTCAAGGCATTACTGTCAGTGATGAATGGCAGGTGCTTGAGGGTCACAGCTAAGGAAAGTAAATGCGTGTTCCTGTGCCCAGCCTTGTGACTTTCCTTTAAGTGGTTGGTTAATGATTATAACGTCTTCAAGGTCCTATAACTTAGAATCCTGACCACGCACGTTAAGAAATAATACTGAAAACAAGCCAGAGATCAGTCCAGTAATCTAAGAAGGGTAATTCCTTAGCAGTGAAAACTCTGAGCATGCCCTCTGTGTACAATTCCTTGTAGTTTGTGACTTTGCACACATCTCTTTTGCATTCATGTAGGAGCTTATCTGAGTTGATGGAAATTGCAGAAATGTTTTCACTGCAGCACAGCTGCTCTCCCTTTGGGTTTCCAAGCTGACATCATAACTCTAATTAAAGTAGCAATAGTAGCCTAAACTGCCCAATGAGAGCATTGCTGCCTGGCTTATGGTGCTGACCTAGATTTGATGTTGGTCAGGACGGTCTTTGGATTTATTCACACCACTGACACATGTCTCTTAACATTTTACAGTCCAGGATTTTATGGCCTTTTAACCTCTTGATCCCCTCCGTGGATTAAGCCCATGTAAAAAGAGAGTATTCAGTCAAATGAGATAATACGCAGAAACATTTGAATTGTCCAAAAAACAATGTAATGAACAATTGAATCAACCTACATTTTGCTTTCAGGTATTTCTCAATGTCAGTAATACTCGTGAGTTTTTGCTTCCTGGAGCTCTTTCTTTCTGTTGATGCTTCTAAGTGAGACCCCAGATGGGTCCCAGAGGGTGAGGGAGAGGGCAGCCTTCCTGGAGCTGTTCTAGGTATTTATTTGCATTCTGTTTCAGCTTTAACCTTTATGCATTTGAATTGCTCTCTTTTGGGAGTAGAGTTGAGAGAGGCATACCTTGTTTGTCTCTTCAGTCCTGGAGCCTAGAAAAGTACCTGCAAATAGTAGAGTGTAATAACTATTTGCTGAATTAAAAAATATCATTTGACTGGTTGACACAGGAATTCCCATCCTTCTTCGGCTTGAAGATTCTTATTACTCATGAATAAAAACATTTTCCTCACAAAATGCTTTCTAATTTGATAGTTAAGTCACCTAGAATAAAGAATCTAAAACATCAAAACTGAAATTTTAACAAACAGAAGTCATGATGATAAACTTGCCTTAACAAGTTAAAAAATCTATTACAAATGACCGTTATTTAAAGTCTATGATGTTGGATCGAAAACTAGGCAAATGAAAAATAATAGTATAGAAATTACAGATTTTGATTTAGATTAGTCAGAACTTAATTTAACACACACAGATAAGCAATTCCACTTTTGAAGAAAGGATCAATTAATGAAACTTGCTAAAACAATAGAATAACAGTTTGAAAAGAAAATAGTAAGAAAAAAATAACTTACATTTTGATCATAAGCAAATATTGCAGTACATTTCCAATAAGCCATGGTGTTAAATGCTGTAGGAAAAAAAAAAAGAAATACCATAATTATGGATACATGTCATTATACATTTGTCCAAACCCACAGAATGTACAACACTGAGAGTGAACTTTAATGTAAACGATGGACTTTGGGTGATTATGATGTATCAGTTAGGTTTACCAGTTGTAACAGATGTACCACTCTGGTGGGGGGATGTTGATAATGAAGGAGGCTGTGCCTGTGTGGGGGACAGAGGATAATGTGGGAAATCTCTGTACCTTCCCCTCAATTTTGCTGCGAACCTAAAACTGCTGTAAAAAAAATAAAGTCCTAATAAAAAAGAAACCCCATGCAGCTGTGTGCCTGTGTTGCAGCAAAGTGTGTTACAGCTCAGTGTTACAGCTCAGCTGGGACAGCAACCTGGGTCCGGGTGAGAGACCAAGCAGCACTCGGAGGGTTGGAGAACTCAGGTTTATTACCCTAGTGGGCCTAGAGGAGTTAACACTCCAAGCTCTGGACTCTGTCTGTAGGTTTACACAGGCTTTTATAGGCTGCCAGTCTAGACTTTGCAACATCATATGCAAATAAGGTGTAACAAAATTGACTAATTAGGAATGAGCTTTGTAGAAATAGACCAATCAGGAGTGAGCTTTATGCAAATGAGGTGTTACAAATGGACCAATCAGGAGTTAGCTCAGGGACCCAGTAGAATCTTAGGGGTAAGTTCTGCTTTCCTAGAAGCAAACGTTTTAGAAGCAAAAAGTGAGATAATGCTGCTGGGCCAGGGAACTGGATGGTGCTGGCAGGAAAGTAGTGGCCCCGCCTGGGGGTCCTGCCTGCCTTTTTCATGGGGCTTCCCATCTCACCTGTGGCCTCCTTTTCTCCCTGGCCAGCTTCGCCTGTCCATCCTTTCTCCCCCACCTTCACGTCTTCCTTCAGCACTGCCACTTCTCGTCCACACTTTCTTTCCTATTGGACAACACCCTGACATTTTTGTCCTCTCAGGGAGAACATATGATGTATCTGAAAAAACAAACTTTAAGACCATCACAGCTGTTCACGTTTCCTGAAACAGCACTACCTATTTAAAAGGGTTTGGGGTTTTTTTGTTTTTGTTTTTTCTTAAAGGAAGCCATTCGGTGCTTTGGCTCTCGGGCCACTCTTGCAGCTAGGTGGGTTGGGACTGTAAGAAAGGGTTCCTGCCCTCTGGTTACATCACAGATGCTGAGAAGGGCCATTCTGATTTAGTCACGGCACCGCACTTAATTTCTGAACTTTCTCCCCATCTTGCTGTATAAGTGGCTTATTCCGCAGTAGCTGTGATCCAGGCCCTGTGGGACCACTCCAGCCTGTCTTAATCATCTATCAATAACATTAAAAGCCTTCCTGGACAATGACGTTTGCCAGCACTTACAGGCCAAATTGGATGAGTGGCTTTTGAATGTTTTCAGTTTCTCCTCGATGTTTGTTACCCAGTTGAGGTATTTATCAGAAATAGCCCTTGGACACAAACACATTCTAGTATGTATGTGCTTTTCATTGTATTTTTTGCTGAAACTGTAGAACTTGATTTTTTGTTGGATCGTGTCCTTAGCCCCAGAAAGGAATCCTGGAAGTGTTGAAAAGAAATTATGTGTGAATTACCCCTATTTAGCAGAAGATGGTCAAAGCTGGCACAGCCTTCCCAGCTCTCAGCCAGGACTGAGTGTGAGGACTGTTGATGAGGCAGGGAGAGGGTGAGATCCGCACCCCACCTCCTCTCCACCCCTCTCCCCTCCCACCCAACACAATGCCCCATGCCCACTGACCTAGCGAGGGGCCAATGCCAGCTGGACCCCAGATTAGAAAACGAGAAACACAGTCCAAAGCTAGCAAGGGACCCAGCGAAATGGCTGTTGCACTACTGATTTCATTTGGATTCTGAATGTGATTCAGGACGTCAGTGACTTCTTCCTTGAACTTTGTGTGAAACGCGGGCAATCATGCATGTATTCTTTCCTTTCTATTTATTTTCTTTCTTTCCTTCTTTCTTTTTTTTCCTGAAAGAGTCTATAGCTTTGATCAAGTTCTTAGATCTTAGAGGAATCCAAGGCTAAAAAGTGTCTAAGAACCACAGTTCTAGTTTTTCTTCCCAGTTTAAAATAGACCTCTCCTTTGCTGACTGTGAGTTTTGTTCAAATTGTCCTAAAAGGGAGAAGTTTGAGGTATTCTAAACCTCCAGGTTCAGTTGCTGGGGCTGGGGGCCTTTTAAACCCAAACCCTTACCTTCCTGAGCACCCAGTGAATCCAAGAAACCTCTGCATCAGAGGGAGGCTGCCCTGATGAGGCTCAACAGTGTGTGGGGGTGATACTGTCCATGCCCAGCAAGATCTGAAGGCTGGGGGAAGATGCTGGGCTGCGTGGCAGAATTGGCCTGTCCAGCTCTTGGAATGACCTTTGTTCTTTTGGCTCAAGTGAGCATAAATTCCTACAGCTTTGGTATAACCCCAAATAGCTAGAAGTCCAAATATACTTTCAGAATTCTAAGTTCTAAAGTAATTTAAAAGTACATGATCTTTTGGATGGGTACTTGAACGATGTATATAAATTAAAGAGATTTCCCTTTTTAAAAATGACTGATCTGAAATAATATGAATCAAAACGAAGTCAAGTCCTAATCAAGCCCTTTTCACATGCAGTTAGGCTTTAAGAGTTTAAGGACTGTTTCTTTTTTGTGTCACACTATGTGATGAACTGACTAAGTATACATACAAGAGAAATAAATAAAGATATGAAGTTTTTATTTTTAAAAGTTTCTCTATTAATATCTTTATATCAATATTATTATCAGTATTGCAGAAAAGGTCCAGCTTTGTTTTAAAGGGGAGACTCTAAGTAACTTTTGTTTTACACTATCTGATTGGCTAAATTCCCTTCAGCTGATCTTTTGAATTATCAGTTCTGCTCACGAGTTTTATTCTGTGAACTTGAGTGAAGTTTCTGGATTTTTGCAAGTGGATTTACTTATTTGCAAAACTTTCCAAGGTTGTCTTTATTTTACTTGAACACCCATTAAATGCGAGGGTATACTTTACTGAAAGGAGATCTTGACTGAAGATTAACCAGCCAAAGCAGAAGAAAGTGATGACTGACTGATGTTAATCTACTTATCCCAGAGTTGACCATGAACCTTTAGGGCCTAAGTGCCAAACAGATCCCTCTGTTTATAAAGATGGTGCTGCCTTTGGCATCACCAGTAGCTTAGTACTGTTGGGAGGCTTTTGCAAAATTGGTCACTTACTACTTCACAAGCACAACAGAGCCTCATTTATCTATCGTTAGAGGGGAATGTGTTCCAAATAGGTTAGTTTTTCAGATAACTTAAGCTCACTTTGTTGGGAATCTTTCTGAAGGGAAGACACTGTCTTCTGAAACAGTGCTGCATTAACTTTCCCTTTTCCGGATGTCTTGGGCCATCTGGGAATGTACCTTCTGGGGCTGGAAAGCTGTGAATGTGGGGTCATTTGTCTGTTAAGCTAAGGTACCCGGATGTCTGTGTTTTCTTACTTATTCCCTCTGATTTTTATGGACCTTTTTCCTCCACAGCTCACTGTGGTAACTTCCCACACCTGTGGGCATGTTTAGGGTACACTCATTTCCTCTGCTTACCTGGAGGGCTCCATGCCTTTCCTATGCTATAATAAAGAGCACTTTAAAAGTTCTATTCTTCTAAAAATAGTAAGAGAGTTAGGATTGACAACACTTAGTTCAGGGTCATGAGTCTTACTAGTTTTAACTGTTCTCAAAGTGAGTGTGGATTAAAGAATGGCTTCCAGTTCATTATAATGACATCGGCAAAATTCTAAAACATACCTTTCTCTTTAGAAACTGTATGTACAAAGCCCCTTATTTAGCTTCATCTGAAGTCAGTCTACTAATTGTCCCTTTACCAAAAATTTTGGCTTAATTTATGTTGTATACAGTGTAACGTAGGTAACACAAATGATAAAATAATGCAAATAATAAGGACCTACGGGGAAATAAAATGAAATAAAATGAGAATTTTGAAGAGCTTACATCACTATGCCTGTAAATATAACTTTCTAGGAAGTAGGGAGAGATTTGAATATATTTAGAGTTGTGTTTCTCCCAGATTTAAGTTATCGGCCACACATTAAATGGCTCGGTGACTTGGTGTCTGTATCTATATCCCTACAAAAAGAATCTTTCCTAGTACATGCTTAACAATCAAAAAAGTAATTTTTATTTATTTTCAGTCAATTAATTCTTTTGTGAAATTTAGACAGTATCTCCATATTTCATTATATCTCTTCCGACATTTATTTATTTCACAATGCTTTTTTCAGCATTGCAAGTAGTTGCATTTAGACTGTAGATGCAAACATCAACAGCTTCCTTCCTTGGAACTTCTGTAAAGATGTGGTGGCAGTGGCTGTAAGGAGCATAGTTGGAGGCTGTGGAACTAGATGGAAACCAATTTCAGTTACAGAGAGAAGTCTGGTTACCACAGCAACTTCTCCCTTTGTTCTAGAGCAGCATTTCTTTCTTTCTTTCTTTCTTTTTTTCCTTTTCAGTTCCAGACTAGAGTTGTTTACAGTCTTTCTTCCTCACAGATTCCAGTCACCTGCAGATGTGGCAGCTGATCAACAAAACTGATTACTCTGCAGGTGGAAACCAGATAATTTAGGTCCCCAATCATGCTGGACCAGAAGCATTTAGTTGGCTTTTCTCCGCTAATAAAGTTCACAGGATGGTTATAAATCATCCCTTTGCATTTAGATTTGAAAATCGGAGCCTCATCACAATGACATTTAGCCGGTCCAGGTGGGAGCCTGAGTAATCTAGGTCAGCTACTTAGATAAAGTGACAAATCCATAGGTCAGAGCAAGAACATAAGTTATGTGACTCCTCCATCATTACTATTATTACTACTACTACTACTACTACTATTATTATTATTATTATATTGTTCAGGGAAAGGCACTTAGAGACCTAAGTTGACTTTATTTCCTCTACTGATTTGGGATGATAATTTTATCACATGTGACTTTTTTTGGTAATACTTATTTATTGAACAAAAAATTCGTTTGTTATATTTAACATGTTTTTGAAATAGTTTTCATGTATATATAAACATAATTTTGAAATGTATTTTTATACTTATAATAAAATTTTACTATAATTAACATTAAGTTAATATTTTATTGTGTATTTATTATGATAGTTGTTAAATTTATTATTAAAATTTTTATTGTTGAATTTATTTTATAAATTAAAAAAACCATAAATCACATGAAAATATTGGTGTATATTATGTCAGTATGCACTGAATAAAAACTTTAGAAAATGTCTTTATATCAACTACCTGAACATTAAAAAAAAGTAGATAGCAGTACTTTTTATGTATTTTTATAATTTTTCCAATTTTCTTTGTTAATAGTATTTTTTGAAAAAGCTTTTTTTCAATATAGCCTTTTTTTTTTTTACAAAGATGCCTGAAAGCATCTTCAGAGTTTCAAATTATGGATAGTGGTATCTTCTAATGATTCTTTTTTTTTTCAGTTTTCAGTTTTATTAGGTAAAATTGATACAGTTTGACTGCACATGTATAATATATAGCATGTAAATACATATACACAATACACTGCATATATTTTTAAAACTTACATATATGTAGAGGGAGGGTATAGCTCAGTGGTAGAGCATGTGCCTAGCATGCATGAGGTCCTGGTTCAATCCCCAGTACCTCTGTTAAAAAAATAAACAAATAAACCTAATTACCTCCCCCCAAAATAAAAACAAACAAACAACAATCAGCTCAGACAAAATTTTAAAAATTTACATATATGTACTGTTCATTGTTTCTAAGAACAGTTTAGATCTTTAGCTTTTTAAACTTACATAGTTATCAAAGGAATAAAGCCAACCACAAAATAAGAGTCAACAGAATGCAGTAATCCAATTATAAAGGACAATCAAATATGCTTATGCATATTCAAATCAGTAATCTAACTTATAAATAATACATAGTTCGTTTGTATCCTTTTTTTTTTAGATTCCATATATAAGTGATATCATATGGCATTTTTCTTTCTTTTGCTGGCTTACTTCACTTAGAATGATGAGCTCCAGGTCCATCCACGTTGCTGCAAATGGCATTATTTTATTCTTTTTTTATGGATGAGTATATATATATATAAAATAGTTTCCATGTCTTCCTTATCCAGTCATCTGTTGATAGACATTTGGGTTGTTTCCGTGTCTTGGCTATTGTAAATAGTGCTGCTTTGAACATTGGGGTGCGTGTGTCTTTTTCAATGTGACTTTTGATTATAATGTCTTAATGAAATCTGCGGTGAGAGGAAGAGGAATCTCAGAGAATGATTATGTATGTTTAAGTAGCATTCTAACGATTCTGGAAATTACCTAAGAAAGATATAATTAATTAGATGACACTGCTTCTCAACTTTGGGCCATGTTTCTGCATTTCTCACTTGATTACCTGGAAACTAGTATCATTAAACTAAAAGACATCTGCGTTTTATGTCTTGATAGAAAAAAAAAGATTAATGATACTTTAGGAAATGCTCGGACTCTAACCAGGAAATGATATCTTCTCACTAATTTTGCATTCCAGCCTAAAACATTCCCACCTAAGCCTGCTCTGTAATTAGAAATATAATAAGTTGATAAATCCAGGCATTAGGAAAAATGTAAGATTTATTCTCCACCCGCAAATATACTATATTTGTTTAGTTTATTGTCTTCTCAGTAATGAAGAAATTTTATTTACATTTGCATGTTAGAAAATAGAAAATTAAATGATTCACCAGATTTACCATTAGTGTAAATATATATAATAAAATATGTATTCTATTTTTATACTAGTTAACCATGTTTTGAGACATAAGGCACAGGAAAGGCTTCCCTGTATGTAGTATGTATATAGTAACTTTCCAGCCCACAGAAGTGGGTTGCATTTTGAACCTATGTGACAAGTAAATACTTCTATCCTCATTATCTGAAAGGAAGATACCCAGTGTGATTTCCTGTGTAGGAAAACATGTCTCAGAACACCACCATGAGGATTACAAGGCTTTTGAGTGCTGTAAAGTTGGTTTTCTGTTTAAACTTACATATATATTGTAAGGTACTTAGAAATTACCTGGTGCAAAATAATTTACCATTAACTAGAAATAATTTTAAAGGCCCATAGCCTCATAATCTCTTTTAAATAATCTTTATTAGGCACTTTCCCACAAGCACACTGTGGTCTGGAGCATAAACTTGGTATTACAGTGTTGCTGACAACTGCTTGCTCAGATTTTACGATGGATCAAAGACAACTTTTATGCTGACAGCTAATTCTAGGAGAGTGTCAGTTTCCCCGGCCACACTCTCAGAACCTGCTCCCATCCGAGACTCTGCTCTCTTCTCCACTAGCACCCACCAGCAGGCCCAGAAATTGGCTGGTCAGACCAGAGGTGCCAGGTAGGTGCCACTGCCTGAGGGAGGTGGAGATCATACAAGAAAAATGCAAGACAAAATTCCAGTCTTTAAATAGCTCGGGGCCGTTGAATAGTGGAGATGAATGTAAGAGAAACAATGAACTGACTGAACTATGGAAAGCTAAGTACTCGATTGTGTGAGGTTCAAAGTTGTTTTCTTAGAGAACCAGCCAAGAGGAAATGGAGTGAACTAGGGCTGATTTTGTTAGACATAAGGAAGGTCAAGTTTCCCTGGTGGGTTAGGTATGACATAGGACCAGAGCTTGGTACCTCTTAGTACTGGTTCATGGCTTAATGGCTACAGCAAATGAACCCAGGTCAGGAACCACCCTCATCGTATACTTGACCTTGTGGTAGTTTAGAAAAGGCTGTTTGGCATCAGCTGAGAATCTATACTTCATCTGCGGTAAAGCTGAGCAATACAATGGGTGACCTCTAGACTACATGATAAGCCAAAAGTTTGGTCTGTAATCCTCCTAGGGGTGTTATGGGGAAGGGAGACAGAGAAACTGGCTCATTTGCATGGCATCCTGCCCAGAAAAAAATTTTGCTGATTGCAGCTCTAATTTTTTTTTTTAACTCTGGAAAGAGCACTTACCATGAGAGCTACCCTTTTAACAAAATTTTAAGTGTGCAATACAGTATTGTGGACTATAGGTATGATGTTGTACAGAAAATCTCTAGAACTTACCTTGTTTAACTGAAACTCCATGCTTGTTGATTAGTTATTCCCATTTTTTCTGCCCTCAGCCCTTGGCAACCACCATTCCACTCTCGCAGTTTGACTATTTTAGACACTGCATATGAGTAGAATCATGCAGTGTTTATCTTTCTGTGACTGGCTTATTTTCCTTAGCATCAAGTCCTCAAGGTCCGTTCATGTTGCCTCACATTGCAGAATTCCCTTCTTTTTTAAAGGTGAATAGTATTCTGTTGTTAGCATCTACTGCATTTTCTTTATCCATTCATCTGTCAGTGGATACTTGGGTTGTTTCCACATTTGGCTATTGTGAGTAGTTATGCAATGAACATGGAAGTGCTAATATCTCTTCAGGATTCTGATTTCATTTATTCTGGATAAATACTCAGAAATAAGATTGCTGGATCAAATGGTAGTTTTATTTTTAATTTTTTGAGAAAGCTCCATACTGTTTTCTATAGCAGTTTTACCATTTTGCATTCCCACCAACAGAATGCCACAGATTTCTCCACATCCTTGACAATACTTATTGTTGTCACTTGGGGTTTTTTTTGGTTTTTTTTTTTTTGGATAATAACCATCCTGATAGGTGTGAAGTGATGTCTCATTGTGGTTTGGATTTGCATTACCCTGGTAATTAGTGACATTGAACATTTTTCATATATCTCTTTGCTATCTGTATATCTTCTTTGGAAAAATGTCTCTTTAAATCCTTAGCCCATTTTTAAAGAGTTGTAAGAGTTCCTTACATATTTTGGAGATTAACTCATTGCCAGATGTATGGTTTGCAAATATTTTCTTTCATTCCGTAAGTTGCCATTTTATTCTGGTGATTGTTTCCTTTGCTGTGAAGAAGCTTCTTAGTTTGATCTTAGAGGCAAAGCTTTCAGTTTTTTATCATTAAGTATAATGTGGGCTGTGGGTTTTTCATAACTGGTTTTATTATGTTATTTCTAGTTTGTTTAGAATTTTTAGCGTGAAAAGGTGTTGGACTTTGTCAGATGCTTTTTCTGTGTTTATTGAGATGACTGTGTGTGTGATTTTTATCTTTCATTCTGTTAATATGGTATATCACATTAACTGATTTTCACATATTGAAATACCCTTCCATCCTAGGGATAAATCTCACTTGGTTGTGGTGTATGATCCTTCTGATTTGCTATTAGCTTTGGTTTGCTAGTATTTTGATGAGGAATTTTACCCGTATATTCATCAGAGATACTGGCTGTAGTTTTTTCTTTTCTTGTTTCTTTGTCTAGTTTTGATGTCAGGTGAATACTGGAAGATGTTTGGAAGTGTTCACTCCACTTCCATTTTTGGAAGAGTTTGAGAAGGATTGGCACTAATTCTTCTTTAATGGGTAGGATTCACCATGAAGCTGTGTGGTTCTGAGCTTTTCTTTTTTGGGAGATCTTGGTTACTGATTCAGTCTCTATACTAACTGTAAGCCTGTTAAGGCTTTCTGTTTACTGATGATTTGGTCGTAGATTGTATATTTCTAGGAATTAATCCATCTCTAGGTTATCCAGTCTGTTGTTCATAGTAGCCTCTTACGATCCTTCTTATTTCTGTGGCGTCAGTTGTAATGACTCCTCTTTCATCTCTCATTTAATTTGAGTCTTCTTTTTATCTTAGTCTGTCGAGGAGTTTGTTAGTGTTGCTTATCTTTTCAAAAACTAACTGGAAAATTCACAAGTACATGGAAATTAAACTACATACTCTTGAACAACTGTTAGATCAAAGAAGAAAATCAAAGACGACACTAGAAAATACCTCAAGACAAATTAAAATAAAAACAAAAAATACCCAAACTTATGGGATGCAGCAAAAACAGAAGAGGGGAGTACAGTGCAATAAATGTTGGCATTAAAAAAGGAGAAAGATCTTAAATAACCTAACTTTATACCTCAAGGAGCTAGAAAAAGGAGCCTAAATTTAGCAGAAAGAAGGAAATAACAAATATTAGAGCAGAGAAAAATGAAATAGAAAAACGATAGGAAAAAATAAAAATTGAGTTGGCTTTTAATTGCAACTTTTCTTAACTCTAAAATTAAGATAATATGTGTGCCTGCAGTAGCCAATTTAATGCAAGCAGGTATCTATATCCACATGATTTGGGGCAGAAATACGAATGCAAGGACAAAATGTGTGTCAGTGTACTCGCAAGAATGCTTCACCATGCCTGTCAGCTTAGGTCTCATCCTGAGACCGCTTTACTGCTGGACCATTTGTTAAAGAATTATTTCACTCAGGTGGTGTCTGCAGAGGGCTCCGAGGCTTCACATTCAGTTACTTAGTGTGCACTAATTCTTTGCTGGGGTGCACCATGAAATGATGCTGGGTGTCTGGTTTCTCGCTTGATTCACCTTTTTCCCTGTCTAAAGCAGTCTCCAGTGGGGACAATAACCTAACACACTGAGTTCAGTATAAACAGGAAATCTGGCAGCAATAAGTGGACCAAGGGCTAACTTTGCAAAGCCAAGTTTTAATGAGTAATTTGCAAAGTAATTAATCAGGAGGCCACTGTCGGGAGGAAATGGGGTGAGCGCACTCCACACTGACTTGGTGCCTTTCCTGGCTGCCTGCGGTGATAGTATTTCGTGGGCCTACCCTCCTGATGACCAGAAAGCTTCTCCAGGTAACCTGCCTTTACCAGGATCAAAGAGAGACCGTTGTGAACTCCAGAATCCACTTCTTTAGTCTAGACAACTGCAGATCATGGCCCATTAATGACCCATCAGTGGATCAGAAAATCAATTTAGTGATTCAAAATCAGCTATTTTTAAAAAATTAAATAGAATAGACAAAAAATATCAAAATGTGTCATGTAAGGTTAAATATTTTGCAAAACAAGTTTTTTATACACATGTGAATATGTGTACACCTATGTTGGTACTGGATTGCAAAGAATATCTTTTTCTTACTGTGGATCTTGGTCAGAGAAGCTTAAGAGTCAGCTTACTGTATTTAAAACTTTTTTGAAATCTGGAAATATTTTTTCAATTACATTTTAGATATAGTGATCAAGAGATAGTTTATTTCTTTATGCTTAGGAAAAAGAACTTCTCTAGGAAAATAATGAATTTACTCAAAGTTGCTGAATTTAGACAAAAGAAATGAATATGCTTATATGACCGTCCAAAAATATGACATTAGATGTAAACTGTTTGCTATCTCATGCTATTGACTTAAGTATCCTGAAATATTTCACAGCTATATTGATAACTGTATTTTTGTAGATACCATTAAAGTATGCAAATCAATGATGACAATGCAAGTAATTTATTCAGACATTTTAAATAGCATTTCAAAATTTAGAGTCTTGACACTAAAAAGATTTAAAAAAAATCTAATAAAAAAGCACCAACAGCAAATCTTCAGGTTTTTCCTAGTAGAGAACACAACTGGGCTATTTCAAGGCTGTCACCAATACATTTTTTTTCATATTGTCTTAGAAATTTCTATAAAGCCCTATTACTTTTAGTATTTGAGCAGCTTTTTTCACCATTCACACTGGTACATTTATTTTCTTTTGGGGGGGTCAAGGAGATCATTTTGTTCTAAAGAATTATATTTTTATTTAAAGTAAGTGCAACAGTGACACACCCTAGGAGCGTTTCACTCCAGAACCGGATTGCTTGGCTTATGTCACCCAGAGCTGGTCCTGTAGCCTGTCTGTGCTTCACTTTCCTCATCCTCAAAAAGGATGAAGGAGCAGTGTCTGTGTGAAGGAGGATTAAATGAGTTAGTATTTGTAAGTCTGGCAAGTTAGGAAGTGCTAAGAGTTTGCTGTTGTGATGGCACCTCCTCAACTTTTGTTCATTCCTCAAGCATTCGCACAGTGCCTAGAGAGCAAACAGGGAGCTAGGGATGAAGGACAACCTCCAGTACTGAAGAGCACGCCTGGGCAGACCAGATTCCTGGAAGGGTGACAGGAGGCAGTCATGGAGGAAAGCAAGGTGCTAATTTGGTGGTGGAGGGGAGGGTGAGATGGGGTGGGCAGGGAGGGTGAAAACTCACTTTTCTTAAATAAGGGCTAGTTGTCCCTGGTCGAAACAAAGTCCAGATGTTGACATTTATTTTGGATTTTCCCCTTGGCCAGGCAGCCTAATTCCTGGCCTTTCCCTTCCTTCCCACCTCGTGTAGGCTTCTTGTTGCCATTTCTCTAGTGTGACTTTTCTGTAGGTGTTTGGTCTCAATGAAGCTGTTGAAGGGCTGCAGATGGGGCAGCTGTAACTGATCACACAAGACTCCGGGTCCGGCTGTGGTTCTCTCCGTGCTGATCCACATGCCTGTGGTTGGTTGGCCCACTTGTCAGAGTAGAACAAGGAGCTACTGCTTTAGTTTACAGACTTTCTTAACCTCCTCTTCCCAACCCAACTGCTAGACTTGCAAAATGCTTCAAATATTCTCTAATCATACTAGGTTGTGGCACAAAGCTTCTCAAATACATTTTGAAATACCATGAAAATGTAAGCCCTGGATGGTTTTGATTTCTCTCATAATTTGTTACACTGTGTATTTACTCGTAAAGTCAGTGTTACAAAATAGAAATTGTGTGTTGAGGTTCAGGGTTGAGAGTCAAGGAGCCATTTCAGGGAGGTAGAAATCTTACTTGTTCATCACTTTGTAAGGAACCCCAGTATGAGGCTAAGAGGATCTGAATATGAATCAGATGCTCCAGGAGCTCAGAGCTGGATTAGGGGAAGCAGATGTGGCTGTTAAGTATTAGGCGCACACTAGCAGAATGACAAATGTGTTTCAGTGGTGGCTCATTGGAGGGAGTGGCCAGTTACACTCTGGGGATGGAGGTGCTGTTAGGTAATGTGTGGTAGCGCATTACCAAGTGAGCCCCAGCTCATATTAACTGAGGACCTTCTGCAGGTGGGACACAGTGTCCAGGCGCAGGGCTACACACCGTAATGGGACAGTGGGAAGGCAGACCAGAAAGCTGCCCACGTGGCCACATCTAGCTCAGCCCTGTACACACACAGCCCCATCTGAGCTGGGGTCATGTCCCAGCCACCAGCATATGTTTATTCACACCATTTCTGTTCCTATAGGGATGGATTAGAAGCTACATCCCTGTCTGTTACAGAGATTGAGAGTATGTTTATCTTTTATAAAATATGCAGGAGGTGCTGAGGCAAGCAAGCGAAAGATAAACCCCTACCCAAGTGGTCAACATCACCAGCAGAGCAGAAACTTGATCCAAATATAACTGCAGAAAGTTAACAATGGGGAGGAATAGAAAGAGAAGCTTTGGGAAGGAGTGTGACTTTGAGTCAAATAGCACGTGTTTCACGAGTGAAGAATATATGCTAAGCCTTGAAACTAAAAATGAGAAAGTCAATTTGATGTGAAAGGAGAAACATGATGATAAAGAATTCGAATGACTGAAAGGAAACGGATGTATTAGGTGATGGAGAAACAGCTGGACACTCAGCAGTTTCATCTGGGAGGAAAAAGGAGGAGGCTAACCTAGTCCATGCGACCCTCCTGGGCTCAGTCACAGTAATGCTGAAGTCAAAGGGAAGGGAACCTTGGTGATGAAAATAAGGAGGGTTAGTTATGCACAGAAGACAAGTTTCCAGGTTGGGATCAAGAAACCAAGATGAATAAATCAATCCAGAACATTGTGTGTGAAATATGATCAAAGTGAGGGGAAGACTGTCTTCTCAAACTATACCCTGAGCGAGGGAATTCCTGGGATGGGGGCAGCAGGGATATGTGCTGATGAAGGAAAATGGCTGGTTTAAGGAGTTCAGGAATTGAGAAATAAAGCAATGAGAACAGCTACCTCAAAACCCCCTAACCTATAGAACCTCAACATAAGCAAGACCTGAGAATAAACTAAAAGGCATCAGATTGCTCTTTCCAAGCCACACCAGGTATGTGTTAGTCCAGCCCCCTGTCTCCCGAGTCAAGAAAATTGCCAGATCTAAAAACAAAACAAACAAGACTGAAAAAAAAGCCCCTAAAGATCTAAACACAAGGGCTTGATGATTCAAACCTGAAGTGGAAAGAGCAGAAGTGTCGTAACTGAGATAGGAAAAGGAGGCGGTAACCAGCGCACAGACAGGGCTTGCAGGGGAAGCAGCACCGGCCCATGAGGCAGGGTCCCTGAATTCTCATCTCACTGCTGCTCCCACCCTGCTTTGTGGTCTTGGTGAGGGGGTTGCCCAATGTGTTTCTGTTTCTTTGCTTGTAAAACAAGATTAGAATAATTGAATTCTAAGATCCTTACCACACTTAAAGATTTCCAGAAGGATAAGGAGAATAGAACAATATAAAGTGAATTCAATTCTCATCGTTACCAAGTCCAAACTCATTCTGCTCACTGCACGACCGGCCAGTAAATCGGGAGATGAGGTGTTGGGGCAAGCAATAACGACTTTATTCAGAAAGCCAGCAGACGGAGAAGACAGCAGACTAACATCCTGGAGACCCATCTTCCCCAAGTCAGAATTCAGGCTCCTTTTATACTAAAAAGGGGAAGAGGTGTGGTTGGTTGTTGCAACCTTCTTGGCGTCAGAATCCTTTGCTGTTGCAGCTGTCCACTAGGTCAAGTCACTGTGTCCCTGTAAACCTCCAATAAGACAAATGTTATTCTCTGTTCTGCACCTTTTTCTCTCTATGTGAATGGAGAAGTCTTAATACCCTTAACGATCAGAGCCTTGAGAATGGGCTATCCTGTATATTTCAGGCTAGAGGCAACATTCTTTTCCAAAAGGTGGGAACCAGCATGACTCAGCTTGGGGAACAGGGCACAGGGTTAGACCTAAAGGAACAGACCTAATATGGAGTCAGATTTGTTCTTCCCTATTACGTCATGACAAGTTCAAAATGAATTCACTACTCAGGAAGTAAGAAGGAGGTTTCTATCAGTTGGTCATTTACTTTTTTCTCGTCTTTTTTTAGATTGCCAACTCACTCACTCTTAATCTAGGTTCACAAAAAAATCTATTCCATCCCTTCCTCAAAACCTTCCTGGAATGTCAAATTGTCTTCGTAAGACTTCTCTCCCAATTTCAATAAGAATAGGCATATTTTGAATCATTAAAGGCCGTAATGTCCAAAGTTTGTACATATTCTGCCTATTTTGCTCCTGCCTTGCTGCTTCTTGAGACGCCAGGGCCCTTGGTTTTCTTGGCTCTGTGGGTGCTACATCCTGGGGAATATACTAGCCAAGGAATTTAAACTGTGTCTGTTTAAAGTTGCAGCATGCAGGTTGAGGGAAATGGGTTAAGGTGGCCAAAAGGTACAAACTTGGAGTTGTAAGAGAGATAAGCCCTGGGGATGTCATGTACAGCATGGTAACTACAGTTAACAATACTGAATTGTTTGCTAACAGAGTAGATCTTGGAAGCTCTCATCACAAGGGAAAGAAAATGTGTAACTATATGAGATAACAGATGTTAACTAAACATATTGTGGTATATATACTTATATCAAATCATTCCACTGTACACCTTAAACTTATACAATGTTATGTGTCAATTATATCTCAATAAATCGGGGAAATCAAGTTGCCTTGTGCAGTAGAATATTGCTTGGTCACTTCAGTCATAGTGATAAGCATCAAATGAAAATTGTGGGGCACACATTGCCTTGTTTCTGCTAGAGTCAAGTGCTTTTTCTCTTGTTCAGTGTAATTGGGAACACATAAGAAACCAAAGGATAGAAAAGTCATTTCAGCCTGCCAATTAAATGTGGCATTGGACTGACTTTGTTTTCCTAGGGTGCTAATATGACCCTAAGAAATCAGAAGAGTGGCACCCCTCTTTTTTCTCTGGGTTCCAAAAGAAAAATAAGTTATTTAAGAATGTTGTCAAACCTTCCATAAAAATACGCCTTTAGTAAGATTGAACAAGACACTCTGCGGCCAGAAGGGGCAAATCAACAAGAGTGGAGTTAGAGAAAGACGCTAGAAGCTGAGAGTCAGATGACAAGACTGAGCAGCACAGGGGAGAGTCCTGCTAAGTTTTAGACAACAATCTTGGTCAAGTTACATTTGAATTGCTGATGAGCTGCCACGTAGAAGATGCTGCAGAGATAATGACAGTTAAGATTCCACCGGATGAAGGGATCTGGGGTGGACAGTCGGACTGGGGACCTACAAGTGTTGGGTAGATGATAGAATCTGAGTACAGGTGATCAATAAAAAGGGTGGGCAGGAGACCAACGGTGGAATTTTGTTTTTTTAATTAACACGAGCAAGAAAAAGTAGTCTTCAAGGCTATGTCTACACTAAACTGGCAAGTGAGGTTGAAGGGTCCAGAACATCTTTTAGTGTTCACCACCATCCTACAACCTGGAGTTCCCCAAGAAGTTTTTGAAACGGATGCTCCGTCTGCATTCCAGGTAGGATATTTTGTGGTGGGTCCTGATTGCTTTGTGTTTTGATTCTTTTTCGGAATAGCCACTAGCGTGGATTCAGGTGTTCCACTGATCTTTAGAGCGTTGAGTTCATTCAGATTCTGAAATATGAGCTTTCTAATGAGTTTAAGCTTGTGCATGACCTGTCTTGATTGTGCACTTGGAAAGATTATCAGGAAATCCCGGGAAGGGAAGTGTCATTAAGAAAATTCCGGGAGAGAGAATCGAGGGCAAGGAAAGTCTCAGCTGGAAAATCCTACCCCTGTTTGGGCGAGGATAAAGGGAGACTAGAGGCGAGCTAGCATTGTTTGTAAAAAGCCAGATACTGACTCTGAGATCAAAAACAGACAAAGTAAATAAAAAATTTTATTTTAAAAATTCAATAAAGCACCAGGGAAGAAAATAATGATTATCACAGAGTCTATCAGAGGTTTCAGTTAAAGAGGAGGGAAGAAAAAGAGTGTGTTAGACAGGAGTGGCCACTTAGTTTAAAGGAGGCTTTTATGAAAATTAGATTGAGAAAGTGACATTCATAATTGATGACATGAGGGTAGTAAAACGTTTCCTGCACTTTCTGGTATTTTTAATTTGATTACTCTGTATCCTCTGAGATATGGAAGAGCATGGGTGACTTTGTAACATTAGTTATCTGTCCAAGTTGAATATTGTAGATGTATGTGTGTGTGCTCTGTATAATAGGGCCAGAATGTGAGTCTGTAATGTGTAGTTCAGTTTTGAGATTCTTAGCCTGGGTTGCTACTCATGTGTAGAATTTAAGGTGTATTGACAACCAACGGATTGTGTTTGAGTCTTTGGCATTTGAATGAGGATATATTTTCTTTTTCTCTCTTACTCCACAAATAAATTGTGTGAGTTTTAAAAATTTCTACTTCAATGGCATACTAGAAAATTTCAGAATGGTGGCAGAGTGAAAGCTCACTTGAAATTTTAACTCTGACATAGACGTGTTTTTCCCTTGCCAATACAGGGAATCTGCAGGGACACTTTGTTTCCAGACAGATGGAAAATTCCTATTTTGGGAATCAACTCTGACTATTTTTAAATAGTATTCAGCCATTACTTAATCTGGGGCATGGCTTTTGATCCACTGCTCCGAGGATTAAACAAAATTCTGGGTTTCAAGTGAAAGGTCAATAACTACCACGCAGGCCTGTGTGGAAAAGGCTGAGTTACGTGGTTCACTGGTGCGCTTGCATCTGAGGTTCGTTCGTGTGGGACTAGCTATTTGTTTTGGGTTTCTTGGTAAATGTTTTTTCAAAATACATTTTGACAGTTGTTTGATGTATCAGGATACCGTAAGTGGGTCCAAATCAGTCTGACAGCTTGTTTGCATTGAGGTCTCTGTCTTTGCTAAGTGAAGTGTGGGTGTTGCTAAGACACAGTTTTCAAAGTATTCGTGACCATGATTGATGCCTGGACGTATTTCCCAATGTATATGTGCCTTTAGCTTCAGTGCAGTCTGACTGACTGCAGATTAAGTAACAAATGAAATTGAGACTCAGTGGAAACGTGAAGCTAAGTCAGATAAAGAGCACTAGCATTACCCTCGAGTGTGGATCCGAGTGGAAGAAGAATCTGGGATCCTGATGTCATGATAGCTTCCTCTGAAATGTGATGCTCTCAGCCTGTGAAGAGACTGCTTGTGTGTATGTGCAGTATTTCAGTGTATATCTATTTAGAAAGGACTACCTGGGTTATATTTATAAGTATACAGATACACACATATATTATAGATTATATATGTGCTAGATAATCCTCTCAAATATATATAGAATATAATATATATAGAGAGAGAGCCAGAGAGATGGAGAGGGACAGAGACAGAGCATACACCCAAGTGTGTGCATGCACTAGTGCATACGTGTGTGTGTGTGTGTGTGTGTGTGTATTCTGTGGGTGGATGTGTGAGTGCACATGTAGGTATGTACACATATATTTAAAGCTATACCCCAGATGGCTGGAAATCTTTCTCACATTGCTTCCCTGTTCTTCAAGTACATTCCTGAACAGTGTCCTTGAAGTTGTGAATAGTTGTGAATGCCCCTAGGCATCGGTAGACATAGCATTATCTCCAGTTCTGGGGAGATAATGCCTAAGCTTATAGATTAAAATATATTCTTGCTTTTTCTTTAACAGTTTTTCTTCTCTAAAAAATAAAGGCAACGGGAATCTTTCCCAATGATTTTCTTTTTTTAATGTGAAATCATTTGTTGTCCTCAGGCCCAAGAATCTTAAAGGGTAGATATCATCATAGAACCTCAGGAGCTACTATCCTGAGATTAGGTCTAACTTTGAAATGTAATTTCCATAGGATCCCATGGTTCAAATTTATGGTGTCCTGAACTAAACCTGAAATTTTCAGATTACCACGGAATAAAAATTTGTTTGATGAGAAAGCCCCCTGTGCCTAGTAGGAGAATAAGCTCTAAGACTCCAATATTTACAGGCATCAGAATTTATCTTTGATGTCATAATGGCTTTTTCTGAATCTGTACCTGTTCACCAGGAAAGCCTAGATATCTGCTTCCAAATTAAAGCTATATATGGTGTAATATCTATCCTGTATAATCATAATGTTATAATAAAGATACATCATGTAATAAGTTATTTCTAAATATTGCCTTAAAACATGGCTGTAGATGTATCAGAAGGAAAAATATGACCTGACTTAGATAATATAATTAGCCTCTGGGTTATTATTATTATTAATGCACCGAAATCTCATTAATTCACACACAGTTTGGAATTGATTATTTAAGTGAAACCTTGGCCTAAGTCTCCAATTTCTCTATTTATAATAAAAGTAGAAATAATAAGTATGGACGGAGTAGATTTTAAGAGGAGGAACACAATGAGTGCCTCTAAGTGCTAAGCAGCACAGGTGTTACTCATTGAAGTCGCAGGTAGCCTCTGAAGGAGATGATGTCACCTGTAGTTTACCAATGAGAAATCTGAGGTTTATGCTAAGTGATTAACCAAAGTCATGTATCTGAGAAAATGGATTGAGGATTTGAACTCGGGCCCCATGCTTTTTTGAGGACCACACCTCTTTCTCAGTTCCTTAGGAATTTTCATTCTTTCATTCAAGAGTATTTACTGAGCAACACCGTGGTCCTAACAGTATGTTAAACATTATTCTTGCAAGGAACGTGCTTATTATAATGTTTAGTGATCGTTCTTACCCAGGCACTCCAGCAGTGCTGTCGGGCTTCGGTGTGCTGGGGCTCTCCTGGCCTGGGAGAGACTCCTCTGCATACATTCCAAATGCTCAGATCCTAATAATTTATATTCCTCTGAACCTCATGCCTATCCCCAACCAGCCTAATTAGTTCTGTTTTGCTCCACTTCATTTTGTGTGTTCATGGAACTTCTTACCGCTTAAAGTCAGGATTCAGTATAGGACAGGACCGATAAAGCCCAGCCTTCCTCAGCAGTGGCCACTTCCTGATAGCATTGTGGGCAAAGGCTCTTGCTGAACCTGAACTCTGAAAATGTTCTCCACTGTTGAGATGATGACGTGAATGAAAACCAGTTAGAACTTTAAGGTAGAAGATCTCAGAATCTATTCTGAGAGTCAGATGGGAAGAAGTAGCTGTGAAAATGTCTTATTTTGAAAATCGGGAGCAAAGGTTTTCTTGTTTGTGCTGCCAGTTTCGTGTTTCAGAAAACAGCTGGCCCTTCTGATGGTTGAGTTCACAAAAAAATGGTGTGCTTCCTCCTCAGCTTTAAGTTCAGTGAGCTTCTAGGTTCTTAGGTCTGCAGTATTTCTCCCTCCTGTCTAGCGAGGCATAAGCATTATTCTTGTTGAAATGCACAGGAAGGCCTAGCAGAGTTCCTGCCATGTGGAAGCCACTTGTCTTGCTATTTTCATCACTGCTAATGTTAGATGTGATTTCTTTAAAGCCTTCCTTTAATCTCCGAGATACACGAAATTCTAAGTGTTCCTGTGAAATGTCAGTGAATGGAATTAAGCAGGCAATTAAGCAGAGACAAGCTACGTTGGCATAACTACACCTTAGCATATATATTTTAGAAAAAAAGTAACTCAAAAGGTGAAAAAGTTGAAGTATTTTTAAAGATGCCTGGGGACTTGTTAGCAATGGATGCCCTGGCACACTGTTTCTATTATACACTTTTATCTTGGAAGAATGGTGGTGTTTTATGATAACAAAGTTTCCTCCCAGCCTGTGATAAACTAATGGGTTGTATTTTCCCTCTCATTACTGGCTGAGACTTCTGCTAACAGCCAGGCCTCACTGGCTCTGTGCCAGGATTGCCATCTGTCCTCTTACCCATGTTATAAAGCATGTCCTTTCATGTCCCGTGACCCAAATGGAAACAACTCCAATGATTGCTTCACACACAGTAGAAATGAGGCATTGGTGCACACTGAGAATCTACTGTTTTGTCATCTACTTCCTCGAGAGTCAGACCTGCATAGGGTGCTCCTTCTATAGAAATAATTTATGGAGGAAAAGGAGAGCAAAAAAAGAAAAAGACAAAAAAGGATAAACTTCTATAGCGCTCCACTGAAGTGAGATACCAACCCCAGGAATTTCTCTAGTCATTATGTTGTGAACAGCGGGTGCTTGTGCAGTTACCAGATGAATTACATCAGTGTATGTATGCAAACTGTAAAGTGCAGTCCAAAATAGAGCTTTGCTTCAGAATTGTGTTTTCCTTATTCACTTGTACCCAGATCAATCCATAATTTCCTCAACATTCACTTTCCTTGGTGTGTTGAGCGTTGTGTATAAGCATGTTTCACCTTGCATGTCTGTATATTCTAGACATCGAAGACTAGACTCTCACTTAATTTTAATACATCTTATTTGCTAAGAAAAGAGTGGTAATTAAGTGGTATCTTTGCCAAAAAGAAATAAAGAAAAAAAAAGTTAGAATGATTCCTTTGGTCTTGTCTTACAGTTTTTGTTTCCATACCTGCTGGAAATTAACTTTAACAGTAACGCATTTAATCAAGTTAAAAGACCTTTTAAAAGTAGCTTATGCAATAAAATCATAAACTATTGGCCCCTGTGAAATGCTAAGTGTGCCAGCAGTCTTTAAACCTTTTGCAAAAAGAATCATGGAAAAGGTTTACATGAATGGGTTAGATTTTATTTTAAAATTCATTAAGTGAATTAACAAATATGAACAATTTGCCTTATAAGTTACTGTAAGTACTTTCAGTAAAGGAAAATAGGAGTCAAGTATTGGAGTAGTAATCAAGTCTCAGAGCAATGGTTAGAGAGGAATAAATGTGTTTTGAAATAACAGAAGAGCCATGATTTCAGGTTTTTTAAAAAATATGAGCTGTAATTTATATAAACAATCAGTTATTTCCACTTTGGGGTTGTTTTCTTGCTTAATAAATGGAATACACAGTTACGTTTTTAAGAAGGAGTTAATTGCAGCAACATGGATAGACCTAGAGATGATCATACTAAGTGAAGTAAATCAGAGAAAGACAATTATCATGTATCACTTAGATGTGGAAGCTAAAAAAAATGATACAAATGAACTTATTTATGAAACAGAAACAGACTCATAGACACAGAAAACAAACATGGTTACCAAAGCACAGCCCTAGACCAAAGGCTTACAGGGGCTAGAACGGCACAAGCTATAATTTTTCTAGAATGGGTTGAACTGCTCTCAGCTCAGCCAGTTCCTCCCAGCCCTAGTGTTGCCAGGTTTTCTGATTTTTTTTTTTCAGGGAAGCCAGAAATTCAGAGTCCCTGTGGGAAACTTCTTGATTTGTACGTGTTGGTAACTAATCGAAAACTTTTTAAACGTCTTATGACTCTGGCCCTCAGGTGGCCATTTTGTGGCTTCTATTCCCAGCATTTCATATTTTAAACCAGTTTCTCTGGCTTATCCAACTAGCAGGATTAGATTTGGTTAAGGACAATAAAGGATCCCTGGTTTTCACAAATGCAGATGTGCTTGAACATATTTTTAAATGCATGGACTCGATCCCACATCAGAATGTATTCAGTGGTTGCCCAGCGAACTCAAGTGCCTTCAGGAAAGAAAATTTCATGTCTTCAAAGAACCTAGAGTGGGAAAGCACCGGGGATAAAGCCCTCATTGCTCCAGCTGACTGCACCCATCCCCTTTTTTTAACCATTCATCCCACCTGGAAGCATTTGTTCAGCGTCCATTTGCCATGTCAGATTACAGGCTTCTTGAGGGCAGGCAGAATCTGTCGTGTTCCTCTCCGTATCCCCAGCATCTTGTGTATGGCAGGCTTTGTGCAAGTATTTACTGAATGAATGAGTAAGAACATAATGTAACTTAAAGCCCAAGGAGGGAATGTTGGTGAGGATGTGGGAAAATTGGAACTCTTGTGCACTGCTGGTGGGAATGTGAAATGGTGCATCCACTTTGAAAAACAGCATGGAGGTTCCTCAAAAAATTAGAAATAGAATTTACCATATCATCCAGCAATTCTATTTCTGGATATGTACCCCCCAAAATTGAAAGCAAGGGCACAAAGAGATATTTGCACACCCATGATCATAACAGCATTATTCACGCTAGCTAAAAGGTGGAAGCAACCCAGCAGCATGAACAGATAAACAAAATATTATACATACATAAAATGGAATATTATTCTGCCTTGAGGAAGAAAATTTTGTCACGTGATACAACATGGGTAAAACCTGAAGACATTATGGTGAGTGAAATGAGATAATCACAAAAGGAGAAATACTGTATGATTCCACTTATATGAAGTGTCCAGAGTAGTCAAACTCATAGAGACAGATGGTTAGAATGGTGGTTACTGAAGGCTGGGAGGAGAGGGCAATGGGAAGAGATTGTTTAATGGGTGCAGAGTTTCAGGTCTGCAAGATGAAAAGAGTTCTGTGGATGGTTGGTGGTGATGGTTGCACAACAGTGTGAATGTACCTAATGACACTGAACTGTGTGCTTAAAAATGATTCAAGTGGTAAATTTTGTTATATATATTTTGCTAAAAACATGTAATTTTTTTTTAATTCAGGAAATTCACGGTCACGGTATTCTACCCTGGAGCTTTTAAAACTATCCCAGACTATCTGTAGTGTTTTTGAAGTAGCATGGTAGTAAAGGGAGGACTTAAAGCTGGGAGCTGGTAGACCTAGGTCCTGAGAAGTCATTTGATTTCTTAGAGCCTCATTCCCCACACATGTGTCATGCTGTCTCCCTTGAAACAACTTAGTAGTAAGGTGAAGATGATGAGAAGAAATATGTATGAGAAAGGTATGCATGCTAGATTAATCTGGGCCAAACACATTATGCTCTGGGGGAATCAATGTATTATTGAGACAGAAACCTCCTGGTCACATAGCCAACATGTGAGATCCTTGTGGAACTGATGCCCCAGCGTGATCGTTCCCAGTTCAGTTAAATGGTCGACTGGGTGTAAAAGTTTGCCTCAGTTACTGAGAAGGTTTGCTTTGCTTTGCTGTTGTCTTCATGATGATGATGATATTATTTAAGCATTGTTTCCTGTGTGCTGACCTGCCCTGGGAGTCAGATTCTTCTCTAGCTCTCAGAGTCAGGTGAGGGGGGAAGAGAGTCCAGGTGCAATAGGATATCGAATTCCGAGATGCAGTGCCCCACCCTGAGGTGCAGCATCTTCAGGTGACCTTGACCAGCCCCGGGAGCCATGTGAATGTCTGTTGTTCAAAGCAGCCAGATTTCAGCAATTAGAGAAGAAAGCATAAGCGTTTTAATATTTCCATTCTCTAGAGATTGGCATTATTAAGAAAGCAAGCTCTCAGTTTCCTGTCACATGCTGTATCGAAGCTCATTGTTGAAGAGGACGTTATCTTGAGGCCAAGAAATTAAACGAGATTCTCTACTCGTTCTGAATCATAGATGGCCCAGTTTATCCACCCTAATGTTTTAAAAATGAACACAACCAAATGCCTTGCATGTTGCTACTTGCAGATTGATTCTTCCCGTTGTTTGGAGAGCTTTCAGTCACATCATGCACTAAAATTAATTCAAGATTGATTAAAGGAGTTGAATGTAGAAAACAAAACCATGAAAATCAAGAAGAAAAGACTGATGACAATTTAGTTTGGGGAAAGGATCTTGAGATATAACTGCAATGAAAAAATTGCAAAAGAAAAATTGATAAATTTAACTACATTGATAAGTTTAACTGCAAATAACTTCTACATATCAAAAATATAAAAGTTAAGCAACATGTTAGGAAAATATTTGCAACAACTATGATAGGCTAAAAGCTAATATATAAATCTCTCTAATTAATTATAAAAAACTTTATCATCCCAATAAAATAATGGACACAGGACATGATTAGGAACATGATTTTTCTTTACAAACTAAGAAATGTAAGTGGCTAGTTATTGTGAAAAAAGTAATTATCTCTAGATATTAAAAAGATGCAAACTTAAGTAAGATGAAGACTGTTTCTCCTATTAAACTGGCAAAATTTTTTTTACAAGATAACCTTCAATACTGGCATTCATATACTGCTGGGTGGAGTATAAGTTGATATAGCTTTTCTGGAAAGCTATTTAGCAGCAGAAACTAAGAACTTTAAATGTGATCATACACATTGACTCAGAAACTGTTCTAAGGAAATAATTAGAAATATCTGTAAAGATTTATATGTAAGGATGGATGTTCACTGCAGCATTATTTGTAGCAGTGAAAAACTAAAGATAAGACAAATGAACAACAGGAAATTATTTACATAAATTATGACTCATCAGTGATGATACTAAAAATCAAGAGTCAAAAAATATTTATTAAAATGTTCAGTGTGAAATGTGCCCAATTATATAATGTATAATTGTGTGAATGTGAACAATTACATAACAATAGATGCCATGGCAAATGTATACATGTGTGTTGAAGAAGGATTACATGACAATCAGCAATGTGTTAGAAACAGTTATCTCTGGATGGCCAGATTATAAATAATTTCAATTTTCTTTATCCCTTTCTGCCTGTTCTAGATTTTCTACAGTAAAATATTATTTTTATAAATGGGGAAAAGATTTTTAAAAACTAAATTGCCACGAAAACAAATTTATTGTGAAAAAGATTCTGCATCTTTTCTGTAACCTTTTTCCTGGCACCATCACTCACTTCATCGTTAATGACTCCCCATAACCATCAAATTACTGAATCTTGTAAAGTCTTCCACCTCAATGCTTCCTAGACCTGGCGCCTGTGTTTTCCTGCTTACAGTCACCCATTACTTATTGCCAGGTCAAAAAAACTTTCATTTTCTTTCCATTGCCCCGGGTTTGAACCCTGATCCTAGGCCGAGCACGCACCGCCCTTGGGGACATGCCTCTCACCTGGCGCTCACACGTCCTCAGACTTCCCCATCCCTTCAACCCACGCACCTGGCCTTTCACGTCTCTACGATGTTCCTTCCACTGGCAGTAGACTGTTCATTTGTTCATTCAACAGACATTTACTGAGCAAATTTCATGTGCCAGCCAATCTGGGCCCCAAAACGAATTAAATACGCATCTCTGCCTTACTGTGGTTCACAGTCAACCTGTGGAGGCAAATGAATAAACAACTAGTTATATTTTGTATGATAAATGCTAGTTGTGTTGACTGTGTTATTCAGTGGTGGAACTCGGATTTGGACCCAGGTCGATTTGCCTCGAAAATCATTTTGCTTTAAGATGAAGAAAGATGAAAACAATGGCAGTGGTCTGATAATGGCTGGCACCTGGGTGCATGCAGGGGCGGAATGGGAGCTCAGGCTGCAGAATGGCCCTGTCTGCCGGGCGCAGGGGTTAAAACTGAATCCTCTTTACAGCTGGAATAACGACACATAATAACTAATGCTTGGTACCACCCCCTGTTCTAAGTGCTTTGCACACACTGACTCAGTTCATCCTCACAAGGACTTTATGAGGGAGGTCAAACAACTGTATCTTTTTTAGAGATAAAGAAACTGAGGCTCAGACAGATTAAGTCATTTGCACAGTGTCACATAGTAAGTCTCTGGCTCCGGAGTCTGAGCTCTTTACTCTGTGCTATAATAACTTCTTTTATGTGCTTAGTGTCTTGTCTCTGCAAATAAATTATAAAACATGGAAGGTCAGAGACTCTCGGAGGCACTTTTGTGTCCCTAGTACAACTCTAGACATTGACACCAGTAAATATGAATTGAATTGTACAGCGAGCCTTCAAATTCTCCGGTGAAATACTCTTACTTGCTTTGATAATTATCCAGACCTATGTTGTGAAAGAAGAGTGGAGAAAAAGAAAGGGACTGTTGATTGCACCGTCTTAATTCGGAATATATGTCCTTCAGAAGCAGGTAACACATCTGTGTTGGCTGACTTCACACGACCTGGTCCTTACGTGGCAGAGTCAGGGTTTCTTCAAGTCAGACGTGATCGTGGCAGTGGCCTCTCACTGGTTCGAAACTGTAACTTGACTGAAAGGCTCTACAAACATGAGTCTGGAATGTGAGAGGCTCTTGCTCTTTTTAAATTCACTTGTTCTCAGCCTGTAGCTTTTTAGAGGAGAGAATGAGCAGTGCCGGGTTGGATTCCAGCATAATAGAGTCATAATGTGTAAGTGTCTAGGGGACGCTATGCAAATGAACACTTGTTTCCTGCTTGAGCCCAAAGATAGCGCAGTGCACTGGGGTATCGGGAGTCTTACCTTTCCCGTCGTGGGACTGATGCTGGCCGACGTGCACGGCCACAGTAGGAATGTCACAGAATCTTGCAGCCCGTGAGTATAGAGGGTGGAACATGCTAATTCTTTTCTCTTCGCCCCCACCCCCACCCTCACACATGCGGGAGGAGCAAGCTGCTGTGAGGTCATGTAAGGACACACTGCACTTCTCATTCCAACCGTAGCATCGTGTTTGCTCTAACAGAGCAGCAGGGCAGAGGGGAGAGACAGGGGAAGAGCGAGGACATCTCACAGCACCCTCTCCTGCCATGGCTTTGTCACAGCTTTCCCCATCACAGCCCGACCTCTGTGCCCACAAATCAGAATCATTTTTAGCCTTTGAGGCCAGGCTCAGCAAAGATCTCTTTAATAACAATACCAGCAGCTAACAACCTTAACTGAGCACATTTACCAAGTGCGAGGCTCCGTGTTGCGTTGGGAGATCAGTGCAGGTACCCGCGGGGGGCTGTGTTCAATGTTCTTTCCCACGTTTACCAGCTGCAGAAACTAAGGTTCAGAGCAGTTTAGTGAATTGCCTGAGATGGAGGGGCCAAGACTCAGATCCAAGCTGTGTTACTCCAGAGCCCAGGCTTTGAGCCTTTGTGCTATGCTTTCTTGGCCACAAAACTTTTGGCCTCTAAATGCTCCGTCCTTCCACTTCCAGCCAGGAGTGATTTAACCTTCTAACAAATTCTCACGGTGCTTTATCTGCGTTTCTTGCAGGGGCTTACCAGTGTTAACATCCTCTTACCGTTACTATATAAAGTGTTCACATTTCCTGTTAAACTGGGGGTGTGGAGGCAGAGTGCATGCTGTATCCCTTGGCAGTATTTCCCAGAGCTCAGCAGCCCCTCAGACAGAACTAAAAATTAAACAAGGTTCTTTCTGATCAGAGCTGCCCCTTCTGAGCACCTGCACCTTGATGGAATTTAGGAATCTAGAAAACCACCTGTAAGATTTCTTCAGCTCAGATTTCTGAAAGAAAAGTAAAGATTTATTTGAGAAAGGTTGAATCATGGTTTTCCTAACAAAAGCAGGTAAATCATATACCATAGTCCACCTTTTAGTCCCTTTCCCGTAATACTCCCATTCCTTGCTTCTGAGAGACCATTAGCATCCCAGTCTGACCAGAACCTCTTCTTGCTTGTGGTTCAGATTTGTGATCCTTTTCTGTGCATCACATTTGTTTTGTGTCAGAGTTGACGCCACTTGGGGTCCCCTGTGAGAGGCCGCAAAGACACATCCCTCTCATGTTGCTTCAGTTCAGACGTTAAAGGGTCTGGTTGTCATTAACTATACTTTGAGGTTCTTCTATTACATACTTTTATCCACATGGATTTCAGAACATTCTGGGAAATAACCTGTTCAGCTATTTGTTGCGCCAGGAATGCACACTCAGTCTCTCTTTCTGTTTCTCTCTCCATCTCCCTTTCTCTCTCTCTCTCTCTCTCTCTCTCTGCAAGGCCGTTTCTCTCTAGTCTTGCTTCTTGGGCTATGACAGATGAGAAACGGTTTTAAGTTCATATCCTCATCCGGTTTTTGACAGAAGACAGCTGTCTTGAGGACGAACCCGGCTCTATAGTACCTCCCATGATCCACCCTTAAACATCTTTCTGGATGCATTACTCAAGATTCTTATGTTTTCCCCTTTAGCCATTTCATAATCACTGGTTTCTAAGCTATACTAGCAGAGTATTTTGTTCTTAATTATGCACAGATACTTCTCAGTGAAGGAACCAGTGGGGGGAAAAGGGAAGAAAGAAACTAGTGTGTCCAGTTTCACTAGTACAAGCAATGCCATCCCTTTTCCTCAAAGTACAGCCCTAAACAGGATGTCCAGTTGGAGCACCCCAGCCCCACCCATCCTCGCCGATTTCTGTAAATCACAAGGTGCTTGCACCTGCCCTGAACTCAGTCTTGCTGTCTGTGCTGCCTGCTGGGAGCACAGTCCACAGCTGGCTCTGATGTTGCTGCCACCGCCCCCGACTCCCTCCATCAGCATAGCAAGGATTCTGGCAAATCGGTAATGTGGTCCCCGAACCTATGGGTCCCCTCTGGGTTATACTTGTTTGAAGAGGCTGGAGACAAAGACATCCCCAAAGCCAGGCTGCTCGAAATCCCTGAGAGAAAATTCTTGCTCTTGCCATCGTGACAGGAGGGAGCTGAGCTCCCCGGCGCTTCCGTGGAAGTGGGTTCGGCAGAGCTGCTCCCCGCACTGGTCCTGCTGCTCCTTCATGGCCACGGCTGAAGCCCAGGTATGGTCTTGCCGTTTGCTGAGGTTCAAGAAGACACAGAAAAGTGGCCCCACAGAGCCAATGCTGACTCCCAGTGGCAGCTCCC
The DNA here is from genome assembly GCF_009834535.1 of Camelus ferus. Taxonomy (NCBI): domain Eukaryota; kingdom Metazoa; phylum Chordata; class Mammalia; order Artiodactyla; family Camelidae; genus Camelus; species Camelus ferus. The sequence goes on along the minus strand of NC_045709.1, from coordinate 17,702,436 downwards.
TGGCCTTGCCCCCTGTCCAGGCCCTGCTGGGCCACCCAAGCTGCAGCGGCTTCTCCAGGGCCCAGAGTGCATGCACCTTCCCTCAGAGGCTCGCTGTCAGGAGCGCCCTGGGGGCGTGGCTGTCTTCTTCACTCCCTGAGCCCAAGAGCATCGCTCCGATGGAACCCCTACTACCGTTGGCCCTGCAACATGTTCTCCAATAAGTCACTTCATGGACCATACCACTGTCCCTTCAGCGTCCAGCCCTGGAGGCAGTTCCGCTGGCTCTGTCTCCTCCCTCCTTCCGGAGGCTCCCTCTCTCAGGTACCTCTGTCCTTTCCTCCGTCCGGTCTTGGACGAGGGACTGTCATCAGACAAATCTCAGTAACTGTGAATCTGAACTAGAAGGGACTGGGGTCAGATCAGTGCACCAGAAAGACCTTCTGCTTCCATGTAAACTAGTGGACACACCCAGACACGCGGAGACGACCCCACAGGGCTCCCCCCGGGGACGCAAGCTCCAGCTGTGAGCAGGAGGAGCCCTCCCTCACCCTCAGGGGCTGAGCCCAGGCTTTGGGTCCACCTAGATGTCCAGTCTCATACACAGTTGTCTTACTGCCTGTAAACAGAGGGGGGTCTCTCACTGAGTGCCGCAAGTTTCTTCCAAGTAGGTTAACTTTTATTTCTTGTCCTCTCTTTTAATTTAGAAATTTCTTTATTGTTGATATAAATTTCATAAGTAAATACTTACAAAACATAACTTTAACCTTTTCCACATAGAGGAAGGACTTTTAATGTGTAAAACTTCTTCCTCCAAAGAATGAACCGTGCCATAGTCTCACACTTAGCATCTGGGGTTAATCAGATAAATGGATATTTCAGTGGCACTGAACACTGTTTTCTCCTTGGTGGATTGTGACCCACTGGTGGGACATCATCGGCTGTTTCAGTGACATAGAGACACAGTAATAGTAGAGTAGGACAGACTAGGAAAAATGAGTGCCTTATACAGAGTAAGGCTAAGTACTTTCTTTCATGAAACTGTTATCTCAGCTGTATGTTTATGTGTGTGCGTGTGTGTACACAAATCACCCATTTACCTGTGTCCTGAGTGTCCTCTGTGTGAAAAGTGTGCGTCATCCCAGGCTGTGGCCAAGCTGAGGTTGAAAAGTTGCAGCTCGGGAGGCCCCTTCCCTGCAGAGCCACCGCCATCACTGCCACCTCAGCCACTTTGGATTCTGCCCCTCTTTCTGCAACCTCCAAGTGCTGTTTTCTTTCCTCAAAGCCAAGTCAGACATGCCTGACTGGTTGTGCCATGTTTGAAGGCTTACTTCTTAATTCTTGCAAGATGACTGAAGGGAGAAGCAGGGATGGTGACAAGCGGACAGTAGATAAATGGCATCTCATCACTGCCACTGGAATAACTCCTGTTGCTATTTTTAAATGCCGCTCAGTTTAATGCAGTGTCTGCTGTTCAGAAGTCACACCTGCACCAGTGCATAGCTTGTGCTTTGGTCCATGACCTTGCCTGGGTAAGATTTAAAGGGCTGAGTCCTTTGCAGGTGTCCATCTGCCTATGTATTAATTGAGGCAAGTCAGTGTGGAGAGCCCTTTAAAGTGCTCAGGAATGTTGCAGAGTGGCTGAATTCCTCAGGGGCGGGCTCAGTGGACTACCAGCAGTTACATGGTGTCAATGAACACACCATCTCATGTTTGTGAAAGGAGCAAACAGTGAAGCTCCTACTAAGTGCCAGGTACTGAGGCTTGGGACCCCGCTCTCAGCTCCTTCCAGCAGCTCAGAGGATAGGCTACCGAGGCCGCCTCCTAGATGCCAACCCTCATTTCCGTGCCGGGCGCATTTGGAAAACATCACCATCAGATATGGCAATTCATTTCCTTAAGACAGAGCTCGGAGTTGAAAGGAGGTTAAATGAAAAGGAACACAGCAGTGCCAGGTTTCCAGCCCTTTCTTTTGTGCATAAATATTAATAGACACTTGGCGTAAGAGTTCTGCCGCTTTGTAATCACCCGTGACAGAGGCAGGCCTTCGGGTTGGATGTGCATCGTTAGTTCTCCATTCATCTGTCTTTGGTTACTCAGCGTATTTCCATGTGCTCTGAACCCAGAGTGCTACTTTTTCTAGTGTCTTTTTTATTGTCTTTTTATCGTGTGGTTAACAGTATCATATAACGGGTATACTTTAAGATGAAGCCATCTGCTTCTTCAGTCTCTGGAGCATGCTTCTCTGTGGTTAATAGCACAGAACCATGCATGTAAAATTGCATGGTATGCTGTCAGGCCCGTCACTTGCTCATTTGAGACTTCCTCGTCTATCACATAGGAACAGCCTGTAAAGTAGCTGTTCTAATCTTAGACACATATCAATTATTCAGCAGCCTGGCGCCTCTTGTACATTATCTCATAGAATTCACCTTGGTGACATTGCACCTCATTCTTAAATCTTAATCTGAAACTGATACATTAATACTAGGTGTCTGCTGCTTTAGATGATTTTCTATATGTCAGCTGATTCTGAAAATAATTTAAAGTGTTTTTCTCCTTCCCTTAGTTTATATGAAGGTTATTTCATATAAAAATTTACACGAGGTTTAAGAAACTAAGAACTGACTATCATTTTCTATTTTTTAGTATCAGCTATAAGATGATATTTCTAATATATCAGTCTTTTAGCTTTTGAGAGAAAGTATGCAGGCAAGAATTTCTGCAGAAATCTATTTTATATACTGTTGTTTGTAGTGTTCAGTGCAAGAGTATAAAATATGTTTTCACTTTTCAAATAAGTGTAATTCAAAATTACACATACTACAGTTATTAATTTTCACTACATGTGGAGAAAATTGTGTACAATTTTGAGTTTCTGATTTTTCATAAGTAAAACATAATCTACAAGTCCATGGACATAAAGAAATTCATCCTTTTTATTATGTTTTTAGTTTCTTTTTTACCTCGGGTACAAGCAAAGGAACCAAACCATGTTGAGGAAGGGACCACATCATTGTCATTAATTAGCTTGCTTGACAGGATGGATAATTATCCTCTTGAGCGCCTCTCGTAAAAGAACTAATGGTTCCTGGAGAGAATCTAGCTGGCTCAGGAAAGAAGCAGGGACTACAGTTATAATGTTAATAGTCTTAATGAGCATGTGTACATTATCTCTGAGGTGGCAGAGTGCCGCTTGGTTCATGCTTGGCTGTCAGTGTATGCAGAATGACTTGCACTGTGTAGTTGTGAAAGTTAGATGGCGGATGATTTCTCACGGGAAAAATAACATTCTTAAAAAGATGTCAGAACAGCACGATTGGACACGGTCCATATTTATCATTGTGTCTAAAGATGGGCCTGGGATGGCTGCCCGTCAGTAATATTGCTGCACAAAACAGGCGCACAGGAAGTGGTTCAGCCCAGGTCAGGGGACAGCAGACGAGTGACAGGAAGGAGCTTTCATAGTGTGAAGAGTCAGGTCCTGGAATGAGTGACATTTTAGGAAATAAGTTAAGGTTTAAGTAAATCAAGGATCCAATGAAGGACGTTAATAATACTGTAGTTAAACAGCAACTGTATTCTAAAGCATCTTCAGTGTCCTGTTATGATACTACAGAACATTTCACTCCACCCTTGGAGAGTTTAGGTTGTCTTAAGTGAAATATTCTGAAATATTTCTACTTTTTTTTTTATTAAGTCTTTATTTTTTAGAGCAGTTTTAAGTTCACAGCAAAAATTGAGGAGAAGGTACAGATTTTCCCATATATCCCTGCCCCACCCTTAAGCATGAACAGCCTGACCCATTGTTAACATCTCCATGTCTATTTATTCTTATGAGTGGCTGGATATTATTTTTGACAATATTTGTCTATAAAAATATTCTAATTTTTGTTGAGTTTTTTATGTTAAGAAATATCCACTAAAAAAAAAAAGAAATATCCGTTTGTTTAATAAACTTATTTTAGCATCTGTTGTAAGCTAAGCACAGTGTTAGGGCTAGGGGTATTGATCTCAGCATTTAACATCATCTTTTTACATAAAAGAATCAATATTTGGTGAATAATTGCATAGAAGATGAATAAAATGCATCCTTGAGAAATCTGACAAGCTCATAATCTATTAGAGTCAGAAGAGGGAGGAAAAAGACATATGAAGTTAAAAAATCACAGTGGAGTTAATGGTTATAACAGACATCAAAAAGTACTAAAAAGAGAAAAGTGTCATACACCCAAAATTAACACAACATTGTAAATCAACTACACTTCAGTGAAAAAAAAGTCAGCGGCAAATGAACTCATCTCCAGAAGATGTTAGAGTCAAGGGACGCCACATTTTATTGGTATTTATATCTACAAAATTTCAGGGCAAAGGGCACTCCAAGTTACAGCAAATTATATTTGTAGGAAAAAATTAAAGTGAAGTGTGTTCAATATGATTTTCCCAGAAATAACAGTAGAATAAGAATTTGCATTTCTAAGCAAGGTCTTAATACCCAATATTTTAAAAATAATGAACACGAGCACTGTGTGTAATCAACCATTTGGCACTATAAATTATGTAGCTTTCAACTGCACAAAGGAAGCTTCCTACCATGTGAAATTACATTTAATGTGACATGGTATTATGTATAGTTTCACCTTTATCATTCGTGCTGTATTTTACTACAACTATTCAAAAGGTCAAATAATTCATGTGTTGGCAGAAATGAGATTAAGTCATGATACGCACCTTTAAGGTAGGGGTGGGAGGTGGTTGGAAATACTTAGAATTTCCTGATGGCTTGTTTGTAAAACTCATATAGAGTGTATTTTATTTTTTGCCCTCCTCATTTTAATTGTCTTGAGGCAGGCATACAGAGGAGAACCTCGGTATCGGCCTTTCACAATTTGAAGACAAATCCTTCCTGTGGAGGCATCTCACATGCAGCCACTGTTCTACCTTGAACTCCAGCAAAATGCATAACCAACCAGCGTGACTTCATTGGTTCCAGTTGTATTACTTGTGCTTCATTTGCAACAACATTACTTCCTAGCATTGTGCTGTTTTTGCTGCAAATACAGTTGCCTCTCCGTATCCATGGGGACTGGTTGCAGGACTGGTATCCCCTCCCCGCATCCCTTGTAGATAACAAAATCCACAGATGGTCAAGTCCCTCATATAGAATAGCATAGTATTTGCTTTTAACCTAAGCACGCCCTCCTGTATACTTTAAATCATCTCTAGATTACTCATAATACCCAATACAATGTAAATGCTATGTAAATAGTTACCAGATTATCTCTGGGGGACTTTGTGGAATTTTTCTTCAAATATTTTTGATCAGTGGCTGGTGGAATCTGTGGGTGTGGAAAGCCTGGATACAGAGGGCTGAGTGTATCTAAGGTAGTGATATAAACAGGCCTGGGTTTGAGTTGGATCCCAGCTTGCTGACTATTTCTTTTTTTTTAGAATTTGTACCGTAATTTGTAATTTATTTTCCTTAAATAATAATTTGCTGCAATCCTGTCACAAATTTTTAAAAAATTTAACACAGAAAGGCAGAATTCTTAGGACAATCAAAATCATGGTGTACTTTGAATAAATGAGCATCAAATTGTGTAACTTTGCACAGTTTACCTCTCAAAGCTCCAATGTACCATCCATAAAATGAAAATAATGTTTTTGTGGGGAATAAAGGGAGGGATTGGTCCTCACACTGTGCATGGCATAGCGTCTTGCACGCACCTAGTAAGTGTTGGTGACAGGACTTGCTCAGAGTGAGGCCCGAAGCCGCCCGGCGCGCGGCCTGCCCAGCTCCCTAGGGCCGCCCAGCTGGTTGTTGTTGTTGCTGTTGTTAATCCACAGGGAAAGTGTTCTGAGTTCGAAACACTAGACCTATCTATAGACTCTGACTGTGACCTTGTCTCAAGTTGGAACTGTAAATGACAGGAAAAGTAGACAAACAAATGTTAGAGATGTTTAGGGTGCGGGAGATGTGAGCTGGCGCCATCAGGAATGTTCTCAAAGATTTGGTGCTTGAATCATGGGCAGGAGGAAGGGGTTTTCATGTTCAAGAGAATGTTTTGTGCTCACTCGAGTAAAGATTTCAAAGGGGTTCAGTGCCAAGCTTGCAAAAAAAAAAAAAAAAAAAGCCTTCTTACCATTTTGCCTGGAAGAAAAACCAGGAGCCAGCCAGCCTCTTAGCATTACAAGTTGCAGACAGGGTTGTTGGGAGGAGAGTGGGGGCCCGGGAGCCCCTCAGTTCTGAGTCTCTTTATTTAATGATGCTGTCAACTGAGGAGACCCCTCTGGTCCTCACTGTAGCCCCGCTCAGCGGCTGTAGAGGCTCGTTCTGCCACTGTGACAGTTGTGGGCGAGAACAGGGAACCCCAGTCCCCCAGGAGGAGGCAGGGTGGTTGGCCGGCTCACTGAACAGCCCTGGAAGAACTGCTTTCCCAGCCTCAAAACAGGACTCCACCCTCAGAATAAAGCTGACTTGATAGCAGCCTAACTAAGTAGCCCCATGGGGTTTCTGGGAGCTGAAAACCACAGCAGAACTTCCTCCTGACTGGGCATGACGCTCAGACAGGAAAAAGAGGTCATTTTAGACTACAAACTTTGACCTTGTGAATAGAAGGAGAATGATATAAATAAAGACCAATAATGTGATGAAGCAAGCGGAAAAAGGATAGGATTGAAACCACTGGATCCTAAGATCGGACCCAATTTTTTAAATACCCTACAGACTCATACTGGAGAGTTTGAATCTTAACCCAGCTATCATCTCTTTATTTTGTATGTGATGCGAATGATTCGGAGCAGCTTAATATCATCTGCTCTTTCGGCATCTGTTATTTATTACCTTTTGCTTTGCACAGATGGTGCAGAATGCCCTGCGCAGTCTGCTCTGAGTGTATGAGTTTCCTATGGCTGCTGTGACAAATAGCTACAGATTTAGTGGCTTAAAGCAACACAGATCTATTCTCTTATATTTCTGGAGACCAGAAGTAAAATGGGTCAGCAGGGCTGCATTCCTTTTGGAGACTGCAGGAGAAAATCCTTTCCTGGCCGTTTCTGGCTTCTCGAGGCTGCCTGCATTTCCAGGCTCATGGTCCTGCCCACTCGGACCTCTGCTTCCATAGTCCCCGTCTCCCCACTCTGACTCCGGTCCTCCTTCTCCCTCTTAGGAGGACCCTTGTGATTACACGTAGGGCCCACCCAGATCATCTCCCCATCTTAGGATCTTTAACTTAATCCCATCTGCAAAGTCCATTTTGCCTTGCAAGGGGCCATACTCACAGGTTCCTGGGGGAAGGGGGTGGGCATTTGAGGGTCTGTTTTTCAGCTACCGCACTGAGGCTGAGTGTGCTAGACAGACAACCTAGACTGAAATCAATCAGTGGAGAAAATGGTGAAATGTTGGCAGCCGAAGGTTATGCAAGGTCAGTTTGGTCCTGTACAGAATTCTATATAGTTTAATACATTTTATATGTGAAATATAAAAATGTATTCAAGTATTATGTTTAGAAAGAGGGAGTTTCTCCCTTCACCTTCTGTAGATGTTTTAATACGTGGTCCGGAGCATCTGCATCACTCATTCTTCAGCATTTGACCTGTTAGCCTGGATAACTGAGGGCCTGCCACCCACTGGGTGCTGCTGTAAACTGCAGGCAAACCCCGTTCAAGTCAGCTCATTTCCTGTCCGTTACAGGGTGTCTTTGCTTTAGGTTTAGCATATACATTGGGTGTCAGTCCCAGCCCAGAGCAGTAACATGAACTTGCAGCCTAGCACAGCACTTCCTCGGAAATACAGCCATATTTTTCTGGCTTCCTCTTGTGGCTAGTAAGAAGCAGCAGGAGGAAAGTTCTGGGTAGAGAGCTGCCCTGGAGTGGGGGCCGGGCGAGCAGGTGGCCCTCTTGCTGTGGAGGAGGTCATCCGGGGTTCGTGGGTGACAGTACCGTGTACTGACAGTGCCTGAGGGAGCTGCCTGCGGAGGGGAGGTTGCAGCGCAAGTCCCGAGGCAGATGGAAGAACTCACTGTAGAAGCTTCTTATCCTGGGGTGTGAAGCCACGGGCTTGTGGGGGGGGGGGGGCACCTGCTCAAGGCAGAAGCTGGAAGGTTGGGAATCACTTAATTGTAGGCAGTGCAGGTCCCTTAGAGGCTGCTGGGGGCCCACGCTCTCCTCCCGCTGGGAGTGCGTGTGCCTGGCCGGGGCCCCTGGACTGACCTCCGCATCCCTACCTCTGCGCAACCACGTGCGCGGTGGAGAGAGCTGAGCTGCCCACGGCCTCCTCTCTCAGTGGATGCTGGAAAACCACTCGCGTGTGGTGTCATGTGCTCCCTGATGCATAAAGGGGGTTTGCTGATGCCTAATGAAAATTCATATTTATTGAGTATTTACTCATGTGCCAGACGCTACTGTTAGCTCTTTACAGAGTTACACCATTTAATCCTCAGAACTATAGATTAAAGGTGCTCCTCTTCTTTTACAGAAAATGGGCCCAGCATGGTTAAGTAACTCACCCAAAGCCACACAGCTAGTGAGTGGCAAATTTGCCATTAAACCCTGGCAGCCCATGCTCTGTCTTCTGCTGCTCCCTACGGAGATGAGATGCTGAATGCTCTGGACTGAAGATCTTTAAGAAACTTGAGTGATAATGCAGACACTTATGAGGGCTTTACATATGTTAATTCATTTAATCCTCAGAACCCCCCCCAGGTAGGTCCTGTTAGTATTCATGGAGGAGGGGGAGGGTATAGCTCAGTAGTAGAGTGCGTGCTTATCATACACGAGGTCCTGGGTTCAATCCCCAGTACCTCCATTAAAAATAGATAGATAGGTAGATAGATAGATAGATAGATAGATAGACCTAATTATCTCCTCACCAAAAAAATTAGAAAATGCCATATCTATTATCGATAGAGAAATGAAAGCATGGGAGGGGTTACGTAGCTTGTCCAAACTCACACAGAGAGTAAGTAGCACAATTTGCAGACAGGCAGTCTACCTCTGTTGCTCTAAAAAGAAAATATGTTGTCATTGAGATACAAAGATAACACCCAGTTTATAGATGATGGAACTAAAATGATGGGATTTATATTAAGATTGCAGAAGGCACTGTCATTGGTACAATACGGAAATGAATCCAAGATAAAGTCTCTCTCCTTTCCCCAGGGAGTTTGTAGCCCGAGATAAGTGGCTTAGATGCAGCCAATTATAAACTCAATGACTTTGGGCACTCAGAAGACACTGTGATGAGAGGAAAGGGGGTTCTGGGTCCTGGCTTGCCTTCTAGAGAGATAGGACGATGCCACACATCTTACAGTCTCGCCTCTTCGTTACCTGAGTGTGTAATAGTGCCTCTCTGTTCAGTACGCGTGGTCATTCCACTTCCCACAAGAAACAGAAGTAGAAGGAAAGGCTGAAGGTGACCAGCATGTTGGCTTAAACTGTGAATGAGGCAGAGTAGTCGGCATGAGGAGGGAAGTGTCCCAGGTGCAGGGACCAGTGAATAACAATGCAGGGAGGCAGGCAGGAGGTGACAAGCCCGAATAGAGGGGCTGGACCAGCAAAGCAGTGAAGTGAAGGATGTGAAATAAATTTTGGATGGACAGTGATAGTAAGTTCCTTAGAGGTCCTTAACAAAGGGAGTAAGAAATCATTGCCTAGAGAAAGGTAACTTAGTATAATGAAGGTTCTCTACAACCCTGACTTTGGAGTTTGTGTTTTTGTTTAGAAGAGTCTCATACTTAATTCAACTCTATAACAAGTGGATTGTGGTGAGATTTGGTTGTATTTTTAATATATGGTGACCTGACAGGTATTCATCTCAGAGGTTTCCTTCTGATGCTGATGCTGTAACAAAGAACCACAAACTTAGTGGCTTAAAGCAACCCAAGTTTGTTTTCATACAGTTCTGTACATCAGAAGTCCAGGATGCTTCTCAGTGAGCCAAGACCAAGGGTATAACTCCCTTCTGGAGACTCCAGGGGAGAATCTCTCTTCTCGCCTCTTCCACCTTCTCGAGGCTGCCTGCTTTCCTTGGCTCGTGGCCCCTTCTTCCATCCTCAGAGGCAAGAAGAGTCCTTCTTAGACCCCCACCTCCCCCTTTTTCATAATCACATCTCTCTCTTCCTTTCTCTTTTGATACCTGGATTCTGAATGTCTTGGGATTATGGCCTTCTGTTCTAAAATTATATTGCCCGAGGTGTGGCTGCATTTCAGCTAGAGTTATGAGTGAGGAAATGGTGATGAAGGTGACAAGGGAGAGTTGGAAAGTCAAAAGCCTAGGCAGGTGTGAGCAAAAGAGGAAGGAAAGAGGTTGGGGCCCCAAGAAGTATGTCCCTGTGCGTCTGAACTTTTAGTGTTAGTACAAATTGTGCTTGCCGAATGAATGAAGTTTACATGCTGCTATAAGACATACATTGTTTTTATTATTCCTAGGAAGTAACTCGTGATACAGTTATAATGTTGAACAGATGTTTATTAACCTAGATAGTGTTGACAGCATAGTATTACAAGGACTTTTCAGAAAAATAAGAATTGCGTTTGACTTGCAGAAATTATAATTTCAATATTTACTTCTCATCTATCTATTGCATTCTACATTACAACCTGGGGAGAATATAAAAACTGACCTGTATCAAACAGAAACCTGACTCTGGCAGAAGAACAGGTTTCCATAAAAATCAAGCACAAGGGACAAAAAGAAGAAGTAGGCAGATTTTATTACATCAATTTTTGTCCATTTCCTCAGTTTTTCCTGATTTATTTTAAAACCCTGGTCATACGGGGCCAGAACCGCTATTTATTATTAAATAAACATATCCGTTAGACCTGAATCCATATAAGGAGAATATTGCAAATCTTGGTTCCAGTGGTACTTTAAAGCCTTAACATTCTGGGTTGGTTTAGTAGCCTTAGGCTGTTTTTTTGTTTTTTGTTTTTGTTTTGTCCTCCATACTCTGCACTCAAATATAATTGCCAGCCCTTCTCTACTTTTCTCACTTCCTCTATCCCATTAAAGCTTGAAAGGATGCCTTTCTTACAGAACATTATTCTCACCCCTCCTTTCTTCTTCTTTATTTTGTTCTTGCCTTTCTACCTTAGCCATATGTTAGTCTCTTACTTCCTCTAATGAATAACTCCTTTCAGTTCAATGGGTAAGAGAAACCAAGCAAAACTTCACCCTTGAAGTAATTTATTAGACTAATTTTTACACTGTCTCTTTAAAATCCCATAATTGCTTTTTCATCAGGCACATTAGTTAAATTCTAAGCACCAGCAAGCAGAATCAAAGGCCTGGAGCTGTATGCTTTTTCAGCATAAAGTATTGCTGTTGCCCCTAGTTTTGCACATTCTGGTAAAAAGCGTTGATATTTCCTTTGTTTCTGCCTCAGTCATCAAGTGATATAAGGCTAAAAAATCGCAGGAAGATGACTGGAACTTGGCTAGTAGTTAAAGAAGGCAAGTCTGCTCAGAACCACAAAGATCTCCAGACTGTGTTTGAATTGTACTTACTACAGACAGGTCTCAACCCATTTGATGAGACTGAAGTGCTGTGTCAAGCATTCTGGGTCTGTGATCAGTTAGTAATGTCTGCATGGGTTCAGAATATGAGAGTAGAAAAAAATACATATATATATATATATATACGCCACGGATTTAACTCTTAAAATCTAGATGAAGGGTACATAACAGCCTTTTTTTTTTTTTCTTTTAAAGGCAGCATGACTTAGTGGGAAGAACTTAGGTGGGTTCTAGAATCAAGTCCATTTCAGGTCCAAATCTCTCTTGTCCTTTTGTCTAGTTTTATGACTCTGGGAAAGCCAGTTAACACTTCTTCAGTCTATGAAATGGGATTGGTAACGGCTGCGTTACCTGGTAGTTGGAATCATCAATCAGGATACTACATGTCAAGCCCCTGGGCCCTCGTATCCCCATAAGTGAGCTGTAGTGGTTATTTCCTGTGCTGTCTTCCCACATTGTCACCCACCATTCTTCCCAAAGTCCTCACCAGGCCATTTGCCTCTGGTGGGAGGGAGGGATTTCCCAACTAACCAGTCACGTTACACTCCTCCCAACTCAAGCCAGACCAAGCCAAGTCCTTCCTTGGGGAATTTGCAGACTTAAGCTGGGGAAGGAGAGAGGTTTTCTCTCCATTGGCTTGTGTCCCCAGAGTGGGGATTCTCGTCCCCGTGACAAAGCCATCTACACTGGAGACACTGAACTCACATGCAGCACCTGAGTGGCTAGTTCCAGTGACTGAGCCCCTGGACCCTCTCCTCCCAAAGCCTGGGTGTTTGGTCATCTTTCCCTTTGATTCCATAAGCTCCACCCCCAACTTCCACTCCAAACACCATAGGCTTCTAATCCTATTTAACTTTAAACTAGATCCGGACTCAAAACAGATCTGACTGATATTCTAATTATTATTGTTCCTATTTCTTAAGAAGTTTGATTTCTACAGATTATCACTTTATTTCATCATTGCTCCTCTCTTGACATTTTCCCCATTTTTGTTGTACAAGGAGGCCTTAAAATCCAAAGTGGCTTTTAAAGGCTTTGCTTATAAGCATGTCGTGTTAAGTAACTGAGCTATATATATTTACTGTTATTTACATATTGGGAAAATTGGTTTCTTGCAGTGGCATAAGGAGATAGCATTTATATCCTACAATGGGCAGTACTGAGGAGTCTGTCAGAAGTTTGGTACTATATGGTGCAAATAAAGCCCCAGTCATTGTTTTAGAACCTGTTTCGGGCAAGTCAGCTGCCCGCAAAGAAAGCTTGGCTCCACCTTACAGCTCTGATCACGGAGGGGCCTGGGTAGTCCTGGGCGGACCCCAGCATCATCCTGGTGGGAACTGGGCGTGGAGGGCCTGCCATTCTTAGCCTATGGCATTTCATCCCTGTCACACCCCACTTGCCCCACTCCAGTGTCTGACCATGGTTGGTCTTCCAGAAATGTTGATTTGATTGATTACAACCACAAGCAGAGAGAAAACACATTAAACTAATGTATCTCTTCCCTAAATCTCACCCCAACCATTTCCCCTCCCTGTCTTCAGACTTTTTCTGTCTGAATGCACCTTTCTACACTCAAAAATCCTCTTCTCAGTTCTTTTAAGAAGAAATTTCATTTCCAATGAAAATTCTAAATTCAGGAGAATGATTTTTCCATAAGTTATGTAGAAAAATCAGACCCATTGCTTTCAATTTATTACACACACACACACACACACACACACACACAAATTACCCTTGCCCTTAAGAAATTCCGTATATTATTTTAGAAACTTACACACATGAAAAAGTTGGAAAACCACAAATTCACAAACTCTCATAATCAGGAAAAAGAGGCAGCCAGGGAGAGTCCTTTCAGTTTTCCATTTTTCCCATCAAACTGCTAAGCACGAATAGAGCAAACACTTGCTCATTAATTTGTGCCTTAACTAAAAGCCTATATAATCCTTGCAGTCTGTTACCCCAACTCAGCTTTTCATTGATTTTTAGTTGTTTCACTTTGGTTGGACATTTATATCTTATTCATTGTAAACTTTTCATGAACCAGATTTGAATGATGTTTTCATAATCATCTTTTGGTTCCTATGTATACATTAGGTACTTAGTTGATAACTGAACAGGGAATTATGGTGAAAATAATGTCTTTCAGAAACTGATAGTCTAGTGGGAAACAACAAGATCAACTCAATGATGACTATAATTTCCCAAGAGCATTCAAATAAATAATTTAACAAGCATTCACTTTAAAGCTGAACTAGGGCTGCATTATGCAGTGTGGCCGAAATTGCTGTGCCCCAAAGCACACGGAGAACTATGTAATATGTAGAACCAGCCGAGCAGGCGAGTAGAATGTTCTGGACAGTCAGGTGTTCTGGGTAATACAGTTTCAGAATTTGGGGAGCTGTAAGAGTCTTTAATCCAAGCCCTTCATTTTGCAGCTGGGAAAACTGTAGCGCAGAGAGGTGATGTTCTCCAGATCACACAGTTAACTAGCAGAGAGCTCTGTCTCAAATCTTCAAACCCCCAAGTGCTGCTTTTTCGAACAAGTAGGATTAAATAAAATAAACCTATATGAAACTTGTTGCAGAATTTGTCTTCTTGATGCTGCAGAGCTAAGCCATGGTGGGAGAAAACAAACAAACAAACAAACAAAAAACAACAGAGTCAGAAAGTCCTCTCCTAATGATTGTGTGACCCCAGGCGTGTCATTCAGCCTCTCTGAGCCTCAGTTTTCTGCTCTGTGGGATGAGAGTGACAGCCAGCTGCCTCAGAGCGGATTTCAGCATCCAACAAAACAGCTGTCTGAAGATACTTTGTTAATTGTAAAGCATCATGTAAATGTGAGGTATTATTATTTTTGCTGTTGGGATCTTGTATCACCTCAAGACCCTTGTTATGAGCTTCCATCACATGGGATTTCTGGGACTAGAGAATGCCAGTTGAGGGAATGCAGGCCACACTGGATTTTACTCTGTCCGTACGTACTCACCCAGTGATGTGACTTGAAAGCATTATTAAAAGTAAAGGCTGTTTTTAAATTAAGCTTTCAAAAGGAGTGTGATTATTTTTAGTGGCTCTCCATCTAGAGCCATAAAGGAAAACATTGCTCTGATTAATGTCCTAGCCAGGTGTCGCTCTTTTCTGTTATTTCCTCTAAGAACAGGCCTGTTAGCTAACTTTTATTTGTCCATTTCACACTGAATTTTTACCTCTTTCTTATGTTCCTGCCCAAATTTGAGGTAGTGGAGGTCAATGAAGGTAAATGGGAATTTTGTTCTCCTCTCTCACCACTGAAAACTTGTGAATAGCTGTTTTAACAAGTGCTAGGTCAGGCCGTTGGGAGTGTAGCTGCAGTGGGGGGGTTTAAATCATCACCAAAACAATAACAACTCATGACTGGGCTACGTCAGAGGAGAGGGCGCTGAGTAGCCCGCATCTCTTCCTGTGTTCAGAAGACAGAAGGGAGCTACCACCAGCCACTCAATTCAGTGCCTCCACAAAAGGAAATCTCCCCGGCTCTGAATGTGGAGATTGTCCAACACGTAAAGACAATTGTCTGAATAAAACTAGAACAAGAATTCTTGGGTGGGACACACAAGTCCCTTTTCCATCACTAAGATTCGCTTGCAAGTCTCCACAAAGTTGACCCTGTTGTTCTGTAGTAAAATGGGGAGAACGCACCATTTGAATCATGGAAACCCAGAAATAATCACCAGAAACATTATTTTAGCCAGTGGCTTCAAATTTCTTTTCAGAAAAAAAAAAAAAAAAAAGGTTTCTACTTAAGGGCAGCCATTGATTGATTTTAATTTTACCTCCTTTTCTGCATTGAATACTCTTGATTTTGAATAGAGCAAAATAAAGCAGGAGAGGAAGAGAAAGGCAGTAAATATTGATAAAGCCTGTTTTTGATGAAAATGTTACAATGTGTATATTTAAGTACATATTTACGTGGCTTGGTTATAGAAATAAGAAAAGATACGAGCTATAAGTAGTGAAAAGATGCTTCACATAACTTAGGAAAGAGGTATGTTTACAAATTACTGTAAGATATTCAGTGTTTGAGTATAATTTCAGGTGTTCTGTTTTTGTGCAGACACCCTCCTGCATTCAGTCTAGCGATGCTGCGAGGTTCCCTGGTCATCTTTGTCTTCATGTCTTGCTAAGACACCTGGTGGCAGCTAACGTGTTGACCTACCCACGTTCTCCCCCTGTCCTCTGGAACAGCACCCTCTCCCAATTTCCTCATACGTCACTGGCTGCTCCTTTTCCATCTTCTTTGCCGGTTCCTCCTCCCTTGCCCAACCACTAATGCTGAGTGTCCCAAGACCCTGGGTCCCCAGCCTCCTTCTTTTCATTATGTGAGGTCATCTCCTCCAATCCCGTCTGCTGATAGTACCCCAAGTCTCTGGTCCAAACAGATATTCTAAATGCCTTTAAGGCAGGAAAATGGATGTGGGGCGTGAGAAGGGCCATGTGCCAGGCTTTGGTTGAGCCCCTGGGACGTGCCCCGCCAAGTGTGGGTCCTTGGCTTCACGCAGGAAAGAATTCAAGAGCAAGCCACAGTTGAGTGAAGGTAGATTTATTCATGAGATACGTTGAAAGGCAAGGGAAAGGCCACGAGGTGTGGGTGTGGGTGTGGGTGCTCAGATTAAAAGTAGGTACACATTCCATAGACAGAACGTGGGCTGTCTCAGAAGAGGGAGAGAGAGGGGTGGCCGAGAGGCACCCTGTTGCTGGTTTTTATGGGCTTGGTGGCTTCATATGCTAAGTGGAAGGACCAGTCTAAGTAGCCTGGGGAAGGGGCTGGGATTCCCAGGAAGTTGGCCATTTCCCACCCTTCGACCTTTTGTGGCTAGCCTGGGGACTGCCCTGGTGCCTGTGGGCGTGTTATTCACCATGTTAATATATTACAATGAGCGTGTAATGAAGATCTACTAGAAGTTAAATCTCCCACCGTCTTGAGCCTCAAGGCCTAGGGGGTGGGGGTTGAATCTTTCACCGTTTTGATGTTAACTGCTGTAGCCTTCCTTGAGTGGCTGTGCCCTGCCCCTTCCGTCCTGTCTCACCTTCACTTGGAGGTCTCGGAGGCATTTCATACTTAGCAAGGCCAAGACGGAAGTTGATTTTCTATCCCATACCTGTTCCTCCCCCACTTTATGCATTTCAGTAGATAACACCGTCAGCCAACATCAAGGCAAAAAGTCCAGCGCTCATCCTTGATTATTTTCTTACCTTCACCCTCTGCAATCTGTCCTGTCAGCCCTGCCTCCAAAACAGCTCCCAGGCCATCTCCTCCTTTCCGTTTCCACTACCCACCTCCCAGTCCAAATCACCACCGTTTCCGACCCTCG
Organism: Camelus ferus; assembly: GCF_009834535.1. NCBI lineage: Eukaryota > Metazoa > Chordata > Mammalia > Artiodactyla > Camelidae > Camelus > Camelus ferus. The sequence goes on along the minus strand of NC_045709.1, from coordinate 17,685,592 downwards.
CCTGTTGCACCAGCTGCCACGTCATCTCCCCGATTCCGTTCCTCAGTCGCTGCAGTCTCTCCTCTGCACAGCAGCCACGGTCACCTTTTAGAAACTATATCACACCCCGCTTCCCAGTGGCACCCTATCCCCGCTGCCGCAGCATCCAGACCCTGCCCTGGTTTACCAAGCCCCCCGCACCCTCTGGACCCTGGACCCTGAGGGACCCTGAGGGGCCCTGCCTCGGGCTCCAGCATTGTTTTATATCACTCTTCCTTTTTTCACACCCCAACTCTACTGTTCGCTTTTTGTTCTCTGACACACCGGGTAGTTCCTACCACAGAGCTTTTTCTATGGTCTTTCTGGTCTCAAAGCTCTTACCTCTCATCTCGGAGTGGTTGGATCCTTTTTAACATTCACATCTCAGCCTAACTCCCCTCCTCGGAGATGCCTCCCACGACACCCTTACACTCGTCGCCCTCTGTCACGTCACTCCGCTTGAATTTTCTGCTGTGTATTTGTTACTAGCTGACATCATCTTGCTTCTCTATTTATTAAGTTTTACTTTTTGGCCCTCGAGTGGGCGTATACATCTATACCTATGAGAGCTCTGAGGGCAGGAGCCTTGAAGATCTTATTTGCCATAAAAGCTGGGTGCTTGGAACAGTGCATGTAGTAGGTGCTCAAGAGACGTATTTTGAACAAATACATGAATGAATTCAAGTAACAGGGAAATCTGTTAAGGGGGAAATTGATGACATTTTCTGTTTTATTTCATAGTGAGGTCTTGGCGGATCTAGCTAGATTCCTAAGGAGTAATCAAAAAAAAAAAAAAATCAAACTTCCTCTTACTTGGCTGATTCAGTTCATTGAAACCTCTTCTGTGTTTGTGACCAAGGCAGCCGTAAAGAAGAAACAGGATGGCGCTGTACGTCTAACAGATTTCTGGTTAGATGCACAGAAGTAGGTCGTGCGCTGGGAGACAGGATCCTTACAACCAATGATGTCTGGATTCTCATTTGTCTAATGAGATTACGGCCGTAAACTTCAAGTGGCTGGCACAAAGTCTGTAGTGCTAAGAAGTACTCTCGTGGAGGCCCCAGTTCTTTCCTCAGTCTTTCCTCCTTTTTCCTGCTACGAAATGAAATAAAAAGTACAGCAGGCGTGGTACTGGGACGTTCTTGGTCAGAATTAGCCAGATCACAGGTTCTCACCTGTGGAGGGGCTCAAGCACCCATGTGAACCCGAGTCTGCCTGACTCTCAGCTAAGCAGGAGATGTGAGTCCAAGCACGTTGACCCATTTAAAGATCCGGGAGTAAGGAACTTTCTATTTATTTGCCTCGGAAGCACTATTTATGGTGTTCTAATCACGTGGCACTCGTCGGTCTGTAATTATAGAGTTTTGCATGAGAAAAGTATAGAACTCTTGTTTGATTTATCCTTTAATTTATCCTGGGATTTAGTATTGAAAATAGTCTTACTTATTATTGGAAATAGTTTTGTAAGACCTGTAGCCAGTCCCCTATTCCTTTTCTCATTTCACAATTGCAGAGTGCTACTGGTGTCATTTTCCTCTGTTTTGAGCCCCACCCTTCCTGTTGCTAAGCAGATGAACTGGATTGCATAAACTGTCAATTACTCAGCTGTGACAATGAAATAGACAGGCCAGCAATAGCCAGAAATGAGGACAGCTACTCCTAGCACTTGGATTTAGGGTAGATGATGAAGAGAGAGTGAAAAGGCAGTAGGTGAAGTTAGTGTAAGCAAAAGTTTGATTTATAGTTACCAACTGGGACAATTTGGAAACAAGACAAAAAGTTCCTCTTTCCCGAACTTTCTTTACATAGATTTTCAGAAGGACCTGAGCAAGCTCATTCTCCTTTCAGAATATTTATTGAAGTGAGATTTTTCCCCCCATGGTAAATGTAATTTCCTATCATGACCAAAAGAAAAAGAAAAGAAGAAAGGATATTATTAGAAGGAAAAAAAGGTAACATAATTCTACTACTTTAATACAAACCCTATTAGCATTTGGGTACATTTCCTTCAGAGATTTGTACTCATTATATTAGAGTAGACTGATTTGTTTGTGTATTTGTTTGTGCCTAGTTATAATTTATATACTTTGATCCTTAGTTTTCTTTATTGAGTGGCAGTTTATTTATTTTTAATATTTCACATTAGGTTGACTCCCAAATCTGAAGTCAGTTCTAAAATCTGTATGTATTAGAGGAACATATTTGCATTTCTAACCCACAAAAAAGGTGGGGAGGGGCTAGCATTGCTTTTGGCAGTAAATCTTCACTCATCTCATTTACTCACCTTCTTTTTTTAAACAAAGCAGGTTTAGCATGGCAGGTATCCACCAAACATTTGACTCTCACCAGGTCACCTATGGCTCCCCGTCGAAATTTTCCATAAAACAAGCATTAAATAGGATTACAAAGATTTCCTCCTGGAGCCCTAACGTTTACTGACTCCACTCACCTGTGAGACTCTAATAATGAGCATAATGCCGGCTCTCACTCCCCAGCGAGAGGTAAACAGTGTGTACGGGCATAGTTAGCACGCTGTCGGTTTGTAACATCCGGGGATTTGGGGTTTTTTTGATGAGACATTCCCCTCCAGACACGTTAGTGGCTTCCCAGAGAGCTTCTTGCAAATAGCTCATGGAAACAGCAAATAATGAACTCAAAAAACGTGTGCTGTGAATAAAACGCCAGAGGGCGCTAGAGTAACGTTGTAACGTGCCCCTGCTTTTCCCTTCGCTCCGCTGTTAAAAAAATAAAATAAAGCCTTTAAAATAGTGCACTAACTTGCCTTGAACACATTTACACCATTTACACCACACAGATTTATGATGTGAGTCAAACATTTGTTGTTATTTATTAGCGTTTTCTCAGAAGCAGGTCTTTTCTTCCCACGCTGAAATTAAGAAAGGAATCTTTAACAACCTCTTCGTAGACAGTTTTGTTTTGTTTTTTTATGGAAAGCACATTCTTATTCTTCCAAGAATGTGAATCTGTCCTCTCCCAAGAGATAGCCAAGTGTGTTAAAATGTTTTGTAATTCTAATCTGCTACATATTAAAGAAATGAATTGTTTCCCAACCTGCTTTTAGAATCATAGAATGTGGTCATTCGATCAGTATATGCCTACTATTGAATTTAAAATAAAACATATGACTGCCTCAGGATAAAATATCAGTGCTAAAAATTATGAGTAGTTAGAAAATCACACTGGTATTTATTCCTAAACAACCAATTTAGTTTAACCAGAAGTTTTTATTTTTCAATGTTAAGCTATTTTGACATTCTAAATAAAGTATTTTTGTTCAATGTAACTTATTTTAAAAGTATAAATTTAGTGCCTAATGTTTATGTGTCTGTGTGCCTACAATTGCCTTTTAAACCATCCTGCCCTCAAGACCGGGCAGTCTTCTTAAAGAAACAGAGTATTTTCTCTTGAAGACATGTTCTCATGTGACAACTTAAATAATCCAAGAGGTAAATACTACACGCCGGACATACAAGATTTCACAAATGTGCATCAGATAAAATACTGTGTGTTCAAAGGATGGAGATACTACAGGACCAGAGGACTGGGGAGACTCTACAAGGGGAAGAGCTAGCTGGGCTTGAAGGACGGGTAGGACTTGGTTAGGCAGGGACCAGGTGACTCTGGCCCAGCTAGAAGTGAGAGCGGGCAGCAATTCGTGTGCAGCAACACATCCTGGTATCTCTTCATCCCTCCAAAGAGAGGTCCCAATCCAAAGTGCTAAATGTCATTGGTTTTCTGTTATTGCTTTGTTTTTCACGTTGTGGGTTGGAATTTTTTGGTGGTTGTTTTTTGTTTGCGTTTTGTTTTAGAGTTTGTTTTGTTTATTGTTGTGGTGCCTCTGTGACCAGAAAAAAACAAGTCCCAACTGTCTATAAGATGGCAATTCATTCTCCATCCCCAGTGTTCCTGATATTTCTCCTGGCCTTTCATGACTGTCGCAGCCAGATCGGTGTGTGCTGCTGCGAGCCCAGCCAGGCTCCTCAGGAGGGGGGGCTCCATCCTCAGGGTTCCCCCAGCACCCCATCCGGGTATCCCGATGTGCCTGGGAATGGGTCCTCTCCCTCCAGCGACTGAGGGTAGAATTATGCCCCTATTTCATCTTTGTTGTCCTAATACACTGTGCACATTGGAGCTTGGTAAATATTTCTTTTATAATTTAAAAATATTTTATTAGTGTAAAGGCATTATAAATGCACTGTGGAAAATTAGAAAATACATAGAGCAAAAATATTTCTTGAAAAATAGCATTTTCTCACAGTTTACTGTTAATATCTTAAAGTATCTGTCCTTCCAGACTTTTTCCTATACGTGTCTATATTAATCTGTCTTTCTATTTATCTATCTACCTACCTATCTAGGTATTTTAAAATCAGATAATATTATAATACACACTACTTTATAATGTGCACTGTTTTATAGCCTGTTTTTTTCATTTAATAATCTCCGCTTTTCCATGAAAATAAGTATTGATCTTCATATGATTCCTGCCAACAAGCTCACTGCATGCAAATCTTCCTAGAGAGTGCTTGCTAAAATTCATATTCCTAGACCCTAACTTGGGTCTGCAGATTCAGAATCTCCAGAGTTAAGGCCCTGGAATTTGTATTTTGGCAAATGTCTAAATGCCCCAGTCTCAGTCACTGATCTGCAGCGTCGTTCTGAGGACCTGAATAGATTTCCAATGTTTAGATACACCGCAATTTATCTAACCAATCTGTCCTGGTTTAATTTTTCATCATCTTGAGCCAGGTGGTCAACATCATTAAGTGATGAGCATGACAGGTTGAGATGATAAACATGTTAAATCTCTGTGAACGTCAGCACAGACTCATCTATTAAGTGCTAGTATAAAGAAATTAAATCTGTGCTCCATATGTTTAGGGGGATCTCTGGTGTGATCCCAAAGCCACAGGACAGATCACCATAAAATGAGCTGAAGTAAAACTACTGCAGTGGCCTTTCTTTTCCCCTTTCTTTCTTTATTCTGTCATCCATCTGCCACGGGGACATAAATGTGTGTGCCTGTGTGGGTGGCCAGGTGACTCGGGGCCTCATTTTTAGTGCTCTCTCCTCTGGGTGATGCGGACGCATTGACCTTTTTGCCTCTGAACCCTTTTGATGTCTGCTGACAGATCCTTTCTTAACACCACGTAACACCAGTGATTAAGTTATAATCAGACAGCTCTGCCCAGCCCAGATTATTTCATCCTGATGTGTTGATACAGTGGCCCATCACTCCCAAGTTCTTAGCTGCCCTAGGGAAAGAATCTGCCCCAGATTTTTTTCATACCTATTTCTTTCCTTTGAACTGTTTTTTGTAGTTCCCTCAGTTTCATGATATAATGACAATGGAATTAAACTTGAGCAGCTTAGAATCAAGTAATTACATGACACTTCAGTAATAATTACTAATTGATCCCCACCTACCTGGGTGACCTCTGGTGGCAGTGAGTTTCATAGTGCTCTGATGGACAGGTGGTGAGGCTCTATTTGGCCTGTCATGTATGAGATCCAGGTAATTAGGTTAAAAAAATGTTCTTCACAGACCTCAGATGGGCCACATTTGTCAAAAGGCTGGGTATGGACACCTAGACACTGTTAGGTTGGTGTTTTCTAATCTGTTAAGTATAATATTACCAATTCTGTTTCAACACAGTAGGGCTGAGAAGTCCATTCATTTGTTCACTCAGTAGTTCCTGCGCCCTCACTGAGTGCGGGCGCCGTGCTAGGCCCTGCGGTCAGCGGTGAACAGATTGACGTAGTTTCTGCTCTCATGGAGCTGACAGTCTAAGTGACCAAAGACAACTAAGCAGGCAGTTCCTACAAACACAGTAGGAACGACTGAACCCAGGCGTAGAGTGTTGGGAACGGCTTCTGCAGGTTAGGTCCAGACACATCTAAAGGGCAGATAGGAGCTGATTAAAGAGGGCAGGAGTTGTCTAAGGTGAAGGAACACAGTCTACAAAAGCCCGTGAGGCACCAATGCCACATTCAGGGGACTGAACGAGCCCACTTGGCTGGAGCTGGAGCCAGAGCTTCACTGAAATCGGTGAGCCTGGCCAGGTCACCCGGTACCTGGGAAGCCTTGGTAGGGAGCTTGGGCTTATTATAAGAATAATGGGGAGCCACTGATGGTGTTTAAGAAGAGAAGTATAACCGGATACATGTTTTAAAGCCATCACCCTGGCAGAAGTAGGAGGAATGGGTTGAAAAGTAGTGAGACAAGAGGCAGGAAGATCAGACGGTTCCCTCTTGCCGTCTTCCAGCTGAGAACTGGTGCTGCCCCGTGACAGGAGGATTCATTCATTGTTTATATTTGTCTAGTCTGACAGTTTCATTTATAGTATTACACTCGGCTGATTCTTACTAGGAGCCAGGCACTATTCTGTTTCAACAGTCTCTATTTTTTTTTTTTTTGAGCTTACATTCAGGTGAGGAGAGACAGACAGTAAACATTAAAAAAAATTAATACCATAGCAGCATGATTCACAATGGCTGAAATGTGGAAACAACCTAACAGTCCATGGATAAACCAAAGGTGGTGTATATATACCATGGAATATCATTCAGCCCTAAAAAGGGATGAAATTCGGATTCTTGCTACAATGTGGATGAACCGTGAAGACATGCTAAGTAAAATAAGCCGGACACAAAAGGACAAGTACTGTATGATTCCACTTGCATGAGGCGCCTAGAGTAGTCAGGTTCACAGAGGTGGAGAGAAGAGAGGTTACCAGGGGACCGGAGACTGGGGTTAGGGGCGGGTGAGGATTTTCTGTTTAATGAGTACAGTATTCCTGTTTGAGAAGATGAAAAAGTTCTGGAAGTGGATAGCCGTGATGGTCGCACAACATCATTAGTGTACTTAACGCCACAGAATCATACATGTTCAATAGTTAAAATGGTAAATTTTATATTATATATATTACACCACAGTTTTAAAAAAAAACAACAAAAACCTCATTTCCTCCACAGCCAAACATCCCATGAGGCTCTGGGGTAAAGAAATGCAGGAAAGAGCGACCAAAGCAATGTGTCGGGTAGATTTTTTTTCTGGGCAAAAAGTCTCACACAGATGGTGGTAAATTCAATGAAGCAATAAAGCAGACGTGCAGGGGGAGCAACTTGGAGGGGCAGGTGGGTCTGGGCTCTTTCTTTAGGTGACGTGGTCAGAGAAGGACTCGGAAGAAGTGACAGTTGAGTTAAACGTGATGGAAGGACTCAGCCTTGCAGGGACCTGGCGGGGGAGCATCCCGGGCAGAGAGCGCGCGGGGGCCCAGGCGCTAAGGTCGGGAGGAGCGTGGCCCAGAGAGCAAAGCACCCGCGGCTGGAAGGCAGTGGGCACAGCAGGCGTGGTAGGAAATAGAGGATAAGGCAGGAACCAGATTCCACGGGCTCGAAGGTCCCGTCAGGAACGGAGGTGAGGTTTATGCTAATTACTAGGGAGGCACTGGAGGCTTTTAAGCACAGCAGAGATGTGATCAGGATTTTGGAACAGGAATGTGGCCCAGCTGTGAGATGAGAGCCTGGGGAGGTGGAGGTGGGGGACATGAGGCTGCTGTCTGCAGTACTGGGGTGGGGGTGAGTGATGCTGGGATACAGAGAAGGGAGTGGATCTAAGAGCTCCCAGGGGCCGAGCCCCGGGACGGCCCTCCTGACTGACCGTGGGCCGTGAGCTCTGCAACGCCCCGGCTTCTAGCCTGGGCTTCCGGATGGACGTGGGGGCCGCCGTGGGGCCTGGGTGTTGAAGTCCTGTGACAGACACACGGTTGAGGCCTGCGCTGGGCTTCCTCCAAGGAGGCTGTATTTGTAAGGAGATGTGTAGTAAAGAGTAAGAGCTTTGGCTTTGGGGTCGAGAGGCTTGGGTTTGTGTGAGCACCGCTTACCAACTTGGGAAAGATACTTAATCTCTTTAAGCCTCTGAAAATGAGGCTAATAGGAAATCTGGGTGCAGTGGGACCCCTAAAAATGATCGATGCCCTTCCCTTCTGTGAGCCCCACCTCCCCAGCCTCACTGGAGGAGAGCCATGGCTCCAAAGCCAGTAACACAAGGTTTGGCCTGAAGGGCCCATCAGGTAGATCTCAGAGGACACCCCATTTCTGCACTTCCCTAAAGTAGCTGACAATGGAAAACAGTGTTAACCTGCAGCCTGTGGCTAAGCCTCCGGTGAGCTGTGAGTCCATATAGGCAGACACGGGCAAGGTCAACCTGCAGACATCTAAAGCCTTCTGGCAACAGCAACAACAAACGTTGTTAAGTAATGGTGAGGAGGAGGGAGGGTTTGGGGGGTATGACGGTGGTCCTCATTCACAATAATAGAAAAAGCTAAAAGGCAAGAATAAATCTAAAAGATATTCAGGTCCTCATGGAGAAAATTACAAAACATTACTGAAGAACATAAAATAAGGTGCAAAGCAAAGGAGAGAGACCACATATTCCTAGATGGTAAAATTCAATATCAAAATTGATTTTTACCAAATTGACTTTAAAACAATAAAATTTAGATCAGACTCTCAGGAGGTTTTGTGTGGGTGTGTGGGTGTATGGAATTTTATAAGCCAATTCTAAAATTCATATGAGAAGCACAAAAAGCAAAATGTTTGAAGACCATCTGGAGAAACTTGCCCTATCAGATGCTAAAACTTACTTGAAACCCATCCTGATTTAGTCAAAGGAGCGCTGACGCAAGGATAGAAACAGACTGAAGTAGAGACCCCAGAAACAAACCCATGCCCATATAGAAACGTGATGTATGTCCTCAATATTGGCACGGCTCATCAGGCGAGGGAAATGATTGATATTCAGTCGTAGATCAAGTAGGAGAAATGATTGACATTTAACTCATTACACATTCATACAAAAATAAATTCTAGATGGATTAAAGACCTAAATGTTAACCAACACATAAGAAAAATACCTTCAAAATATCATATTACGGAAGAATTTCACAGACAGGATACAGAAAATGCAATCATAATTGATAAATCTGACTATATTAAAATTCAAGTTGTCTGTTTAACAGAAAATACTATAAACAAAATAATAAGCTACGTAATGGAAGGAGGTATTGGCATTGGCTGTAAGTTACTAAAAATTAGTATCCAGAATGTATTTTAAAAATATAAATCAATAAGTTATAGGAAGATAGCCTAACATAAAACTGGGCAAAGAAAATGAACAAAAACACACAGAAGAAATTTAATTGGTGTGAAAAGACACCCCGTCTCCCTAGTTACGAGGATGTGACATAGAGCCTTACAGCTACCTGTGCAGTTGCTCAGCCCCCTATGATGTTCGTGGTAGGTCGAAGGTTCCCAGTCTTTGGGAGTTCCCAGGGTAGCACTGGCTTGGAGCTAAATGCCAGGTTGGTGTCTAACTCTTTAACCTTTGCCGAAGCTTAGAAGGTCAATAGCCAGAGTGATACAGAATTCAGATCTTGAGCCAAACTGTGCCGGATTTTTGGAGAGAGTGGAATTTGGATGAAGACTTGGTGAGGCGGGGAGGCCCAAGGCTATAGGGATGAACAACCCAGATCGTGTCACAGCCAGGGGGCAGCTAAAGTCACGGGAAGCCAGATCGTGAGCTGAAATTTATGCCAGGTCCATTCTTATGCTCATTAAGTGTTGGACAAGTGAAGGCTGGTACTCTAGGCAGGCTGAGCCTCATGTGAAAGGCAGTGACTCTGAAAATGACATAGTACAAACCTGTGGCCACCTCTGGCCACCTGGTCACCTCTGTCCAACAAGGACACCTCTGCAACAAGCAGGCTTTTCTCAGTCTTAACAAGTAAGCGGTGTCTCTTGAGCAAGACTAATCACCCAAAGTCAGAATCAGAGTCCTCCCCGCTTAGCTGGGGTTCTTAGGTAATGCTGTTTGTGCGTTCAGTGTGTCATGATTGAGTGTCTCACGTGGACCAGACACTGTTCTAGGTGCTTGGGATACACTGATGAGTAAAATAAACAGAGATCTCTGTCCTCCTGGAATTTATACTTTAGAGGGAAGGGAGACATTATCAATAACCAGAATGAATAAGTAAATCATTTATCTCAGATTTGACCCCAGATCTACTGAAAGAAGAATGTATATTTTTACCAGTTCTTCCAGTAATTTATAAAGTTTGAAAAACACTGCAAGTCTTGGAATCATTGGCTTTTCCACTCATAATTCTACATCCAACTGATCACGGTTGGATTGGCTTTCTGCCAAGTCAACACCTAACCTGTTCTTGGTAATGGACAGTTACCACATCTCTTGGTGGTGGCGATGGGAAATAACATTTGTGAGCAGATATTATAGGCAACACTCACCACGTCATTTTGAATTCGGGACAGCTTCCTTTGCTATAAATGTGCCTGTTTCTTACACCGAGCAACTACTGGCTGTAATTAAGGCGACTTTAATGGCAGCGAGTGGTTTTGTTATGTTGTGCGCCTTGCTATTCTGGACCAATTTATTTTAGTCCTGGTACATCTGGTTCTACCAAAAAATATTGACTCCTTTGCTAAATAAAGGCATTCTCACAATTTTCTTCCTTTGAACACAAAGACGTAGGCAGGCGGTTAAGAGCCGAAGACAGTAGTCAGAATGGCCTGAAGTGTTTTGTCACCTCCACCCATCGGTGTCCACCACTGCCACTTCCAGAAGCTTCTCTCCACGTTTCTCTCCCAAAACAAAACATCCACTTTGGGGATCCAGCTCCTGGGGAGTCTTTTCCATTCATACTTCCCTGCTCATCCCTAAACAAAGCAGTTACCTTAACTTTCCACGCAGACAACACCTACTGCTACTGCTTCTGTGCTTCAGTTTGAAATGGATCATGTACTTACACCAGCTCTTCCGCGCTGGCTTTGAGCTGTCCTTTGTGTCCTGCGAATGGTCGTTGAAGTCTCAGATGATTGTCTGCATTCTCATACTTTCAAGTCATATTTTCCAGGATACGTTTTAGACTCTTTATGGACGGCAGCTGCCTTGTCCACAATTGTCATTCACTCCATGGGTAAAGACTTCTTCCTTTTGCAAGGTCAAGAATCTAGTATATAAATGATAAAATTTGGGACTGACATCACACGGACATTTCCATCTGCTGTTGAAGTAAAGCTTTAAGTAGTATTTTAAGTGTTGGAACTGAATCGTGTTTGGCTTGGAATGACATTTCTCAGGCGGCTGGTTTGTTCCCAGCGTGTGAGATGACAGGAACCGGATTACTGTTTGAAGAGCAAGATAATCGGCCTCCAGCATTAGAAAACAGGCAGCAAAGCAATTTAGAATTCAGATTGAACACCATTAATTTTTACTAGGGTGTTCCTTGTACGGGGTCACCAGCAGACATTTGAAAGAAAGCTGTAACCCAAGTCTAAACAGGATTGTCGTAAAAGCAGAAGGACTATGAAAAGCATACTGAGGATTTTTTTCGAGCAGTGCCATGCAAAATCAGTTCCATACCGATCCAACACAGTTCCCAAAGAAATGGTGGAGATCACTACACTACAATATTTAATGAGTTTATTCCTAACTATGCAGTTTACTCAAGGAGAAGAGATTAGCAAGAACTCCGAAACTGAGAGATTATGGTAGAGCTAGGGTTTAAGATTGCTTGCCCTGTGCAAACTTTTTTCTTCAAAAGATGCACATTCTTACTGTGTCCTATTTCCTCTTTCCAAAGACCTTCCCTTTATATTGATGAAAGGAAAAAATGGGCTACCTTGTCCTTCAGTTTGTTTTTAATAGCTTAGCACGTCATCCTGTGCAACCTGGGGCCAGCTGGAATCTTGCTGGAAATGCAACTGCCAGACTTGTAACTGGGATGAGCTGAAGTTGCCTACAGGACTGCATTTTTGGAAGATGGAAAAACAAAATAATAATAATAATTCTAAACACTGAAAGCTTATTTTGGAAAACACACAGGCTCCTTCTATTCCATGACTTTTTCTGGATTTTTCCATTAACTGTGAAGTTTCGTATTCTAAAAGTCAATCCCTGTTCATCTAACCGACAATAAACACTACCATAACTCTGCCTCCACCTGTGTTCCCTGCCTAGGCAGCCTATTCTCTATGTGTTTATTAAAGTTATCTTTCTCAAACAGCAATATAATTTCATTCTATTTTGAAAATTGTCCATTGACTTACATCTTATCCACTAATGTGTATTGCACGTGCATGTACACAAAGTCACAAACAGGATCATATAAAGTATAATATTTTATAAGCGATGTTTCATTGGACAGCTATTTGCTGAACAGCTGCTTTGAGCTTGCATTCCTGACAACATCTGTAGGAACCACTCTACGTTCCCGGCCTCACACCCCGTTCGGCCGCCTCCGTGGGTGGTCCATGCACACTCACCTTTGTTTGTCAAGCACACACCAAGCAGTAGCTCCATGTATCTGCCGCAGGCTTTCCCTGATGCCTCAGAAGCTCGCTTTGCTCACACATGAGCACATCCCGGAAGCAACCTTCCACCAGTGGAGATGGGAGCCGATGGGTGAAGTAGGAACAAGCTCCAGCCCTGTCCTTCATGAGGACAATTGGCGACACTGCTGCCTGGTTCCTCACAAGGTTCTCAGCAGGACTGAGCAGCTGCCCACAGACATGGCTGCTCAGCCATCATCCTTCACTGGGTTTCCCTCCTTCTCTCTCTCACTGTCCCCTACTCCCTCACTCCTGTATCCTTGGATCATCTCCCAAATAAACATCCTGCACCCAAGTCTTTGTCTCATGCCCTGATTTCAGGGGAACCCAAACTGGGGCCTCGTCAGACAGTTACAGATATAATTAAGTTACGATGAGTGAGAAGAAGGCTGAGTGTGAGACACCTTGTGAGTATATAACCAGGGAGATCTGGGAAGGGTGTTTATGTTGAGAACAAATGGGTAACTGTGAGTTGGCCAAAAGAAAGGGGGAGTCCATGAACATCATCCCGTATTAATAAACGTATGTCTGTATCATTATTAAAAGCTGTGTAGCCTTCTATCGAATGAGTGTTCTTGTTGGCACCCTTCCTAATAAGGAAAATACCATTCTTTCTGTTTGATAATTTGATTCATGAAAAATCTCATTGTTGTTTGCATTTCTTTAATTGTTACTAAGATTGGACACTTTTTCCATATATTTATTGGCTGTTATTCACTTATCTCTGAGAAATTACTTGTTCATGAACTTAGCTTACTTTTCTGTGGGTTTAAACGTAATTTTCTTAAATGTACATAGTCAAATCTACCAGTCTTCTCCTTCATAATTCCTATTCTCCATAGCTATACTTTGAAAATCTCTCTCTACTTTAAGATTGACTTTCCTTAATAATTTGAGTGTTCAACTTTATCGTATTCTAAATTCCTACTAACACTGGTATCTGCTTCTGGACTTTCTACTCTAGTTTTTTTTACTCTTTCTGTTTACTTATGCTATCACATTGTTTTAATTATTGTAGTTTTAAAACATTTTCACGTCTAGGAGTGTAAGCCACTCATTATACATAATATATAATATATATGTACACATACCATATGTATGTAGTTGTAAGTTTTCATTGTATGACTACAGACTTATACAAGAGTTGCAGGAATGTTACAAGGAACTCTGCTATACCTTTTATCCAGATTTACCGATTATTTACATTTTGCTCTGTTTACTTTACCATTCATATTACCATTACCTCTTTCTCTCCCTCCCTCCCTATTTCCCTGTATACGTACACCAAACACACACACACACACACACACACACACACACAAACACACTCTCTCTTAAACAGTTTTAGCTGTTTGAGAATCAGTTGCAGACACAACTGCAGTGCAGACACCCGAAATCCTTCAATGCACATTTCCTAAGATCAAGGATATTCTCTTATATTTCTATAGTACATTTATCTAACTAGGAAAAATTAGACAAAGTCCACATTCAAATTTTGTCAATCACCCCAATAATGTCCTTTATAGGTATTTATACCACTATCACCACCACCACCTCCCTCTCCTCCCAACCTCCCCGCCCCTCCTCCTCCCCTCAAGTCCAGGGTTCAATCCAGGATCACACATCACATTTAGCTGCATTGTCTTTTTAGTCTCTTTTATTTTGGAACAAGAGGTTCTCATCCCTTGTCTTTTGTGACCTTGATATTTTTAAAGACTGCAAGCCAGTTGTAGAATACTCCTCATTTGAGGTTTGTTTGATGTTTCTTCATGATTAAATTCAAGTTAGACTTTTTTTTTTGGCAGGGATATCATAGCAGCAATGCTGTGTCCTCCTCATTACTTCACAGCAAACGCACTGTCAGTTTGTGCCAGGACAGGGGTGTTGGTGCTGATCACTGATTACACTGGGTCATCCAGATTTCTCTGAATATTGTAGAATCATTTTGACAAGTTCTGAGAAAAATATTTTTACTGTAAATCCACCTGATTTATAGATTAATTTGGAAAGAGCAATGTTTTCTCTTTTTTAACTCTACTTTTTAGTCTCTCATTAACATTTTGTAGTATTTTCCTTTCTTATGGGTTCTACAGGTGTCTCGTTCAGTCTTAGGTTTTAAGGATTTCTGACTGTAGTTGGAAACAGAATTTCTTTTTTCTTCATGTTTTCTTTTTTTGTGTTGCTACTAGGGAGGAAGTCAGTTTATCTTTGTATTGTTGTGTAACTGGTTTACCCATCTCTGCTAGTTTTTATAGGTTTTTGTGATTCTCTTTTGTGAATAATCTTATTACCTTCAGATAATGAGGTTTGTCTTTTGAGTTTGAAATCAGAATCTACCAGTTGTTAGTCTGAGCTTTAATGCTTCTTAGCCTCCATTTCTTCATCTATGAAATGGGCATAGAAATACTTTATATCATTGCTATGAAGAGTAAAAGAGATAATGCATGTAAAACTCTTAGGACAGTATTTATCAAGGGATGGAGCTCTCAATATATGTAAGCTAGTTTGGAAATTATAGTAAACTAATCTTAGAAGTCATGGCATAGATCATGTTTTTTTATTGTTATGGATTGGATCTTTGTGGAAAATTTATATCCCAACCAATTACTGCTAATACATAGGAAAGCAGTGCATTTTTCTATATTATTGTAATGAGCTTTTTTACTAAAATTATTAACGTCAATGCTTTTTCAATAATGGTTTTTACAAGTTTAAATTCACATAATCTGCAAATAATGCAACTAGTTCTTCTTATTTTGTTATATTAGTCAGAATTCCTAGATAAAATTGTTTAATACTATCAGTTTCTGATTTTGCTGAGAATATCTATATAGTGTTTCATCATTTTATGTAAGGCATTGACTGGTCTTGGATTATAATTTTATCATATTATTGACTTATTATTCTAATCCTAGCAAACTATAATTTTCTAAACAGGAAGTAAGTTTTATTAAGTGCTTTTCAGTATCCATTGAAATGATAATGTGTTTTCCACTTTTTTGAGGTTAATTATAATAGATTGAAGTAATTAATTCTGAACAAATTTTCTAATGTTGAACTATTTTTGCATTACTGGAATATAGTCCATTTTGTTATAATTTTCTTTATAACTTGATTTATCAACATTTTATTAGGATTTCTGCATCTGTATTCCTAAGTAGGTTATCAGGTTGTAGATTCTTGCTTTGCTTGCTTTTTCGTTTGGGGGCTTTATATTTCTCCGCTCTTTGCAGCAAGGATATGTGAATTTTATTAAATGAATTGGAAATCTTTCCACCTTTTTTTATTCTCCAGAATGGCTTGAATAATTTGGACATATTTGTTCCTTAACATTTGCTTATGAAATAATTTGCAACTAGTGTCTTTTGGGAAATTGGGTTTATTTTTAATCATTGCTACAATTTCTTCTGTAATTATCAGCATATCGGGATGTCTGAATTTCTTCTTGTGTCACTTTGGTAACACTTTTCTATAAGATTGTCTATTTCTTACGACTTTTGGAATTTGCTAACATGGAGCGTATATGTTGTTCTTCATCGTACACGTTATTTTTTATTCCTAGAGCAGTATATTTGTACTTTGTCCCAGGCTTAATCTACCTTTGGCAGAAGTTTGACTCTTTTATTGTCATTTTAAAGAGTCAATTCTTAGATTCTTCAATTCTACAGTTTTCTAACTCATTACTTTCTGGTTTTCTATGTCTTTAAAATCTGTCCCTTTCAGATTCTTAATTTATGTTATTTCTCTGTCATCCTAGGTAATATATTTAATTCATTTATTTTATTTTGTCCCAATTTAATAACAGCAATCTTAGTTGCATTGTGTCCCACAGAGACACAAGTGTTTTGAAACTGGAGGAAACTGTCAAAACCATATAATTCAAACCTTTTGTTTTCCATATTAGGAAAGCAAACAGGTTAAAGGCTTGTTTCACAGCTGGCTACTTGCAGAACCAAAGTATCAAACAACTTTCCTGACCCTCTTCTACTCCAGCACTCTTCCTTGGCTTCCTAACCCTGTCAAAGACACAAGAGTAAAGTAAAGAGAGATCACTTCTGGTGGGAATGTGACCCGTCTGCTGTTACAGCTTAGGAGACCCCTCTCCAGTGGCCAGGGCTTACAGCAGCCAGCTCAGTGCTTTCTGAGCAGTTTTTTTGTCTCTGGGACAGAGGTTAGTTTGTGTTGACACAGGCTAAACAAATAAGCCTGTTGATTCAGGTAGAGTGCAGGGCCTGTAGAGGGCGGCTTTGGAACTAGAGTTCAGACCAGTGGAGCCACACCCGTCCTAAAGGAACTCGCATCCCTTCCACTGGGCTCTGAACCAGCCCTCCCAGGGGAGAGAACCTCATTCTTCCCACTGGTTCCAGTCTGACCACGCCCCCACCCACCACCCTGCTCCATTGTTCCTGCATGGTGACCTAATTGCGTTTTTACCCCAGAGCCACCTTGCCCCTAGAAGGTCTGCCGTCTCCTTGAATTATATCTCCCGGAGCAAGGCCAGTCAGCTTAGCAGAGGGGGTGGGAGAGGGGAAGAAGAAATGAAATCAGAGCAGCTCAGTCAATAAACAGTCTGGCTCCCTCCATTTTTCTCCTTTCTGGCCTTAACTTGTATTAATGAAAGTGCAGTGGGATGGGGCCAAAAGCAGAGTGGTTGAGGCACAGGTTCAAAAATGAGTTTTTCTTCCTTTTTTGCTTACACAGAGTTATGAAAGTTCAATACTTTCATTTAACATTAGATATTAGATGAGAATGAAGATGCAAAAAGATGGATGAATGTGTACATACATATGTATATACGCACACACATTTTACACACATGGAATAGTCTGGAACCCAAGGGAATCATGTGATGGGGCATCTTTATGTAAAGTGATGAATGCTTCTGTCATGGGAATAAGTTTACTCCATCTTTAAGTGCCTATTTTGTCTGGGTTTTTTACATTTGATATACAATAATGCTCAGTCTATTTTTTATTCTTTTTTTTTTTCTGCACTGCTTGAAGATAAGGGTTGTTGTACTGTTGTCACCTGGAATTACCTGTAAAAGTCAATGCAGCTCATAATTCCAAGTCAACTGTTGTTTATTAAGGGCTAACTCTGTGCCAAGCCCTGTACCCAGGGGCTTTCACAAGAATTATCTTGTTTACTTTCCTACAGCCACCTCCTGAATAGTTAATGCTATTATTCTTGCTTCACAGATGGTAACACAGACGCTCAGAGAGGTTAACTCACTTACCCTAGTTCACACAGCTAATAAATGCCAGAATCTAAGATCAAATTCAGACCTTCTGATTTCAAGTTTAATAGTCTCTCATCTGCCTCCCAGACCAAAGCCATTTCTTACTACATGGTAAACTCCTCAAGGTTTAGGGTAATGCCTTGTTTGTCTGCATATGGTGTATTGTCAGCTGTTTCCCAGGAGATTATATGCTTTGTGGATTATTATCTTTTATTGATTTTTATTTTTATCAAAGTATTACATAAACATTCTTTGAAAGGTCAGATAACAATGCTATAAGTCCTTTCAAAACTAGCCATCTCCTGACCTACCCTACGTAATAAGTTTTGTGTTCCAGAATTGTTCCCTGCAGTTTGATTTAGAATTTGAAAGAGAAAGGAATAAGAAATTGCTTCTATTTAACAAATACTGTGTCCCAGGCAGAATGAGTTGCATTTCCTGAAGGGGATCATATTAAATCCTCAACAAGACCCTCACTTATCCTGGGCTCCCTCCCTGGGTCATGAGAAACACATCTGTTATCAAGTGTCAAGACCATTAGCAAGATGTTTTATATATCATGGGCAAGTTCAGCTGGTTCTCAGGAGTTCTTCCCTCTACTCCCAAATTGATTGGTTACTACTAAGTCAGAAATGAAGCTAAAGCAATCTGCATGAGCACTTTTTTTTTTTAATGAAATTCATTATATTCACCCCTACTCTGTTCCTTCTGAAAACAGATGTATATCCTATAACTTTATTTGAATTTTTATAGTTAGAAGCTACACAAGTCTGAAATGGTATGAAATTTCAAGTAAATGTTCTTCATTTTGCCTCTAAAATACTGCATTTTACCCTGCCCACAGAGTGGCACGTAGATAACCCTTTGAACTTGAGAACAGACAGCCCAGTCTGCGCAGCACTGGATCAATTTGTTGGTGTAAATTATATTTACTAGCTTTTTGCTTATATTCATTTTTCTACTTCAGTCGTTCATTAAGTACATACGATGGAAATTCCGTCTCTCTTCCTCCCCGCACTCCCTTTTTCTTATTCCTGGCACACCCTGGAGCCAGACAATCTGGTCAGGTGGTGTTGTTCTCCTTGGTTCATTAAATTGAAAATTCCTCCAGCTCAGGAATGTTTTTATTCTTTTATTTCTACCTCCCACCCCTGGACTTACATTTCTGATACATAAAACAGCCCAGTAAATGTGTGTTGCATTGAATAGAAAGGAGCCACAGCATCTGTCAGCCTTGGGGGACATCCTGTTTGTACCTCCACCTGCCCCTCGCGTGCCCAGAGGCGAGCGCTTCCAGAAGGGGACTGAGGTTCCCAGGGAGACACCGTTCACTGGGGCAGGCGGGAGAGCCACGGTCTCACATCCCACCTGCCTGTCCATTCCTCTTGCTGTATGTAAAGCCTTACGCTCCTGCGGCCCTGTCTCTTCCCTTGGAAAGGTGCTGCTGTCATTGCCCAATTCTACTGCAGAATCTAAATGAAATGTCAGTTAGATGGATTAGCACTAGAATTCTCTTCCCTTCTCTTTCTCTTTCTCTCTCTCTGTTTTTGGCATAACTTAAAAAAAATTTTTTTGTGATTATTTTTTGCACTCACTCCTTTTGCAACTTGACAGAGGCAGTTGTTCATAGTCATGTTTCAGTCATTTGTGGATCAAGAAAATCAGCTTTAGAAGGTTAGGGTCAAGTGTTCAGACCTTATCCTTCCCTGCTGGCCTTTTACCTACGTATTTCAGTTTGTCTTGAACTCTTATTATTATTTTTTCTTTTTCTAACTTCCTTTTTTCTGCTGATGTCAACTAGTTAGGTATCTGTGTTTATGTAAGTGGATGAAAATAGAACTCCTGCAGCCCCAAACGGCTTCTAGAAATTGCAAGGACTCAGGAGACACAGTTCCCCTGGCATCTACCTCTGCTCCCTCCTCTTAGCTCTGGAAGCCTGGCCTTCTGTACAAAGACACACACCCAGGGCAAGGCGTCAGTGACCCCAGTGAGGCAGGAGGGTGAACCTTCAGCTCCACAGCCCAGCAGACGTTCACTGAGGACTGAGTATTTGCCAGGCACTGCGCTAGGCACTGGGGATGCAAAGATGAGTAAGAAGTGAGTCACATGCCAGCCAGTGAGACTGATGCTCAAGCAGATAATCAGAAAGCAGCAGAGGATGGGCGGTGGTAGAAAGCTATGTGGGTGAGCTAGCAGCACAGAGGGGATGCTAACTCAGCTGGGAAAAGCCAGAAACAGTTTCTTACTGGAGCCTAGGGAATTGGGGGTAGGGGAGGAAGGAGGAGTGGTGTAGGGAGGGAGTGAAGGCAATTAAGGGGTGAGGGGCAGGTGAGAAAAGGGAGGAGGTGGCAAAAGGAACTGGGCACTAACTGAGAAATGCCTGGGAGTGGGGAGTGTTCAGGGCACTAACTACGTGCAGCTGAGCGTTGGTGAACAGGCAAGTGCAAAGAAGGTGGCAGAGATGAGTGTGCAAGGCAGACTGGCACCGGTCATGGAGAAAAGGCTTGGTGATACCCAGGATGGAAATGGAGCCATCATTGTCTTTCCACCTAAAGACCTCAGGGAGCCATCAGACAATTTAAGCAGGATGACCTCGCCGTTTGCCTTTTCAGTGGAGCCACTGGCACCTACAGTTTAGACATGTTGGAGGGCAGAGTGCTGGAGGCAGAAGAAAGTTATCACAGGGTCTGGGCAAGGGTTGATGGAGACCCACATTAGGACATGGGCGACAGGAATAGAGGAAGCGATGAATTCAAGGAGAGAGAGCTGGCAGTACTGGCTAAGCGGTGTGTGGTGAGGGGAGGGATTTAGAATGATTCCCAAGTTAGAAACTCATGTGGCCAAGAAAATGCTGGAGGGGTAGCAATTTAGAGATTATGATGATTTCCGTTCTGGACATATTGAGCCTTGGGTGATCTTAAATATCCAGGTGGAAGTATCCATTAGGTAGTTGGATGTGAGCTCAACTGCGAGATGGTAGCACAGATTTGAGAATTTTATGTATCTGGAGAGCACACAGCCAGTACGTGAGAAGGAGAACACAAAGGTGATTAAATTTTATCCCTCAGTTGATCATATCTGTCTGAAAATCCCAAGCTGCTTAGCCATATAGGTCAAGACAGAGATATAGACACACATGTGTGTGCATACGTACTGTTCCCCTCCCCGCTAAGGACTAGTAAAAGAAATATTCTGTGAAGCATTGCATCAGAAGAAGCGTTTGCAAGGAATGTAGACAAAACAACATAAACCAAAAGCCACATACCTCCTCCAAAAAAAGAGCAGTGCACGTAGAAAATTACAGCTTTGTATCCATGTCAAGGAAGAGGGTTTGACAGCTGCAGGATGTGAGAAGATTCAAATAACTGACTTGTTTGGTTTGGGGAAAAGGCACACTCACACGAAGTCACAAGAGAGCCCCTTGCATCCTCAGTATCCAGTCAAGTCACTCAATACATCCCTACGCCGCTCCTCCTAACAATGTATTTAATGTGTCCACGCAGTCTTTCTTTTCCCCCCTAGTAAGTATGAAACTGTGCAAAATACTGCAGATTTTTAGATCTGGGCATTCACTAAAGTCATTTTGATATTTCAAAGTGGAAGTTAAATTGTAGCCATTTTCTAGGGACAAGAAACTTCATGTGTCTGTCTGTATAGTACGAGATACACAGCTGGCCGTCTGTACCTGCAGGTTCCACATTTGTGGATTCACCCAACTGCATTTTACAAAAGAGGCTTGAGCATCTGTTGATTTTGGTATCTGCTGGGGGTCCTGGCACCAATGCCCCATGGATACTGAAGACCACTGTGTTACCTTACTAAGTGACAACTCAATACAGGAAGTTCTTGTATTAAGTGATTTGAAGAATTTTATTTCTGATAAACAATGAGGTCCTACTATTTAGCAAAGGGAACTATATTCAATATCTTATAACAACCTATAATGATAAAGAATGTGAAAAAGAATATATTTATGCATAATTGAATCACTATGCTATATATACACCAGAAACTAACACAACATTGTAAATCAATGATGCTTCAATTAAAAAAAAAAGAATTTTATTTCTTATAGTTCCTCTCTTGAAATAGCAAAGAAATAAACCTTTGTAACAGTTGGTAAATATTTTATCATTTTTTCAAGTGTGAATCACACTGAGAATTCCATTGTCAGTTTCTCCAAAACTCTAAAATTTTGCAGAATTCTTAAATGTTTCATTCCTATAAGAATTCTCTCTCAATGTAGGAAAGAGGAATTCGAGAAATCAGTTATAAATACCCAGCCTTTCAGATTAAGAGTAAATACAAAATAAAGGCCTGACAAAAATAAAGACAGAAAACCTAGAGCTAAGGTAGTGAGAATTTCAGAAGGATTATTGTGGAAAAATGGAAAACCACGAAACAGCTTTTATTAAATTACTAGTCAAATGTCTACCTCTCTGTCAGGACCGAAATGAAACCACAAGCAGTCATAGATGGAAAAAAACTGACCTCCCTAATAGGATAGCATTTCAGCAAGGTGGTGTGATAGCCGATCCTTTGTGGAGAAACTCGTTCAACAACAAGAAAAATACAGGTTTGTGTATAACAGAGTAACTACTGATTTATGAAGAACTCTGCGGAGTTTCAGTTATTTTCTGTCTACTTTGGGGACAATCTATAGAAAAATGCAGGTACATTTTGAGTTCTCTTGCCCCCTTCCAACAGTTGGTGTGTGCGGGAAAGGTAAAAATTCATTTCTTTAGTTGCCTGTATAAATTATCATTATAAAGACAGTTCCTTTGGCTTGTATTGGACTCCTGAGCCTGATGTAAAGTATTTGAAGTCACTTTTTTCTGCTCTATCTTCTTTAGCACAGGTAAAAGTAGTCAATTTTGTATTGATTGCATAGCATTGAGGTCTGTCCTTGTAGGGGACAGAGGACCCGGCAAACAAGGTGCAGGGACTTAAAATGTGTTTGTTCCTTTTACTTGACCTGTCACAACTCCCAAAGAGGCCATCATCAAATGGCTTTTAGGGGACTGAGGGTACAGCTCAGTGGTAGAGTGTGTGCTTAGCATGTGCGAGGTCCTGGGATCAATCCCCAATACCTCAATAAAAAAGTGAATTAAAAAATTTACATGTTATTACTTGGTGTACTGATAATCATTTAAAAGTAAAGACTCTATGTCATGCATTAAAAAAATGGCTTTTTGTTTTGCAGAACATCAAGGCTGAAGGATACTGATAGTTTTTTGACAGTAAATAAGGGGAAAGAAAGTTCTCTGTTCAACAAAGTTTGGAAAATGCCGGTTAAGCAGAGTTAAGTAGGGTTGGTTCTTTGCGGCAAGATTCAGGAGTCTTCAGTGTGGCCCCTTGCACGGCGACTCTCCAAGAGAGGACAGCTGTTTGCAGAATTTCCTGGCTGTTTCTCACCTGGCGCAGCTCTGTCACTAGGACTTTCACAAACCTGCTGTCTGAAAATGCGAAGGCACTGACTCGGGAAGTTCTGTGATGACGACCATGTGGGCCAGGGAGCGGGTTAAACCAGAGGCCTCAACTAATGCGCGATTTTGGTTTCTTTGGCCTGTACACTGTTTTTAAAAACCTGAAGCCAACATTTACAAATCAGGATATTTCAATACAGAAATCAGGGGTTCAAGCTTCTCTTGAGAAAGAATGGATGAGGCAAGTTTGGGCCTTCAGTCCTCCACAGGCACAGTCCACTGGACCTTGGGAAGCCACTACCCTGCAGGGGAGAGATGTGCGCCCCGTTTATCAGTGTCTACCCACTCCCTTTCCTACACAACAGCCTCACTCATTGGTCTCACTTGGGTGGCTCCAGAAATATCAGCCCCTCCCAGCCACATGGTACCCTTCACATGGGTGAGGGGACCTCCGAGGTTGAATATGGGTGGGGGGTGGATGGCAGGACAAAGCCTGGAATCTAAAACCAAATATACCAAAATGTAGACAGCGGTTGTCTTGATTTCCACTTCCTTTTATTTACTTTTTTGTGTGTTCCTAATATTCTGCAACAAATAGGTCTTTCCTTTATAATCAAAAAGAGATAATTTTTTAAAAAGCAGCTAAAAAGAATCTGGAAAAGGAATTTTTTGAAGTTTAGCTGCTATGAAATACCTACCTTGATGATTTTATTTACTTACTTTTTTGGTGGGAGGAGGTAATTCGGTTTTATTTTTGTTTTTGGAGGAGGTACCAGGGATTGAACCCAGGACCTTCTGTATGCTAAGCATGCGCTCTACCACTTGAGCTATACTCTCCCCCTGCCTTCCTTTAAATCCTGATTTCTAGTAGTATTTATAAGATCAGTAAGAGACATGTGAATTTGATACAAGAAACCAAAAATAGGCCTGCTTCAAGAGTTGTCTTAAGATCCTGTCTCTTAGCTAGTCTACTTGAGTTAAAAATATAAATTTGTAGTTATATTTTGTGGAGGTAGGGTTGAAAGATGTTGGTTTGGCTTGTATGAAGTTTGGTTTCTGATACTTGGACCTTTCCTAGATTCCAGAATAAGATGTAAAATAAATCAACATTTATCTAGAGAGTGATTTAAAGAAAATAAAAGATGGATAAATAGATCTTTCTGAGGGGATCGAGGAGCTGGGGAGAATTGAAGTGGAAAATTAAGGCCCACCTTACTGGTGAAGACAGTTCCAAGTTTTGATAAAGTTTCCTTGAAGCTAGCTAAGATTCAGTAGGAAGTAAACAAACATGACACATTCTAAAATCTTGTGTGAAACAGACTCTTGGAATTCTGAGTTGGAATTTCATTCCTGGACAAAGGAAATAACATGGTGGCTCCATTCCACACCTGAGGGTGGAAATACTGGTCATAAAAGAAGGCCCAGAAATGAGGGTGGGGCAAAGGAGATGCTTTGTGGATAAGGATAAGGAACCAAGGAGAAGGGAGACAAAAACATTTATTTAGATTTTCTTTAATTTCTCTGAGTAATATATCTTTAGTTTTCAGTGTATACGTCTGTCACATCTTTTGTCAGATTTATCCCCAAGTGCTTAATATTTTTATAAGATTGTTTATTTTATTTTCCAGTTTTTCATTGCTAAAATAGAAATACAGTTGATTTTGTGCATTTATCTTGTATCCTGCAACCTTGCTGAACCCACTTACTAGTTCTTGTAACTTTATTGTAGAATCTGTCAGATTTTCTACTTAGGCATTTGTGTCACCTGCAAATACAGTTTCACGTCATCCTTTCTAATTTGATGCCTTTTATATTTCTTTTTCTTGCCCAATTTCACTGAATAGAACTTACAGAATAGTGTTCAAGAGAAGTGGTGAGTGTAGTCATTCTTGCCTCATTCTTGGTCTTTGTCATTAAATATGGTAAAATCTGTAAGTTTTTTGCAGATATCCTTTATTAGGTTGAGGGACTTCCCTTCTTTTTTATTTTGCTGAGTGTTTTAATCAGGAATATCACTCTCAAATCAAATACATTTTATAAAAGTCATAATGATAAAGGTACCACGTCATTTGCCAGAATAACACTACCTAGCATTATGTGAATACGTACAATTCCTCAGCTTGCTCTTATTTATTATCTATTTTATACATATATAACATCTTTCCCCTAAGAATATCAACCATTACTTAGTTAATTCACCCAAGGCATTAGTGAAAGAAGCGAGAACGACTTCCCTTTTTTAGCTCAGAATATTAAGATACCACAACACGAAATAGCTTAATCCTAGAGAACAACAATTTATTTGTTTGTCCAAATACAAAATTTATAAATTTAGATTTCTAGCTTAAGGAACCTTTTGGATTAATGATTAAAAGACATTTCTAAATACTACCCTTTCTGCTCTCTCCTCACCCCAAACAAAACCCCAAACATATGGGACAAGCAAGGACTGGATCCAAGAGCCAAAAACCCAACAAAATGAAATCTCATGGAGGCAATGTAAAGACCTCTGATGCGTTTCAGAAAGTCAGGATCTTAGGGTCAGGATTGGCGAGGTCTCCCCTCACAGCAAGGCATGTGTTGAACTTTGGGGGTTTTGGTTGGTCAGATGATCAGACAGTAAAGAAATATGGCTGCTATAAACACTAAAGTCATTTTATGTTGCATTAATAGATGTATAGCATTTATATCAAGGGTAGAACTAGTCTTATGATTCTCTGGACTAGAGCACATCAGAGGTGTTCGATCCAATTCTTAACAGTATTTAAAAGAGGGAAATGGTCTAACCAGAGGTAATTTGCTAAGATGTGAAGGGTCAAGATTCCATGTCAAAGGTGGAACACTTAAGGAACTGAAACTAGAAATAGCCAGGCCTGTTGGGAGTCTAAAGCAATAGCTCAGGAAAGAGATAATGAATGCTACCCCTGGGCAATGATAGCAGAGGTGCAGAACATGTTTAAACACAGATGTTTAAGGGGTAAATGTGACATCCTTTGGGTGATTTCAAGATTTATAGCTGCTGAGTCACTGGGTAAGTGGTGATGCCATTTTAGTGGGAAATTCAGGAATGGAGGTTTGGAGGGCCCAGTTTTGTACATGCTGAGTTTCCACTGGGAAACGTTTGGTATGTAGTGGAATACACAGATCTAGAACACTACAGAGGAGTTTGGGATGGACTTAGACATCATTGGTACACAGATGAAAGTTGCGTTCATGGCTGAGAACATCTGCTGAGTGCCACTACTGCTGTGGCCATCTCGGTTATTAGCAGTCACTTGCCAACCTGGTTTTAAGCAGCCACATTTCTGAGGATACACTGTACAGTATTTGGACAAAATACTTCAAAAGCTTTGATTCTCTTATGAATGCAAATTTCAGTTCAGTTCCTTAAACCGAAGAATAACAAGGACTGTCTGTCCTTCCCTTTGTAGACCATGTGGGTGTGTTTATAGGGAGGGAGATTTGTTTATGTTGTACCCTCTTACCGAAGAGCTCACAGCAAGCCCAGAAAAATGTGCCCTGAAGCCCTGCCTTAATTTGAGAAAAGGCCAGGCAGTTGCACTGGCATTTTGCTGAGACTTGCAAAATTGAACAAGGAGGAATGCAAGTGCAAATGAAGTTGGATTTCAAGCCAGTAAGTGCTTTTTTAAAAAAGGTACAGTCTGCATGCCATTACAAACTTGTGTAAGAGTCTGCTTCAGCAAATCCCTGTGTCATAGATTCTGGAATAAATAAAGATGACTCAGGAGAATGGTTACTTACTGGAGCCAACATTTTTTAAATGTCTTTTTACATTTTGTTAGGAATTACCGAATTGTTTGAAAAGATTGGAGACAGTTTTTTAATACTGATTTTTTTACAGTAAATGTCTTCAGTGTGTCTAATTTGTGGTGGTGTTTAAAATATATATAATAATGCCAACTTAAGGCTTTTCCTTCAGTTCCCCATTTTCTAGGATTGCCCAATCTTATTTTCCCAACGTCTGCACTTCTGCATGACGTCACGCCCCCTTGTGGGTGCCGGACTGCTGTACTTGCCACTTTGTGGACATTTAGTGCAATGTCACGTCTTAGTGCCTTTGCTCTGGTTTCCTTTGCCTTCCTGGTGAACTCGCTCCTTCTCACCTGAAAACCCTTTCCTTCCCATTCCCCTCTCCATCAGGAAGAGTTGACCAAGTAGCTTTTTAATGCCACCTCTGCATAGAGTGTTCTCTCTGTGTTGTAATAACTAGTTTGTTAGAGATCTGCTCCCTTCCCAGATGAAGAGCTTCTCAAGAGCAGAGATCCTAGATGTAGAGTGATGTCAGACACAGAGTAGCTGCTCAATAAATGTGCTGGCCAAAGACAAGGAGCGAGGGAAGGAGGGAAGAAAATACCCTTCTAAGGAGCCCCTGAAGGATCTGAGCAGAAGGGACCTGAGACACAGGAGGAGAAACAAGAGATAATAAATAGTGTCTTGGAAGCCAAGGGAACAGAGAATTTTAAGAGGGAAAGGCTGGTCATTAGTGTTAATTGTCATGGAGAGCCAGTGAGATAAGTACTGAAAATCTCCATTGTATTTTTAGGAGCTGAGAAAAGATTTCCTCAGCTATAATCATACCCTAGATACTACTGCAGGTGTGTTAACAACACCAAGCAAAGATGTGTTGGCAGTAAGAGGTGGTGGGTGACCTCCTGGAGAGGAGCATCAGTGAAACCCTGGACTTGGAGATAGCCTTCTTCGATACAGTACTTTATTCTGGTGGCAAACCCACTGAATAATGGGTCTTTCTGTTTACAGACTAAATAAAGATTTCAAAAATAAGAAATAGTTGCACGGTACAGCAGAGTCAGACTGAGATTTGGAAGCTAACTGGGTGACTGACTCTTCACAGAGCTAAAACTCTTGGTGGATCATTTCTCAAAAGGTGATAATGAGCAAGATGGTCCCAGGTATAAAATTGTACAGTTCTCAACTGGCAGCTTTCTCACAAAAAGCCCAATAATTTAGCAGCGCTATTTTAAAACTATCAAAATTCACAAGGAAATGTTATGATAACTCACAGAGAAAAAAATGTGACAATTGAGTGTGTATATGTCCATGAATAACTGAAAAATTGTGCTGAACACTGGAATTTGACACAACATTGTAAAATGATTATAAATTAATAAAAAATGTTAAAAAAAATTCACAAGGAAATCATAGCTGCAAAGTGAGGAAATGTCTTTCTGTGGAATATTTGAGCATTCTAAGAGAAAGGAGACAGTGTCTTACTAGCAGGCAGAATAAAATGTTCATGAGATGGTAACATCATTTAATAAAAAAATACACAACTTCTTGAAGGGTAAGAGATTAGAATAATTCAAAAGATTAATATTCTAGATTTTTAGGAGAATGGAAACTTAAAACATAGTGGTCATTAAAAATATAGGAATAGAGAACTATATATATTTCCAATTAAATATTTTTAATTACTTAATTATGCTGTAAGTTTTAAGATTTTTTTTAGTTCAGAGCCCAGTATCATCATCTTCTTTTGACTACCTGAAAAAACATGAAATTCCATTTTTAGCTATTACTAGGAAGCAGGAAGGATAGACTTAACATTACAATCTGAATATTCTCATTCAGAGCAAACCAAGCTAGAGTTTTTGTGGATGATTATCATTCATGTTCTCAGCCAATTTAAATGTTTTGAAAGGAAAGTTTACTTTTCTCATGTTCACAGGTTTACTTACTACTTTTTATTTTATTTTTATTTTTTATTTTTGGTAGGGAGAGGTAATTTGGTTTGTTTATCTATTTATTTATTTATTTATTATTTTTTAATGGAGGTACTGGGGAATTGAACCCAGGACCTTGTGCATGCTAAGCACGTGCTCTACCACTGAGCTATACCCTCCCCCCACTACTACTTTTAAATAAATAAAAATTGTCCTTTTTTCATTCTCCTAAGGTTTTAATAATAGCAGATTCAAGTTGTTCCCACTTTTCTCTTTAAGAAAATATATTAAATGAGGTAGATTCACATCTGTTTATATTCCCAATGGGTGGAGAATAGTTGGGCAGGACAGGGATTAAATTGAGCATATCAGGAACCTTGGAGTCCTCTCTTACGTCATTTCATTTTTACAGGATCAGGAGATTACAGGGACCTTTGCAGTAGGGTAGGATTTTTTCCCCAATTATAATTCAAATCACAGGGAAATATAATATGTTTATCTAAAAGGCATTATAATATGAAAAGTCTCAACATGAATACTTTATGATTAAAGCAAAAACCTAAACTCCCTTCTGCTTTTTCTTACTTTCATTCCATTCATTCTTTAAGAAAGACCTCCAGACGGCTGGGTTACATGGGGCAGGCCCGGATAGGTCAGCCAGACCACTCCATCCTTCGGTGATGCAGTGGACATCTACTTAAAACCAAGAATGGTTTTAGAAAAACAGAGAAAGGCTTTCAAGCTCTTACAGATTTCATATACATTTAATAATGCAGTATGGTGTAGTCTGTTTTGTTTTTGTTTTTGTTTCTTCAGTATGATGTAGTTTAAAGCATGGACTTGGGCGTAAGCATTGGAGTCAGGTCAGACTTATGTTCAAATCTTCTCTGCCCCAATTCCTAGCTATTTGACGTCTCAGTGTGCTCATCAGGGGGGTTAGGAAGAATCAATGAGATAGTGTATGTCAGAAGCTTAGCACAGAACCCGGCCAGTATTAAGCTTGCAATAAACCACAGCTATTATTATAATGCATTCCAGGTGCATATGTACTTAACTCTGCCCACAGCCAGCCTCTTGAAGATGCAGCTTACCAGTTCCACACTGTGTGTGATAGTAACACTGTTCCTCAGAGACTCCATTTCATCTCATATATACTCTTATTTAGCCCCACGAAGATACCATGAATTGGGAAAGGCACAGTCACTAAATGCTCAACTTTCTGCTTCTCTGTCGCTAGATTTCTCCCTGTTAGCACCCGGTATTTTGTGTCCTAGGCTCTACCCTGTTAGGTATTTGAAACTCAAGCATTGTTCTTGAGATTTTCATTATGGAGATGTATTTTTTTCTCCTATTAAATCATTACCTTAAACTTTAAATAATGCTTTACTTTTTATGTCTCTAACAGGAAAAAAATGTGTCTTTCCATTAAGCTAAGGGAGACTCAAGAAGTCTCATGGGCTTTTCAAAGTAGTTTTGAACAAGCCACTCATTGTTTTGACATTTTTGGTATGTTCCAACTTGGTAAAACAGTTTTAAGTCCTGCGAGGGAAAGGGTGTAGTTGTTTCTCAGAATTAGTGAAATAACATAATAATCTCATATGTAAGTGTGTAAATATGGATTATAATTAAAATTTAGGGGTTATAAATGCAACCCAAATCTGGACATACTTGTTAAAAAGACACTTTTTCTCTTCAGAAGATCTTTTGTAGTTTGAAGACCTAGAAAGAGCATAAGGAGAAAAGAGAGTGAAACTTACACAAGCGTGGAAGGGTGCCCTAAATTAGCTGAAAAGACTCAGCCCCTCCGTTCTAACAACTTATATAGCCTACTGGGCATCCAGGAAACAGGAGTAAACAGTGATTTCTGAAACAACCCCCAAATCCTTTAAGATGTTCTGTATCTACTGATCCCAGGCACTGGGAAGAGAAAAGGCAGATCTTATCATCTTTATCTCCTGACTCACCCTGCAACCAGATGGAACTTAAGAGAGGTGGGAGAGTGTGTGAGTCTGTGAGAGACAGAGACAGAGAGATAGGGAGAGAGGAGGGGCGGGGGAGAGGAGACACTGCCCTGGGACACAAGAGAGTAAATGAGTGTGTTCTGACTTATGCACAGTCAGTTAAAGAAAAGAGGGCAGAACATTTCCACATAAATAGAGTGAGGGGGAAAGAAACAAAGGACACAAAAATGCAAAATCTGGAAGAGAAAGAAGGAAAATCTGGGATGGGTGAAGCAGGAGTTTAGTAAATGCAGCTTTTCCTCAGACCAGCAAACCAGTTGACCATTTGAGTTAAGCACAAGGCAGAATCCCCACAAGGATAACGACGTTTACTTTTCATTTGCTGAGTGGAGGCCACCATCATTTGCACGGTCACAGCTTGTTTGCTAGACCTCTGACTTCCCCGCCAGACAGCTAAAACTTTTTGAGAAGCCATCTGCCAGGTAGAGCACAGGATGGAAGGGGTGGGTGGGGAGCCGTGCTGGGTTCCCGGCGGTACACACCCACCACGGGTTCCTTCCTGATCATCACCAACCATCTCTCATCAACTTGTCCAGCCAACTTCCAGCTGGCTGCCTGCCACATAAGGAATTTCATAAAGACGGATGTTTGTTCTGCATGTGTAGTTTGAAACAAAAAAGGTAGGAGGGAATGTAAAAATGCTTCTCGAAAACTTGTGAAAATCTACATGAGTTTGGGAACTGATAATAATAATTAGACTGGCCATTTGCATAGATATTCATCCGTAAAGAGTAAGTTGTGTTTGCTTTACGGCGTTGCACTGATAAAACAGCAATTTCACACAGTAACCATTATACCACTTTTATTACCCGTGTGCCACATCTGTTCACATTCCTCAGTCTTCTGCACCTAATGATTTTTTTGGATCTCTCCTCCCCCTTGCTATTAACTGTTGAAGGGAGGGGCTCCTGAGTAATTCTACACCTGTTCAAGTCCACGCCTACCAACTTGCTCAGCTTCCCAAACAAGTGCGGGTAAAGCACCAGAACGTCTGAATCTGGGGTGGGGATGGCGGTGGCTGCCGCTGGGTTTGGCTTTTCAGATTTTTGTTAAGAGAATCTAATGTATCTCCTACCATGGCAGTTGATGACAGCAATTTATATTCCAGAACGAAGAACAAACTAAATTCATCTCAGAATGACTGTAAATCATCCAGACGGAGTAGCCTGCCACCTGAATTGCTCATAGGAAATGACATTAAAGGAAGACTTCAAAGGAACATTAAAAACTTGGAACCCATTCACCTGAGGCGCCCGAAAAAGAGACCATCCATATTTCCAGGTAGGATTTGTTTCAAGTGATGCCTGCCAGTTAAAAAACAAAAACAATAAGGACTGTCCGTCGTTTGTTCAGATCAGATGTGTTACATTTGAAATTAACTTGGGACATGTTTAGGAGCTTAAAGTAGCCAACTAAACATGTTCGAATGTGAAGGATAGAGTGAGTCCTCCATCTGAAAGCACTTCTGTCTTTTTTTTTTTCTTTATTTCTTTTAACATCTTCAAGGGTCTGTAAACAGGCAGATAAATTTTGTTATCAGGAGCAGCAGGATCACAGAACTCCTTTCTTGCAGTCCTGAAAAATTCCATGCTGCATTTCATTCTCTGGTGTATTTTCCTTATTTTGCAAGATTATTGGATTGTTGAGTGAAGCTGATGTTTGTGTGCACCAGAAATTAACACCATGAAATACTCGAATGCATGCTTCAAATTCCTGTCTTGCATCAGAGCCTAAAACCATTTGTAGTAAAGGGCGCAATTAAACAATGTGGATGGTGAAGTGGATTAGAGTACAGCAGACTCGTGGATTTCAATCTCGATAAAGAGATGGCCGCTGTAGACGTCCTGTGCCTGAAATGACAGGTGTGCAGGTTGTGTAAGATGCCCGTGACAGTGAACTCTCACTGAGGGATCACTGGCGTGTGATCACTGGAGAGGATGAATTATTTCATCAACTTACTTCCATACTATTTGCACTGGAATTTTCCTGGAGAAACGGAAAGTGGCCTTTCTGTTGTGACTGAGTGACTGGAGTCTTTAAGGAGGATAGATTAGACCCAACTGCTGAGGGCTAACTCTGTGATGAAAGCAAACAAAAATAACTCAGTCAAGCTTTACTTCATCATAAAGATGAAATGGACCCCCCCCACACACACACAACAGCTGAGTCTTTATATTGCTTTTCTAGGAGGTGGTTTAGAAATGTGGGGACCCAAGGCCTCAAGCTGAAAAACTTCATTTCTTAAAGGAGTTCTTGTTTTTATGAAGATCTTGCTTCAGTGATGTGGGAACTCCTGTGCAGGAAAAAGCAAAGGCCAGACTAGAACGGGCAGAGGTGGAAGTGTCTGGTCGCGTTGGGGGGAGAAGGAAGGGGATGATCTTTGAAAGCTTGCAAGGTGGAGCGTCTGAGTGTCTCAAGTTTCTAAAAACACAGTCGCTTTCTGCCTGCTCTCTTTGACCTGAAGGCACCGTGGAGCCCAGAGCTGCCTTGCTCTGAGCTGGCGTGACGTGGAGCGTTTTCTGTGGAGCTGGCTCACTAGCCCGTCTTCGGGAACCTTCTCCCAGACCTGTTTTTCACCTTCTGCTCTTTCTTCTCTTCCCTTGTGTTTTGGTTTAACACGTCTGGATCCACGTGTGTCATGATTCACCCTGCTTTCTCTGCCACCACAACGCAGCCCCACCCGCACACTTCATGATGGCTTCTTTCTCCCCCTTTCTAGCAGCCAGGTCCCCAGACACCTCATGGCCTCCAGCCACGAGCCCCACTTTGCCCTCTCTTTCAGTAAGGTCATCTAGCGCTGGCTGGCAGCTACAGCCACACAATTGTAAGAAGACCTCCAGTTTGGACCTTGTTATCCTTTATAAGCTCTAAAATTGTTGTCATTAATCTGACAGGGTGGAGTCGTGAAAAGAGCGTTGAACTTTGGGGACCTGAGCCTAGTCTACACTGCCCCTAAACGGCTGTGTGTGATCTGCAAGGCACCTCACCTGACCCCGTGGCCTTCGAGCACATTATTTTTTCTGCCCACTTCTGCTGTCACTCCCCTGCATTGGGGTGGCAATGGAGATGAGCTCTCTATGTCCTTCCCCTAATCTTACTGCCAGGGTCTCCAATGGACAAGGTTGAGAGTAAACTGCCCCAGGTTTGAACAGTACTGGCTACTCATTTTTTAAAATTCGCTTTCAGATAAACCACGACTTCCCTGTAATACAGATTGCACTAACTACTTTTTACAGTGGGTGACTGAGAAATGCCACCAGGCTGCACATCCCACTGTAGCTCCTAAACTTCCGCTGAGATCAGAACTGTACATAGATTGGGATAACCATTCACATTTTATACTGCTCGGCAGTTACACACAGAGAGCAGATGTAATGTGGGACCAGAGGGTCGGAGAAATTAAGGCGCAACTCAAAATTAACTGGCAAACCTCCAGCTCAGACATGGGTCTTCTAACTCCAGCGTTGAAGCTGTTTCCATCGGTTTCGCTGCGCTCCACTGTCCACTGTTGCTATCATTTGTCTGATGAGTTTAAGATTTGAAGACGTGTCCGTGTTCTGACGTGCATGCCCTCTGACCCTTACACACGCACAGAAAACTGTATCTTCCACCTCAAGCCTCCTGTTTTCCCTCCTGTGCTGGATGATTGAAGGATAGGTTGACTAGTTCCTTCATTCACTCCTCAAGTATTTAGTTCTTGCACTGTGTTAGGGTAGACTTTCAAGAATCTACCTGTTACCCTTCTGGCCTCATCTCCCATTTCTCCTCTAAGGGCCATCTCACACTGCAGAGACTTATCTACCCCAAATGCAAATATGTTTATTTCATTCCCTTGCTTAAAATTCTTCAGTGGTTACCAGTGCTGTCAGGATAAAGTCCAGACTCCTTCATGTTGAGTACAGGAGCCTGCAGGACTGGCCACTGCTTCCGGCCCCATCCCTCAGCTCCCCTCCACCTTGCAGTCTGGCAAAGCCAGCCAGCCTCAGATCCCTGGGGTCCAGCGCGCATGCTCTGCTAGGGTAGGTGCTGTACAACCTGACCTGCACCGGCTCACCTTCTAATTCCTACTTTGGCTTCCAGTGTCAGCTTGACACCCCTTCTTCTAGGAAGCTTTCCTGTCCCTCACACCTGGGCCGGGTCCATTCTGTGTCCTTCTCATAACACCTGGGCTTTTCCCTAGCACAGCGCTTATCACACTGTATTGTCATCGTCTGTTTGCTTGTCTGTATCTTCCACCAGCCAGGGAGCCAGGGACCATATCGGTCTTCTTAACCATTGTATCCCTGGTACCTATCACAATGCTTGGCACATGGTGTGAACTCAATAAATATTTATTCAGTTGACTCAAATCCTGCTGGACAGAATTAGCTGTTGGCATGCCCTGTATACTCCCATTCTCTTGGCCCTCCCAACACACACACACGGCACACACACACATATGCACACACACACACACCTGTATTCCTATTATGCCCTTTTTTCCATTATCCCTCTGGGCTTCAGGGCCTAATTCAAGACCTGTCTTCTGTAGTCACCCAGTCTTTGACCTCTTTGAGTTCTCCTTTATGCCTGCTACCTCCCTGGCCTCGGTGCTGCACAAAGAGTCTTTCCCACTCTTCTTGGGATTGTGTTCCATTGTCTTAGGTTGTGAATAGGTTCAGTGATCCCTTTGTGGCAACTGTTAAGTTTTTGTTTGTATAGAAACTCTTTGAAAGCAGGGACTATATCTTATGTGTTCTTGAATGGCCCAATGTGTAGGAGAGGAAATTGCACATAGTAGGTTATCAGTTAACATCTGGTGGGGAACTAAGTTGCTGGAAGGCTGTGTGCATCCTGTGGGGCCTATCTGATTCTAGATCCAGGAAAAAACTGGTTGTAGAGACTGTCAAAGGGGGAGGACTTCATACTGATTTTCATCACTGCAGGAACTCCTGGTGGGGGAGGAATGCGGGTACCTCTTGTCTCAGTGTGTAATTCATTCATTACAAAATGCGTTAGGGTTCTACTCTATGCCGAGAGCTATTCCGGACCTCGGGAAGAGAGCAGAAAATAAGGCAGTTTCCTGTGTGACTGATGGCAAAGAATTTTCCTCGTAGGATGCCTTGTATGTTGTGCAACCCAGTAAGTATCTCTTGAGTAAAGGAATGAGCGCATACCACACTCACAGCCATGGATCTTCAAAAACAAAAGCAATAAGTTTAAAAATCATATTTTTATGATTTTTACCAAAAAATAAAAAACTAATCATTTTTCTTCCCTTAAAGAAGCCTCAACAATAGCATGCTAGTTTGAGTTGCTTGGTTGAAGTTCTACGTCTGGGTCTCACCAAGCCAGGCGTTAAGAGTGTAAGTCTCCAGCCGGCGGCCAGCCTGGCTTCCTCGTCCCCTGAAGGAAGTCCGGCGGCTCCAGAGCAGAGGGCTTAGCTTGGGTGAAGAAGGCGAAGGAAGAGAGAGAAGTGGTCCCAACACGTACTGCACCCCCAGGCATGTCGGGTTAAAACGAGCATCTCTTCCTGTACCTGGAAGCAGGTGGGGCTCAGGTGCCAGGTGTAGTGGGTGTTCGTTCAGCAAACAAGTCGGTGTGTTTAATCAGCTCATTCTTGAAATATCCTGCTGATTTTACAGTCACCTGTTTGAAAAGCCAGGAGCCATCTGCTTGGAGGAAACAGGCAGTTCCCCGCACGTCCTTGTTGCTGAGTCGGAGGAACGGGCTGAGGCTCTGGTCAGGACTCACGTGGCAGGTGTATCAGCATGCAGGCTCACCTCCATTCTCGTACTTAAGTCAGTTCTGTTCCAGAGGCGTTTTTTTTTTTTTTTTAATCCACAATCTAAAAAATGTTATTTAAAATCATTTTACTAACTAAACAGATTTTGAACATTTCTAAAGTAAAGCTGCTTTTTTTTTTCTTGCTGCATGTAGGATTTTCTTGGAAACACAGGATAGTAGCAAGAACAATGCAGCCAGATGGTTCTGGGCTCCCTTAGGGTGGCAGAAGGAGAAAGTAAGGACTGGCAGTTCCGTTCTGGCCCCTCCTGGGAGCCTGCTTCTCCAGGCATGGGCAAGACACCCTGTAACTAAGCCTGCCTCCTCAAGTGTTATGTTCATGTTAGAATTCTGTCATGTTAGTGATTCAATGACGTTTCAGCTGGGCCTTCCAGGGACAGTGAGAACTTGGTGGCACCTCCTTAAAGTCATGCTGTGAAAAGAGTGCTTCCTAGGATTGTGCCCAGTTGGATTCAGTGGTTCCTCTTTGTGACAACAGGACCCACCCACGTTTTATACACCTCAATGTCCCCACAACACCCACCGCGGGGCTTTGATATGGGAGGTGATGGGAGATGGTGAAGTAGGCAGGCAAGATGGAGGCATGTGAGAATGGATGTGTCATGACCACTCTGGGGCCACACCCCCGTCCTGGTCCCAAGATTTCCTTCCACAGCCCCCTCCAAAGCCCGCTGTTCTCAGGGCCCCAGGCAAGACAACCTCAAAGGCATGAGTTTGAACCCCTCCTCCTATGAAAGAGTTTCAGCCAGAGGATTCCACAAAGGAAATGTCTGCCTTACAACTGGGTTCAAGCTCTGGCCCCCCATCTTACTAAATGTGTGACCTTGGACAAGTCACATGATCTCTCGGAACCTATTTCTTCATCTGTGAAATGGGAGTGAAAACACCAGGGTCACAGGGTTGTGTGACACTCAGACGATACAGTGCATGATGATGAAGTGATACACAGCGGGAACTGACAGTGTTCACTTTGTCTTTCTTTCTTTTGGATATCAGAGGTTTGGTTTCTCATAATCAGTACCTTTTCTTTTAGTGGGTGAGTGGTGAGTGTAGTTGGAACACTTGCAGTCTTCCTGGTTGGAAGACTTCATCTGACCCTCTATGTAAATTCTGTATAATGAGACACCACTAAAAAACCTGTTAGTTTAAATTTGCCATAAAAAGAGGATAACATGCAAACTCTTCTTCAGGATATAAATATCCATATATTTTCTCAACACAAATTTTAAACTTGAGAGTATTGTCATGTCAGGCCTCTGAAAATTGTTCAGTATTAGAAACAACAATGTCTATGATTTAGAAACTTACCTGTAGCCTTGTCGTGTTTCATAATTTACCTAATCTTGTCTT
The DNA here is from genome assembly GCF_009834535.1 of Camelus ferus. NCBI lineage: Eukaryota > Metazoa > Chordata > Mammalia > Artiodactyla > Camelidae > Camelus > Camelus ferus. The sequence continues at coordinate 17,647,620 of NC_045709.1, read as the reverse complement.
CTTTTGGAAATTCACCTTTGGCTTTTCTTTGAGCTAAAAGTTGGAATAGGAAGGTTAATTGGTTTGCAATTATGTATTATATATAGCTTATATACGAGATTATAAATGAAGTCACTTGAAATTAATCTTTTTAAATACTAGAAGTGTTTACACTTCGAAAACTTTGGAAAGTCAGCATTTAACATTTTGATTTAAAATATTTAAAATTTATAGCTTTTCTTTCTCAGAAATATTGATGCAGCAAAAACTGAGGTATTTTGTTGACTTAAATTAACCAAATTTATTTTTTGGGCAAGTTTATTTGGGAGGTGAAATTTCTGTTCTTGTTTTGCTTTGTTTTGTTTTCTAAAATGAAACAAAACCAAAAACTTTTAATGAGGATATTAGCGGTAACCCAGATACTTTTAAGGAAAACAGAAGTGCTAACACTACTTACCTGCATGCTTTATAAGGAAGAGGAGATATGTTTGACCTTTATGCGGGGACCAGTAGTGAGCCCAGCATAAGCAGAAGGCATGAGATTTAAAGCTTGACTTCAGGCTTTTTCTCCATAAAAAATAAATACATACAAACATGGGGTTCTGAATTCAGGACGCACGATATAGGTATATTGAGAAGTGGCTTAAAGCTTCTGTTCTAAAAGCCGTTCATTTCCATTTGTTGATCTACCGCAAATGTAGAACTTCATACATTTGACCGCTCACACACACTTTTCTCCCTATTCTTGAATAATGCTCTAAAGTCTAGTAGTCACATCTAGATTATGAAGAGATAATGTATTTTTACATCCATATAACTTTACTCAAGATACTTCAGTGGTAATTTTAAGCATTTTTAATTGTTTTCATAAATGGTGTAGTTTTTCTTGTTTGTTTCTGATAACTTTATTTTTTCTCTAGGTAGCTATTTAAAAAATTATTCTTACCATGGCAACTTCAGTGCCGGCTCTGGAAAATGCGATTTCTTTCTTTTTTTTTTTCCATTTCGTTTTAATTGAAGTATAGTTGGTTTATAATGTGTCAATTTCTGGTGTAGAGCATAATGTTTCGGGCATACATTACATGTATTCCTTCCCATATTCTTTTTCATTACAGGTTACTGTAAGATATTGAATATAGTTCCCTGTGCTATACAGTAGAAACTTGTTGTTTATTTGTTTTATATATAGTAGTTAGTATCTGCAAATCTCCAACTCCCAATTTATCCCTTCCCACCCCCTTTTGCTTCTGGTAACCATAGGTTTGTTTTCTATGTCTGTGAGTCTGTTTCTGATTTGTAAATAAGTTCATTTGTGTCATTTTTTTAGATTCCACATATAAGTGATATATGGTATTTTTCTTTTTCTTTCTGGCTTTACTTCACTTAGAATGATGATCCCCAGGTCCATCCATGTTGCTGCAAATGGTATTGTTTAATTCTTTTTTATGTCTGAGTAGTATGAATAATGAACTTTTAAGAAACATTTGGGGGGAAATGGTCATCCAGATACTCAGTTACATAAAGAAACAACCATACCCCCAACATTCTTTTGCTTCAAATACTTTGGGACCCTCTAAAGTATGTTGCTTTCAAAAGTCACTTTGAATACTTGCAGCTTTTCTTTAAAGTCTAGGAAAGTATAGACTTGGGAGTAGGGGTTTACGAAATGAGCTTAAACAGATAGACATTTTCACGTGACATGCATGTAAACACTCTCATTACAAGATGGTCAGAGTGTTTTTCAGTCACAGTTTTAAAACCTTTACATCCTAAGTGGGGCATGAGTTAATTTTCTTGTGCCAAACAGCTGATTATCAGATTTACCTTTGAGCATCCTGGGAGTTCAGAGCACAGAGATGGAGGAACAACGTGGATGGTGTGTATTTTTGTCAGTAAATCAGATTTATCCACGGGGCTCCCTCAGCTACGAAATAACACTCTTCTCTCCCACCCTGTGAGACTTAAGAACGATTAAGTCATCTTGATAGATAATCAGTACTGGATGGCGTTTTGGAGTCATTATGGGCCAGAAAGATTCAATTTAAAGAAACAAGAAGTATCCAAAGACATGCCCAAGGATAAATGAAAGACATTCACAACAAAGTGTACAATATTGTTCAATAAAAATCTAAACTCTCTTGTTGAATGTCTATTGGATATAAAACGCTGAAGGCCTAGATGATGGTTAAGACATCGATACACAGCAATTTGTTCTCCTAATTTTTCACTAGGAGAGCAGGCTGCCCTAATTTGGGTGTTCATGATTCTCTGGCACCCGTATTTAAGCCTCTGAGTTGCACCAGTTAATGGCAATACTGAAACCGTGACACCTGGCACAGAAGCCCTAATCGGCAGTGGAGCATCTCCTTGCAGGAAAGTCCCAGGGAACCTTAATTGTCCTCCTCATCAGGATTTCTTTGCTGGGGCTTTGTTTACTTTTGGTAATTTGTGCCTCTTCTGCACCCTCTAAAACACAGCTAAGTGGGAAAGTGTCATAAGTCAAATGTTCCTCCCAGGGCTCAGCTCAGGAAGGGTTTCCAGTCTTATGAGATTTTTCAAATGCTTGTACAACCAAGGGAATATTAACTTAGCAACTTAGGGCATTCTTTTTAAATCAACTGTACAAATGCAAATTATTGGAGGAGGTTTTTTCAGAATCCACAAGCACCGGCCCTGGAGATTTGATTGAGGAAGTCTAGACTGGGGCCAGGCTTCTAACTGCTCTGTGAAAAGATTCCCCAGGTACGTGTGATGTTTGTCTCATCCCCTAGGTGAGAACTACTGACTTAAAGGAAGCAGAAAAGATCCTCAAAGATCAAAGTCATTCTTAAACAGGGGACTATCTCACATGTAGGAAGCAGGAGGCATCTATTCATGCCCGGCCCCCAGCCCTGCCCACGCACACCCCGCCGCCACCACCCTCAAAGGTCAGTGTGTTCTTAGGCAGGAAGACAGCCTGCATTTTCTCTCCTAATAGTGCCTGGATTTGAGGTCCATTATATACAGACTTCTTCTTGGTTCCCATTCATAATCTTACAAACTACCCATCTAGGTCTTTGTTCGAACCCCTGCTCACATAGGGTGAAACATAGGACTCTTTCTGCCACCTCTTGACCAATTTTTTTAATGGTAACAATGCACTATGGGCTGAATGTTTGTGTCCCCCCAGAATTCACATGTTGAAGCTACAGTCCACAATGGGATGGCATTTGGAGATGGAGCCTTTGGGGGCAATTAGGTCATGAGGATGTAACCCTCATTCATGGGGTTAGTGCCCTTATAAGAAGAGACATGAGAGATGCTCTCTCTCTCTCTCTCTCTCTGTGAGGACACAGTGAGAAGCTAGGAAGACAGCTCCCACTAGACACCAAATCAGCCGGCACCTTGATCTTAGACTTCCCAGCCTCCAGATGCAAATGAGATGTAAATGTTTGTTGTCAAAGCCACCCAGACTCTGGTAATTGGTTATAGTAGCCTAAACTGACTAAGCCAATTGGATGAATGAGAAATATTTTAAGTCCTTAAGAAGAAAAACTCTCAACCATGTTCAATGAATGAAAGTTGATGATATCATACACAACACTTAGGCACAGAGATTGCATTATTCAGAAATGGAGTAAACTATAGTGACTTACTTTCTTTTGTTGTTGAATCACATCCATCCAAAACAGTGGCTGAGCGACTTCTCAAAAGAGGTATTGCCAAAGTGGTTTCGCTTCTTTAAAGTGTCGACGTTTGAGATTAACAAACACTGTAAAATGGATCAATGTGTCATTGTTGTGCACAAAATACGGATTAATCAGCGAACTGAAATTCTGTCCCTGCTCTGGACCAGAGTGTTTATAAACCCAAATCTTGAGTACTCCACAGCTATGATCTTAACCTGCTCAGTGCTTGCTGTATGCTGCTCATTGCTGGATGGAGTGGCACGTAACATCTACTTAAATGTGGTGTAATGAACTATTGCATGGTTTAGGGCTTTAAATTTTAAAAGTCATAAAATTTTAAATGTCATGAATTTCATCTCAAGTGGCAATATTTTTCCAATCAGCATTTAAGGAGTATAATTAGGTGAGAAGTATATGTCACTTTCAAAATATTTTTATTTCATTATTGAGAAAATAGTAGTACACATATTTTAAAGCCATGGGGATTCTTCAAGCTCAGATCTTGCCAATTCTGGACATTAATAAGCTAGCTCAGTTTTTTGATCATCACTACTGTTGTTTTAATCAATGATGGGCTATCTTAGAAAACCTATGGCATTTCTCTGAAAGTTGAATTCTTAATTCCCTGCTAATTATACATCTTATGGATGTGCCTATGAGTCCTGGGCATTTATTATTTTTTCGGAGCTCAAACTGCACAAAGTGCTTGGTGGTTGTGCTATTGAAGAACTTAGACAAGCAAATCACTCACTTGGCAGGGAGCGCAGGGGAAAGTCAGAGCATCGTTGAATTATGGATCTGAAAGAAATCTTAGAGAGCATTTAATTCAATGCCCTCATTTTACAGAAGAAGTGCAGACCTACATAGACAGCTTACCTGGAGCGTCTCCTGCTTCCAGTCTGATCTTCCTGAGATCATCACCTAAACCTAGTTTAAGAACCTCTGGGATCCTTTTTTGTAAACAGAGAAGATGAGGAGAAAATGATACCCACACCTTTCCTTGTGGGTCCCAGAGGCAAGCAATCCATTGTCAGCCTGTGTTTATCCAGCCTCCACATGTCCACTGTGCTGCCCAGGACACAGCAGGGGCAGGGAGTGGGCAGGTGGAGGTCGAAGCTTTAAAAGGCACATGCTGGTCACAGGTGGTGAGACATTCAGCTGAGGGGTGAGCCTGGTCCAGTGCATGGCATCCAGATCTCAGCTGCCTTTATTTTTCATTCTGTCCTTAAGAGATAAAAAGTCTGTTTCTTTGAAGAAAACAATCAAGTGAGAGAAGGGGACTTTTCGTTTCAGGTAACTTTAGTTCAGGGAAACACACAGGAAACATGAGTCTCCTCAGAGACTTGATCCAGGGGAAAGCTGGACCCTATATAAACATTTCTTTTGGAGGGAAAATTTCTAGGGATAGTTTCCTTTTGAATGGTCAAGAGGCCTGCTAAACTGTCACTGTCCTCACAGACTAAGATCACTCTTCCCCTGTCACAGTGGGGAAACTGAACAAAGCCTATGGAAATGATCTGTTAAGAGAGCAAATCTGAGACAAGATTTCACAGCTTTTCAGTTTCAAGTTCTCCTTCACCAAGTATTCTCTGACGTTTACTCCATTCTCATGTTCAAAACGTTATAACCCAAAGCAGCTTCACAACCTTATATCTTAGTAACTGAACAGGAAAATCCTTTTTTTTTCCCACCCAGGATATAACCAAATCCCTAATTAAAAACCAGTCAGTATCTCTCCTGATTAAAGGGGCATCGAAAGTTGACAGTGGAGTTCGCATAATGTGCCCAAGGAGCAGCCGTGTGCCTGCGCCTGTCCCCGAGAAGTACATGCTTTGCTCGTTTGAGGGAAGTGTGTTACTTTTTAAGGTTGTCAGGGCTCAGTTTAGTCCCTGAAAAGTAGGTCACCCTGTTGCTTTGTGTGGTCCTCAGGTTAAAAAGTTGTCTAACAGAAAGTTCCACACCTCTAAAGAGATATGTAGTAAATGATCATTGCTTTAGGAAAATATCCTAGAAGAACTCAGACTAAAGCAAAAAAACATTTTTTTAAAGCTAACTTCTTCTGAGCACTGGAGTTTGAAAATACAGAAGATTGTTTTGTTTTCTGTTTTAAAGCTGTGGAAGGAGAAGAGCCTATAACCTGAAAGCCAGCTGAGTGCACTTTGCTCTTCAAATGTGAGTCAGGATTGATCAGGCTTCCATGGCAGTGCCTGTAGAAAGCTCCAGGCCCAGCCCCAAGAATCTACAACTTCTCAGGGACTTGTGCTTAGGTTCCTGCTTCTGCTGATGTTTTGTTTGTTTGTTCTTTTTTCCCCATTTATGGAATTTTTCATTATCTTCTTCTGCTGGGTCCACCGTGTACTTACTGTGTGGGCTCAGAAGGGAGGTTCAGCCTCTTTCCTTGATTTCTGCAAACGGAAACTCAACCATAAAAGCCTGTGTGTATAGCAGACTCTGCGGCTGCCTGGACTGAGACATCCATTCAGCACAAATGGCTTTGATTTAATATTAGATGTCTCTGTTCTGTCAACGCCCTTTCAGCCGCCGTGCCATTTGAGATTTCTCATTGCTTCTGCTACCAGTATCCTGCAACCTCTGGACATCTTGGTGGCGTCTTCCTCCTTGTCTCTTCCCATCTATCCTTTCAAATTCCTTTCTCCCACAATGTCCCCACAATTTCATTTTCTTCTCCCTCTATTGTAGAGAGTAGTTCTGATCGTTGCAGCTCTGACCCCCAGCCCTTCTTCGGACCTGTCACAGCACAGCCCAAACCATCAAAATCAAAGGGCCATCTGAGACTCTTCCTTTAAAGCCATGGTCCTCATAAACGTACATGAGAACCACCTGCAGATCTTCTTAAAATTAAATCCAGATGCTGGCTCTTCAGGTTTGGGATCAGCCTGGGAATACTTAACTTTTAATAATCATGACTTGAGTCTGATTGAAGGATCTTCAGCTCATGTACTGAGAAACTCTGTAGTCTAATAAGATTCATCCTGTACAGGAGGCAGTTGGATTCCAGAGAGCAGGGGTTTCCTCCTTTGCATATAGACTGTACCTATTCTAGACAAAACCCTGCAAAGACCCCACTGTGATTGGGGTTAAACATCTCCCCATCATTCCTATGGTTTGACCATCTTATGGTGTAAGCCTGAGATTACTCTTCTTAGAAGCTCTGTCAGTTAAAACTTTGGTAGACTCATTAGTAGGGGATAAGACTCATATTACCTGTCTTAAGAGGATTTCTCTTGTCAAACATATTTGTATTCACTTGAACAGGCTCGGTGACCCGTGTAACTAAGTCACATAGAGGACAAAGCTTGCTCTGGGACAACCCAGGGAACTTTGTTTACCATCTTCCAATGGTAAGATGGAACAGAGGACAATCTTAAGGGATTAGGAAGTAAGACTATCTTGGGTTAGCAGACGTCCATATTATTTTATATTTTTTAATACCCAGAGTAGTAGTGATAAGTTCACATTGATTTGGGCAGCATTATTAAATGAGAGGAGCTTGTTTCCACTCAGTTTATAGGAGAACTATGCCCCCTTTACAAGATAATTTAATTGCAAGACCAGAAACGGATCAGAGGGTTATTATAAAGGGTATACATTATCCATACTATAAATTAATAAATTCTCTTCCGTAATGCATTTAAATAATTTGTTTTATAAAAATGTGACACACTTTTCAGGAAGGTTTCAACTCAGTTGTATAAAGAAATATGTGTAATATCTATACTGTCCTTCCTAACACATTTACTATCTTTTGTCATGTTTCTGTTCTCTTTCTATCTCCATTCTTAGCTCTTTCAATAGAAGAGCTGAATTTCCTATTTTTTTAAAATCTCCCTGAAACATTTATCTAATGATTGCTGCCCGCAGTGGGTGTTCAGGAAGATGCTTCTGCCCTACCCAGAGCTGTGTCATTCTTTCCCCCCCTCCACTAGCTGCGTGTGGAGCTGGGTCAGTAATTTAGTCACCTGTACATCATAGAATATTCCCTGTGGAGTGGGGTAAAATAGGAGCTGATCCCCCAAAGCTCTACTATTTTAAGGACCCTTCTGGAGTCTAGAACTGCATCCCTGCAGTAGTTCTCTCATCCACTGGTCCATTTTCTCCTGTTAAACACTGAGATGCTCTGGAACATCCTGTGTCTTCTTGTTGATGGTGCCTCTGTCATGTTTTAGCCCCTTGACTTTCAGGATCCAGCCTACACTCTCGAGCATGACCCTGAAGACTCGGTCCGGCCCTGTGCTCGGATGGAAGGGTTTGTCCCTATCCCGGGCCTTTCTGTGCGCTGTTCCAGCCACACGGAGCCACTGATGCCGTCTGCCCCCACTGTCCTTCTGTTGGTGTGGGTCTCCACACGGGCTTCCTCACCCTCCCACCTGGCTTTTCTCTGTCATATTCTCTTTCAAGGCTGAGCTCAAATGTCACCTTCTCTTTCAAACTGTCCCTTACACTCCCAGCCCCAGATGATTTAGCTGTAGCTCACCTTCTGTTTCATAGGTCTTTGCACATTGTGGTGTTTAATGCTGCATGTATCTCTTACTAAAACCACCCTCTCTACTCAGGCTCCAAGCCTTTTGAAGGCAGAAACTGTGAAGCCCATGAATGAATGAATGAATGAGTGAGTGAGTAAAGGAATGAATGGATGCTTTTCCTTAACTGCCTGGTCTGCCTTAACCGTCAGTAACGCGCACAAAGCTAAGCTGTTCCCTGGGAAGTGGTCGTCTTCCTTAGAATCAGTTTTCCAGTGAAAGTGGCCTCTTTTCCTCTCTCCAAATCCCTCCTCACCTGGGCTCCAGTTGTTTCACTCTTGCCTTAGTCTATCCCATTTCAAGAGGATTTTTTGCTTTATTATTAGCTACGTTAAATCCTTTGCAGATTTAAGTAAGTGAGAAGCATAATGCAATATCCTCTAAGCATCATCTGAGCTAAATAAAATCTCTTTCCATCAAAGGCTGCATCATTTTTTCCACTTCCCTTTCCTCACTTACTGTATCCTGGGCAAAACCAACGTTGGCTCTTCATGTGTCCATCAAGTTGCCCAATGTTTTGAGTCAGTCTCCTTTATTATCTTATTTTCCTTCTGCATCCATGATTGGCTACAGTTATTTGACAGTTTCTTTTTGGCTAACATAGATTTACAAAATCAAAACTTTCTAAATCACTTTGCTATTGCTGGTATCATTAGGCATGCTGCAATAGCAGTGAAGATAATTGTTGTTTTGTGTAAAAATAGGGAAGAATTAAGTAGAAAGAATGAAGAAAAGAGCCTTGACAAAAAGAGATGACCATAAGCTTGTCAGAGGATAAAAGTGAGTTTCCTAAAATTATTAATATAGTGACAAGTATATGCAACCTTTGCATCAAATCATCGGGTATAAAGTCTTATTCCTAAGAATTCGCAATGTTGGTTCTTTGATGTTTGGAATAGGTTGTTTACATGATGGAGCAACACAACAAATATCTCAGGAATAACCAGCTTTACAGCCAACAGCAAACTCCTTAGGGCAAGGACTTTATACGTTTGGCACAATTTACTTTTTGTGTATCAGTGCTGCATAAATATTTAATAACAGTTCCTCCCACACCTATTCCTGGCAAGTTGAGCCTTCCTGACTTGTCACGTCCTTAATCAAATATGTATTTCCACATTAGTCACTTGAGGTGTGGTGCCACTTGTAGGCTGGGTTCTCCGGGATGATGCCATCTCTTGGGGTGTGCTCTGGGTGACTGGAATAGAGATAAACAGCTGTGAACATCAATCAGCACTCTATCTTTTCCTTTCTTGAAAAAAATCTCTTCCTTTTTAGAGTTCAGTGATTGACAGAGTGAGCTATATTTTCCCCTAAAGGTAGAAGAGTCACCTTTGTTGCCGTTACACCAAGACCTGGGCTTCATCCTCCAGGCTTTGTAACTAACAGCTGGACCCTGGGCAGCCCACCAGACCTCTCCTGAGGTCCTCTGGCTTGTCTGAAAGAAGATCCTCCTGTGCTAATCATAAATGTTGATTCTGGCCCCAGAGTTTTAATGTACTGCTTATTTCCAGATGTAACAGTTGTGCTTACTTGCTCAGAAAAACAAATTAGCTCATTTCTAAGTATCTTTCTAGTGAACGCGAGAAACATGCTACTGCTTAAATATTTCATCTGTTGTCTGATTTTAAGAAGAATTTACCCAATATTCATTATTTAGACAAAGAGAGTCCTTGTGGCAATGGATTAGAATTCCAAAGTGCATACATACAGAGCAGCATAGCTATTTAATTATGTAAATTTTAAAAGAACAACAAAATATAAAGTGATCAGAAAGAACAGAATCTATTGGCTCTGGGAGACAAAAGTCTACTAATCGTGTGAACTCTGTAAATTCTATGTATTCTGTAGATATCTTCTTTTGTGGTTACTGTGGGAATTATGTAAAACATCCTAAAGTCATAACAATCTCTTTAAAACTGATAACAACTTAAGTTGCATGCAAAACCTCTGCTCATTTACATCTCTGCTCCACCTCCAGTTTCCATTATTGATGTCATGAATTACATCTTTATACATTGTGTGCCTGTTAATATAGATTTATAGTCATTGTTTATGCTTTTGTTTTTTAAATGCTATTGGAAAATGAATGGCGATTTACAAACCAAAATTGCTAGAATTTATTTTTATATTTGTACATATATTGACCTTTACCAGAGGACTTCTATTTTCATGCGGCTTAAAGTTACTATTTAGTATCCTTTTGTCTCAACTTTAAAGACTCCCTTTAGCATTTCTTTCAGGGCACATTGTCTAGTATTAACTCCCTCAGCTTCTGTTTACCTGGGAATGGCTTAATATCTCTCTCATTTTTGAAGAACAGTTTTGCTGGATGTAATATTCTCAGTTGACAGTTTTTCTTTCAGTTCTTTAAATACATTATCCTATTGCCTTCTGGCCTGGAAGATTTCTGCTGAGAAATCCACCAATGACATTATTGACAGTTCCTTGTTTGTAATGAGCCACTTTTCTCTTGCTGCTTCCAGGATTCTCTCTTTGTCTTTGACTTTCTACTGTTTGATTATAATGTGTCTCAGTGAGGGTCTCTGCGGGTTTATCCTACTTAGAGTTTGTTAAGAGTCTTGTATGTGTATATCCATGTCTCTCCTCAGATTTGGGACACTTTCACCATTTTTTTCTTCAAATAAATTCTCTGCTCCCCTCTCTCTAATCCTTCTGGCACCCCCATAATGCGTATATTCATCTGCTTGATGGTATCTCATAAGTCCTGTAGGGTCCTTTCACATTTCTTCATTCTTTTTTCTTTTCGTTCCTCACACTCAAAGATATCAGATGATCCATCTTCAAGTTTTCTGATTCCCTTTTCTACCTGTTTGAATTCACTGTTGAACCCTTCTAGTGAATTTTTGAATTCAGTTATTGTTTTTATCAGCTCCATGATTTCTGTTTGGTTCTGTTTTATAATTTTTAGCTCTTTGTTGATGGTCCCATTTTGTTCATGCATTATTTTCCTAAATTGGCTTACTTTTCTGTCTGTGTTCTCCTTTATCTCACTGAGCAAACTTAAGAAAATTATTTTAAAGTCTTTGTTAAATAAGTCTAAGACCTGTGTTTCTTCAAGGCTGGTTTCTGGAGATTTATTTTGCTCCTTTTAATGGACCACGTTTACCTCTTTCTTTGTATGCCTTGTGATCTTTTGTTGAAAACATGGGCATTTGAGCAAACCATCTTTTTACGCAGTCTTTGGGGCTTGGCTCTGCACCAAGGAGGCTCTGCACTAACCAGCCTGGAATGAAGGCTGAGTCCTCTCAGACTTTCTCTGGGGATATGTCTCCCCTGCCCCTGTGCAGATGCTTCGTTCCCCCTTCAGTTCTCCTGTATACATGGCTGCTTTTCAATCTCTTAATTTTCCTAAGAGTCTTATCCCTGCTCATTCTCAGGACCTTAGATGTTCTGTTGTATTCCTCTGCCTGCAGTCTCTTGCCCCCAGGTGCCCACGGGTCTGCAGTCTCCTGAAGTTGTCCCAGGCCACTGAACTCACCACTGCTTTCAGCAGCCTCCAACCTGATATTCAAAACATGTCACCATTCCCATCAATGCTCTGAGTCACGTCAGAAAGGACAGTCCCTCAGACAAGCCAGAATGTCACAAGCAAGTTCTACTCTTTCCTTCTGTCCTGGAGGAGGGACTGGAAATTGAATGGCCACCTCCTGACCACATCATGCTGCACTGGGGAGGGTGGAGTCAGGGCAAGCAGAAATGCCACAGATGTCCCATTGTTTTGAGTGTGGCTTTTTCTTGGCAAGGTATTCGCTTGCTTGCTGCAGCTTCTTAACTGGTTCTAGACTTCCCACAAAGCTACTTTGGTCCATATGTTGTCATTGTTCATTTGGTATTTCCGTGGGAGAACGAGGGCCTGGAGCTTCCTCGTCTGTCATCTTGCTGATGTCACCCTTGTTAATAAGTAACATAACCCAGGGAGGAAGAGAGGCACATAATAAGAGTGACATAAACAGCTTTGTGTTTTTGAAAAAAAAATAACTCTTAAGATTACACATCCTTGTACAAGCGAAAATAAACTTCAGAGCCAGAGGAACCATTGGAAACCTGCGTATTGGACTAGGTGATAAATGGCAAGGGCCTGAACTAAGACAGAGGCATACATTCAGGAGACATTCAGGAGGGACGGTTCTAAGGCTGTACAGCCTGTTGAAGCATGGGCCAGGGATGTGAAGGCAGAAGAAATATGGAATCAAGAAGGAGACAAGTAGGTCCCAATAACTCTGATTTTAGGCAAGTTTCTTAGCCGTTCTAACTTCATTTCCTCATGTGTTAAGTAGGACAGTTGTGAAGATTAAAAGAGATAACACGTGTCAGTGCCTAGTATATTGTAGGCGACTAAAAGGGTTAGTTTCTTTTTTTCCATCCCTCCACTTCTCACCAGCATTACCAGATTATGCAGCTTAGTGGATGGTGGTGTTACTAACTAAAATGGAGCATCGGAAAAATGCAGGCCAATCTTCTAAATCTCTGGGTGTGCTGGTTTTTTTTTTAAAACTCCTACTCTTTAGTAATAATAATACACAGTAGACAGTCTCTATATAAGGAAGTGTTTGCATTTATGTTTATCTTTCTCAAACAAGCCGTCCTAAGTGTCCTAAAATTATTATCTGATTCCGAGAATATTCCCCTAAAATTAGGCAGGAAGCAGGGTCACTTTTAGCGTACTGGTTGATTCCAGGTTGTTCAGTAAATTCGGAGCAAAGTGGTAAAAATAATTGCTGTCTCCTGGCTCTTGAGCAAATACTTTGTTATCAACTCTGAGGCTTTTAAAAAACTTCTGTGAGAATCTTCTCCAAATGGCTCTAATTTGACAGATTTACAGCCCTGTAAATATATGTGTGCATTCATGATGACAGTTTAAATGTTGTGTTTAGAGATTATGAAAGGAAAATAGAAAAAGGAATTTCAACTGGCCCTTTTTTCCCCTTAGAGCTCTGACCTTTTTATAAATCATGTTTCCATAGGCCAAGATTCAAATTGCTATCACTACTAGAGAATGTCAGTTTTCATGAAGCTACTATTTTATATGGACTGTGCATCTAAGCTCAACAAATCATAGACTAGTAGCTTGTAAAAGATGACAAAGAACGATTCAAAAACCTATTTTTGAGATATTCTAGAGTAATCAGGATAGTGTGTTTAACCCTTGATAAATAACACTATACTTAAGATCTAGGCATCAGATTTTAGAAGATGATCTGTTATGTATCCAAATAGTCCATCCTGATGGAAGAAAAGTCTACTGGCTTGTAAAATATGAAATCTGAAAAGTTGCAATGACTCAGGCTTCTCGCTGGAGGGTGATGTAAGCAGTTGGTGTAAGTGTACCCCTGAGTTCTTCCCTCTAAGTCAGATCCCATTTCCCACACCACCAAGAAATGGAATTTTCCAGAGTCCTGTGTTTGGTTAGTCATATTATATGTTTTGAATTGTTTTCAAGAAAAACAAAAGCTATAAAAATATCAAGTAGCATCATCTAATTCTTTTCGGCTCATCCCATAGCTATGGTACATTTCCTGCATCTCATTTCTTATCTAGTGAAATAGCCAAATAGGTCATCACATGTCACGTCCCGTGGAGAAACGAACAACCACATTTTGGGGGTACTGAAAATGATGAAACACTGGTGGAATTCTCACTATAATTCATTGTAATGCACTGGGAGAGATTTTTGTTTAGCAAAGCCCTGCTATAGCACTGGAAAGACACAATTGTTCAGTGAGTGATGTCTTTACCTATTTTAACGTGTGATATTGTGTTATGCAGAGATTTGGCTCCAGCAGATCATAGGGCTGCATTTCTCAGAGGTGCCAAATGGACATGCACAGACACAGAGAATAGTTATGCTCTTAAAGCCTTGTCTCTTCAGAGGCTGGCTCAGATGATAACGTTGCCTCACAAAGTCCTAATGTAATTGAAGCAGGTGCCCACCTGGATAACTGCTGACTTCCCAGACTCACCTCCGCGCTCCAGGCACACTGAACTCCCAGCAGTCACGCCTTTTCCTTCACCCTGGGCATCTCCGACACCACCATTCACATGCGTCCCCTCCCCTTCACACTGTCCCCACTGGCTGAAATAGGCTTCTTCCCTCCCCGCTCCACCAGTGCCCGCTTTGTCCTATATTCCAGGCTCCAGAACTTGGCTTAGGCTCGAGCCCTTCTGGGAAGCTGCCTCGACTTCCATGTTGAGGTGGGTCTCCTTCTAAGCGCTCCCGAGAGCCCTCTGCAAACCCTGGTTGTAGCGTTCTAGCCCTTTACTTATTTTCCCCATTGGATAGTGAGCTTCTTGAGGATCAAAACCATCAAACTTGTCTTTTAATTAACAACACCGAGAATACTGCCTGGCACCTGGGGTGGAGGGGAATGCAACAAACATGTGTGGAATGAGTAAGGAGACAAAGGAATGAGTGATGTCATCCTGGTCTGTAAATGAAAGATTAACAAGAATTGTAACTAACTCTTACCAAGTTTTTTCCATGGGCCAGGCATGGTGTTGCGCTTTTTGAGAAGCATCCACTCATGTATTCCCTTCAACAACTCTGTGAGACAGATATCTTTATTTTCCCCATTCTAGGAATGAGAAAACTGAGACACAGAGAGTTAAATGACCAAGATCCCACCACACCAACAGATTTCAGCCTTTGATTTGTTGAGCCCTTTACAGTCTGCCCTGTGGGGAGATGCCCCAGGCCCAACAACTCAGACTAAGAGGACAGTCTGAGGAAGACTGCATAGTCTGAGCCTTATTACAATACAGAATAAAATCTGGTGAAAACTGACATCCACCATGGCTGCAAATGGAGGTCAGGGGGGAAGTTGTCAGAAAAGGGGCCACATGCACGTGAGATGAGACGTTTGTGTGGAGCAGAGGGAGTAGCCCAGACTGCAAAACCTGCCTGCATCCTTTTGGTGGTCCTTGGGGACTTTATGCTGAAAAACTCAGAAATTTAAAACAGAAAACAAAGACCTGTCAGCTGGTGTCACTGCTGTCTGCTTCCTGGCACGGGGGTTCCAAAGCCACTTTAGATCTAGAGAGGAGACTGTTGTCTCCATGAGGTCAGGGTCATTTCTGCTTTTGTACTTTACGATTAACACCGTATGTCAAGCCTTTAGCACAATACTTGGCACGTAACAGGTGCTAACTAAGTATTTGTTTAAAAGAAGGCATAGGTGGCGTAGAGAGCAAATGCTTTACAATCAGAAAGATTGAGGTTGGAAGCCTGTACCTGTCACTGATTAACTCTCTGGCCTTGGATAAATGACTTGACCTCTCAGAGTTTCAGTTTCCTCGTGTGAAATGAGGACAATATGATTCACCTTACCTGGTGGTTTGTATGTTGCTTGGGTGTGTAATGATTAGTAGGGCAGAGGGCATCACACGGCGGGTGGGGGGAACCCACGGATTGTGCATGGCTGAACAGTGACTTGCGTACGAGGTAAACAGGTAAGAAGACGGGGCGGAAGCATGCAAGAAATAAAACTTCACGTAAAAATAAGTAAGCTGCAGAAAATTAGGATTGATGTGTGACTAGAATGCGCCAGAAATGCAACAGAAGGGGAGAGAACCAGCTTTTCTAATCCTTACTAAGCTGATTAGTTATTTCCCACTTATTGACTTTTAGGCCCCGCTATGGGTAATCTCATTTTTTTCATATTGGTTTCTTGTTTACCTCTAGAAAAGTTTTAATAATAACTCATATAAATAAGAAACCTGATTTTATAGTATAGAGATTTACAAGGACTGTCTTTAGGAGATTCTGCCATTTTTTTAGAACACAAGAAACTTATTTTGAAACTCTCATATGGTCTCCCAAAGTGCTTCCTAGAAATCTTTTTAGAACATTAATTTGGCAGAAAATAGACATCACAATTTGGTAAGAAGCCTAAAATCCTCATTTGTCCTTTGTTTTGGGGATAGTGTACTCCATTTAGGCGTGTGTGTGTGTGTGTGTGTGTGTGTGTGTTTGTGTGTGTGTGTGTTTGTACTTCAGTAAAATAGTGTTACATATTGCAGATGTTGGCTGAGGACTCTTAAATAAACAAAAACTAAATAAGAAACAGCACCACTGTCATCCAACTATGCTGACCTGCTCAAAGGCTCCTCCTTACTCTCCTGTCGTTTCATATTCACAGATAGCTGTTAGCACTAAGCCTCCCGCCAAGAATTTCTTTCTGATTTTCCAAGCACTCTTCCATCATTTAAACAGCACCTCCAATCTAATCAAGTCTGAACACCGATTGGGAAAAAACCTGTCCACTTGCATGTAAACCTCCAAGTTCTCCATCATTGGATCGGGATACCAGCTTCCTTGATTCTCCCAAGAATGGATGTGCCTGTCCCTTTAACTCGTAACATAGCTTCCCTTTATGTTATTTGTGGTTTATATCACTGTAGGTCTTTTTCCTTTAAATTAAAAAAATAATTATGAAGTGCTTCAAAAACAAAAGAATTTCAAAAATACTGGTATCAGACACCCACCCTCAAACTAAAACAGATGCTAATAAATTAAGGAATTAAACCTTGCAGGTGCAGCTAAATCTCCATCTCTGTCCTTTCCCCACTTCTCCTTCCAAAGAGATAAGCATGGTTCCTGGCACTGGGGGACTTCATTTCTACGAAATGTCTCAATAATTCTACTATGTGTATATATATATATATATATACATACACACACATATATATATATACACCCCCTCAAAACTCTACTTTGTCATAAGTCCAAAGTCGTATTTCTTATCTCCACACTGGCCAAGCCCCTAGGTTCCCGAGAGCAGCCACTGTGCCCTGATACCACCTCCCAGGGCCGCTGTCATGTCACCTCACGTCTCAATGGTTTTCAGTCCCTGGGGCATTTTGGGAACCCTGTGATGTCCCCTTCTCTCTTACAAACTTAGCTATGCATGTAAAAGTAAGCACTTTAGCCAGCATATCTGAGTGGCTTTAACAGGAATGTTTTCGGGTGCTGTTCCAGAAAGCAGAAGTTCTAGCTTGAGTTTCACGGACCCATCACTTTCCTGCAGTAGTTCTCTCACGCCTTGTGTTGCTGCTTTGATGGGACTGTGCATAACAGGTACCGTGTCTCCTATCAGTGTGGATTAGGGCCCTTATATCTGAAAGAGTGAGTCTCTCAGACCTGTTTTCTTCGCTACCTCCGAACTATAAGATTCTGTGACTCTTAGGAACTGTAACATGAATGACAAGTACTTAGCATGTGACAAAATTTTTTTACAATAATGTGAACTAAATGTTAGCATAATACTGCATAAAATATTTTATAGCAAGCTTAAAAAAACAAATTTCATTCCCTTTGTTAAGAATACTTCCTAGAGGGGAAGGATATCGCTCAAATGGTAGAGTGCACGCTTAGCATGCATGAGATCCTGGGTTCAATTCCCAGTACCTCCTCTAAAAATAAAAGACCAAATTTAAGACCAAAGACCAAAAAAACCTAATTACCTCCCTCCTCCTCCACTAAAAAAGAAAAATTTCCTAGAACTGACCATACATATTTTCTAAAAAAGATATGTATGGTCATGAAGGAAAATGATTTGCTTAATAAACGTGGATGTCAGTTTTAGCAAATTACCTCAAAAGTGTGCCTTCTTTTCCTTGATGATGGGTATTTTGTGATCTTTTTCTTAATAAAGCTTCTTTTGCCCTCATCCACTCCTTAGTCAAGACCACTGCCAGGTTTTTAATTATAAAGCCACTTCCTTCATGGGTTGATGGAGGTGATTACTGGAAGGATAAAACTAGAAATCTCAGTTCAGTAAAGTTTCACCCTAAACATTGTTCTGAAAGAGTCATCTTTTGTTCCAGAAAACCTGGCGTGGGACTCTGACCCCTGGGCCAAGTTACACCTATGTTTTCCAATGTCTCTGATGCTTGGCTACAGTGTACGTGTTGTTCACTTAAAAGCCAGTAAAACTGAAGGTACACAATGGGCTCTTAGCCAGACTGAGGACTAACACTGAGTAATTTAAAATTCTTCCTGATCAAACGTGTCCTTGTGAGATTGGTGGAGATAACTTGTTCCTTGGGCTATCCAGCCGGGAACCACGCACCGATGCACCGTCCCAGATGGTTGGCCTGAGCTGCCCCCGGGGGTTGCATGAAGTGTCATTTACATGCCTGGGGCTTGGGGACCCCAGGCCACGCCTCTGCCAGCTCCCTCTTCCTGACGCAAGTCTGTACTCAGTTTCAAACCATGACTAAAAGCCTTTATGTTTTAAGAATATAATGGGATAGTTATATTCCCCCATTATATAGAAGGGATTGAAATACATTTTCTATCACTTGGCGGGGGATGGACATAAGCATAGGAAAACTGACTATGATGGAAAGTGAAGGAACTGTTAAAAGGGCAGTGGTGGGATAACCCTGGCAGATGATTCTGGAAGTTTCAAAGAAGTCTTGAGGTGGAAGTTTGTCAGTCCCGAGAGTCTGGGGGAAAGGTGAGCCCTTTAAGGTCCTTGTCACGCAGGAGTTGTAATTGGGGCTCTCTCTTGGAGTGCAGGAAAAGAATTCAAGTGACGTCCAGACCAAGTGACAGGAAACCTGGATTCCAGTCCTGGCTCTGCCTCACAGTGCCGTCGTGTGACGCAGGGCAAGACCCAGACCCTGTGGTCCACGGTCTCCTTTGTCTGGACTTCTGCCGAGGCTGGAGTGATGACCTGTGGTTCTTTTCGTCTCTGAAGAGCTTGCAGATCCTTTCCAAATACAGCCGATTTTAACTGTCTCCTGTAGTACAGGTGCACCTCTCGTGGAAGTCTGGGACACATCCGCCACCTTCATCTTCGGAGACACACTTTCTTCACCTCACTGGCTTACATGGGATTGAGTGACCTGCTCCTCTGTTCACTGGAAGCCATGTTGTTTCCTTGAGATTCACTCCTCCGTGGCTTTACGTTAGTTGAATGCTGACGTTAACTTTTTTACTTCTCTATTTTAGTTTAACTACTAGGGGCATCTATTAATGATATTTCAACCTTCCTACCATGCCACTGACCTGCATCTAGGTCCGTTTATTTGTTTGTGTATTCATTCAACAAACATTAAGTTTCTCCAGTGTTCCAAGCCCTGCAAAGGCTGGGATTGAGGTTGCAAAGTGGACAAGCATGTGTTCTGTAGTAATAATCACAACATTATGTACTCTATTCCAATAAAAGCCAACACAGTGTCATGAGACCACATAGGAAGCAGCTCTTTGCTCTATTATGTTCCTGAAACAGAAGATCTTGTCTCCTGACCCTTAAATCCACTACTAACCAATAAACCATATTCTGATCAAACTCTCTACTTGCTTCCATATTATTGAACAATTTTCCTTCTACTTCATATTCTGGTTAGTCACTGAAATACACCTAGTCACTTACTTCTCTGTCCCCATGTAGTTTCTTCAGAAAATGGCACTTACATTTGTTTCTGTTTTCTCAAATGGGTATCAGGTGCAAAATGTTAAGAAGTCAGCTACATTTGGAAATCACTCCACAAAGAAAAGTTGCTCTCTAAGGCATTGTACTTACTAGTAAAGACATAACAAAAATTAGAGATAAAAACGTAGTAGTCAACCAATTATATTTAGAGTTGGTTTATTCAAATGTATTTTTGTTCTTAATGGCCTACCCTAGAGGTATTTGAATGCCTCAGTGTTTGAATGTCCAGAGATAACCTGGAGATGTGAGATTTGTTCAGAGTGTAGCTAGAAATCAAGGGTGTGAATCTGTGAAGAGGAAAAGCAGAAAAAGAAATCTGCATAGAGGTATGACGAAAGATGACGACGAAATACCGTGTTTTTCTGAAAAGAAGACAACCTCTTTATCTACGTAGTTTAATTGGAAAAAGGGGGTGCACTGAAATTTGAGAAAATCAATATCTATTGATGAAAGGACGCAGTTGACGGTTAACATGTTTATTGATAGTTAAACACAGCATAGAATTAGTTAGATTAGAATTAGATTCAAACAATTTAACCATAGTTAAAGCGAGGAAGAATTTTAAGATAGAAAACACAGTGCCTGTAGTGAAAGTTATACAGAAACGTGAGGTATATAAGCTGAAGACAGTAATAGAGTCACGTGTCGGAAGGACTAATGCAGCAGAAGCCATGCGTTAGAAGGCAGGTGGGCAGTGGCCTGAGCTGTCCTTTCTTCCAACCCAGGAATGAGTAATACCCGCGGTGTGTCTGTTGGATTTTAAATGGTTCTTTGACCTCTTCTGGAAACTTTCAGAAATGAGGTGTTTTCTAATCTGAAAATCAGATTACATTCTCTAGGTCTTCTAATTGCAAGAATCTTCCTCATAGTGCAGCCAAATTCAGCCTCTTGTGCCATTTGCCTGGCTCTGGGCTCTGAAGACGCGCGAGGCCAACCCATTCTTTCTTCACTGTGACAGCCCTTTGTGAATACTTGAAGAATCTGGACATGCTTTTTCTGAGTTGCTCTTCTCAACCTCAGTATCTCCCAGTTTTCAAATCATCGTTCATAGGAGCTTGTTTCCGTACTTTTCAATATCCTGGGCCTCAGTTCCTCAAGGTTCCTTTGAAACTGTGGGGCTGAGACCTCTGACAAGGTCTGAGCATTGCTTGAAGGGCCAATGGGCTCTTATTCATCCAGCTCAAGGTTATGTTTCCTTTTGAAGGGTAGTCCTATCATGTTATTGTTTATAAAGAGAGTTTAGTATTTTTATTCCCAACCTTTCTGAGCCTTTGGTATATCTATTCTAGGGTTTTTTGTTTGTTTTATTTACAGACACTAATTGAGCACCATGCTGTTTCAGGTGCAATGTCAGGCCCTGGGGGCAAAAGACGGATTAGATTCAGGCTGGAGGATTTTATGATGTCTATGTGGGAGTGACAGACACGTAAAAAATAATTACAATGTGTCATGTGATAGAAATGTGAACTCAGTGCTCTAAGAATCTAAGAAAAGAAATGAACTGCCTGGGAGGTGGGCAGGGACTAGTAAAGACTAACCATTCATGCCTTCATTCAATAAATAAATGTTTTCTGATACACTTCTGTATGCGAGACTCATAGACACTCGTGTATGATTATGAATCCTCCAAGTATGGTATCAGGTCGTATTTTTCTGGTTTATCTCTGAAAGTTTAATGAAAGATTGTGAGAACTTCCTTGCTACATTCCCTTGGTCTTTTCATCTTGTAATACAAGAAGAGGTTAATATCGTGAATAACTATTGGTTCCTAACGATTACTAATTTATTTTCAAAGTACTGAAAAACTACTTGTTTTATAACTTGCTCTTGGATTCGAATATCAAGTAAAACCCATGTTGTAGTTTTACAGTTTCTAGAATATGCTTCTCCCCTTTCTTTGGAATTTACCATTTCTTCCCTTTGTTGTAATTTCTCCAAGACCAATAAAGGCAGTTTCATGATCATGTCTACATTTTCTCCAGATGCTCGTTTATGATTTGTTTGGCTGTGAGGACTGGAACTCAAAGTGGCTGGGTGCTCTCTTACTATCTCTTCCTTACACTAGGCATTTATTCCGTCTAACTCATGTTGTAATTTTAAAATTAAGTTTACTGATTACGACAACAGACAGAAAATACTTGTGAGGAATTCAGTACCCTGACCACAGTATTGAATCCATCCCTCTTTCATTCAGTGGGTATTTATGAGTGTGAGTTGGGATCCAGATGCTGGCTTTGGATGTACCTGAAAAGAAACATCTTTAGCTCAACAATTTGTACTTTTATGCCCTTAGCTGTGGTTCATTCTGGGCTTCTAGCCTTCCTGCCACAGAATGCACAGATTTGGGCTGCTTTCATGTTATTTCTTCATTAAGTTTCTGTACCTCTGCTTCTGAAGTCCCAGTGTCTTTATATGTTTCTGTTTTTATTTTTCATAAGGATCACTGGGGGCGTGGGTTCAGAATATTTTTTAAGCTCTATTCCTTTTAAACTCCCTGGCCAAAAAAAAAAAATAAAAAAGTACTCATCTTTTCTTTGAAATAGTAACAAAGGATAAGAAAAAGAATATAGGCAAATTGTTGGGGGAGAACATTACACGGTTAACATGTAAATAATAAGAGAATGAACAATGGTCTAGGCACCGCACTCGGTCGAAGCTAGTCTGTACGTGGCTGCGAGTTGTGAGGGGAGCTCCCTGTCTTAAATATGCTTGATCTTTTTTCTTTAGTGCTTAACTTATTTTTTGAATATACATTTTTAGTATAATACCTATTCACATGATGTAAAACATAAGAAGTATAAAAACTACACAGTGAAAAGCCGCCCTCCTTTTCTTACATCCCGTCCGTCCAGTTCCTGTCCTCTCTTGCCCCGCTGGTGACCACAATTATTTTCTTTATCCATACATAAGTAAATATGAATACAGATCACCTCTTTTACACAGAAGGTAGCATATTATAAAAATCGTTTTGAACCTGCTTTTTTACACTTAATATATCATAGTGCTTTCTTCATGTCAGTACACAGAGAAGGTCTTTGCTGTTTCTTAAGGATACATGTATTCCATCGATACGTGTACTATTATTTACTTACCTACAACCCTACTGATGGACATTTAGGTTGTTTCCAACATTTCATTATGACAGACAGTGCTGTAGTGAATAACCTGGTGTATGTATTATTCCCAGTATAAGCCAGTATAGCTGCAGAATCTGTTTCCAAAAGTGGAATTATGTGTATTTGTAATTTGGATAGAGAGTTGCCAATAATACGGATCCTCCAATCACACAAGAGTACCTGTTTTCCCATAATCTCACGAACAGAAGTTTTGTCCAACTTAATTTACTGCTAAAGCTTATTATAAACAGATTTTATAACCAACAGATTTTTTAAATCTTCCCTGATGCCTACAGCTATGACCTTTCTTCATACCCTTTGTGGAGAACATACCACTGCTCACCTCATTTTCCCTAATTTCAGAGCATAAGGTGCCACTTGTCATCTTCTCGCCTCAAGCTTGCATATGCAACAAGGATCATGTTTATCAAGGTGTTTTTCTCTTTTACATTGCCTTATGTTCAAAATATCCCTATTGTGCAAGGGATATGCCTGTAGAGGGTTAGGTTTGTTGTGGCAGAAATGCAAAGTGAAAGAAGGAATTGTTATTTACCTTTCTAACATCCAAAGCCAAGTTTGTTTTTTTGTTGAAGAAAGAAAAGGGATTTTTAATATTTTTTAGTTCTCATTGACATACCAAAATTTAGATCTTACAGACTATCAAATATACTAAAATCTACTTCTAATTTAATACATCCAAGAAATATCTACCTGTCCTCAGTGAAAATAAAAGGAATTTTGTATGCAGTATACATAAGTATGTGTGTAATATTTTCAGGATGTCATAAGAAATTAACAAAAGGAGTATCACTAGGCAAGGTGGCCAAGTGATTTTAATGAAACAGACCTGGTTATTTAGTGTGTGGATAAGAGATACTGTGCTGCAGGGTAAAGAACAAACATCGTAGTTTTAAAAACTGAACTTAAGAATAATAAAAGGCATTAGTCATTTTCTAGGTTTGGGCTGTCTGCACCAGAGGTTCTTTAACACGTGGATTCTTTTTCCACCTTTGACCCATTCAGAATGTTCTAACACTCTGAAAAAGTGGTGCACTGATAATAAGAACTGGAGAATGCTAGGGAGGAGGGCAGGGTTCAGTGGCTACCGAGTGAAGACAAAGGGCTGATTTGTTGCTCTTTTAGTTGCTAGAAAAGATCATTAAGGCCGGATAGGATGCACGTGGTAAAGGAGGGCACCTAAACAAACAGGTATTGAATTTGGAGAATGCCTACAAGACTGTTCTGGGCTACGTTCCCAGGGCAGACTCAGAAGTTACCTGCCCCTGCCAGGTCCCTACTAATCTCTTCCCCTCAGAAGGGAACATTTTATCCATGGCTGTACGAGGTGCCTCTTGAAAGCTCCAAGTCTGATTTTTTTCCCCTATATGCTTAACTGGTAAAGTGTGAAGTTTTGAGTAATTACATTAAGTAATTTTTGATGATGGAATGAATCCAGTGTTCCCTGAAACTGCCCTCGTGGCCCCATATGAAGGAAAGACTTCACAGACACTTCAGTGTACCTACAACTGAGAAATTGATGTCAGTCTCTAGATTCAGGCTGATGGCTCCTGGAGAGAATGCAACTTCATGCTGAATTATAAGACATGTGGGATGCCATCTGTGAAATAAGAAACTGAACACCTTATTTAAATTCTTGGTTTTCTCTTAGCCTTTAATCAGAAACGTAAACGAGGTGCTTGGTATATTGTTCTGGAATAAACCACTGAGGCTTCTTTGCCTTTCCTTTTCATTTTGTACTGATGAAATGTAGAAAATATGCCAAGTGCTGCATCCTGCACTTTTTACCGCAGGCATTTAACAGAACGGCAGCTTTCGATGTACGTGGACCTGTCAGTTGCACACACTCAGTACCTGCTGCGTGGCAATTTCAGGTTACCATCTTCCCCATCGTGTACTCTCCTCTAATGAAGCTTCCATTATTCCATTCGAATAGCCATGTTCTGCAAATGAACTTATTTACAAAACAGAAACAGATTCACAGACATAGAAAACAAAGAAGACTTCGTGGGAATTACTTATTTTATACATCTGAATTTCACTTCACTAAGACTTAGTGGTGAGGACTTAACCCTGCTCAGCCCAGGAATTAGAGGTCTGGCAAACCTTGTTGGAGCTGTCAGAGCCACCAGGGGTGCTCAAATGACCCAAAGGAAGAGGCGGGAATGGCAGAGACCAGTAAATAACAGGAGCAAGAGCTGGTACCAGCTCTGGTTTAATTGGAGAAAATAAAGAAGTGTGATATTATTGACTGTCAAGTGTTGGGGAGCGCTGCATATCTAATATCCTGTAAAAAAAAACAAAAACAAAAACAAAAAAACAAAAAACCGGTGGCTCGCCACTGCCCACAGAAATAAAAAAAATCTAAAATTGCTTTAGAGGCATGCCAGGCTCTCTACATGAAGCTCCACATCTTTCCTTGGAATTTCAAACCCACCGTCCCCCCAGCCACCCTGGTTCCATTGCCGTCCCCTGATGTGATTTTGCTTGGCCGCCTCCCTGCCTTTACTCTGTGGTGACATTGGGCAGTTCGGGATTTTTGATGGGTTCCATGTGTGGGGAAGAACCTTTGACCCTTGACTTCTCACAGACCTATTGCCCATCTCTCTCCTTTCTATCTCCTTATTTCTCACCACCCACTACCTCCCAACCCAGTATCTTCCTGCATCACATAAATACTCAATATCTCAGTAAAAAGAATCTCACTTTGCAGCTAATCAAACATTTAAATACCTTGTCATTTCTTTACCTGATATAGTCATTCGTTCACCCAATAAATACTCAACAGATACACCAGGCACTATGCTTGGTCCTAGGAATTCAAAGAGGAATAGGCCATGGATCCAAAAAAAAGCCTGCAATTCTGAAAGAAACTGAGAGAACTAGATTCCCAAGAAGAAGGCTCATCTTTGATTGTGAAAGTGATTTGATTTTATGGTTGCTTGTTTATACCTGTTTGGAAGAGTTCCGGATTACAAGTGACGAAAAGATGTTTTGAAGACTTTTTTGCGTTTGCCTCATTGACACAATCTTTGTTTGCTTTAAATATTGAACAATTAATAACTGTTCCTTATCATCCATTGTGGTACTTTATGCATTTTTAGTAAGAACAATAGTTAAAGGGCCACACACTCTGACGCAGGATCTCTCAAAGTCCACTTTCCCAGTCCACTGTCTTTGAAGCATGAAAAGCCTGAAACAGAATGTCACGGGAGAGATCATTTAGCCAAAGTAGGAACATTAAACAGCGTATGGGTCATAACTTGAGAAAGTCTGGGTATAGGCATGTGAACATGATTTTTTTTTCTTTCAACATAGGTGCCAAAGGAGGGAAGGACAATACATTGGACAGTATCCCATTAGAACAAAAACTATATAAGACAAATAAAGGCCAGAGGTTTTATTTTCCCAAGAGATTAAATCTGGATGGGCAAAGATGATGGTGTCCCAAAGGACAGAGACATCCCCTGGGGAGATGCTGAACACGTCTCAAATTAATGTCTCCAGTCACACCTGAGTATTCTTTTGGCTGGAGTATTTTAATAGATACTTATTTTGAAAAAAAAAAAAAAGAGGCATAATAAAATCTATCAATTTTAATTCTGAAATTTCTAGGATATGATTTCAGTTCATTTCCCATGGATTTTGCTCTTTTCTACGATGATGTTTAATATGCTTGTCATGAGAAAGAAGTATTTTCTTTTAGGTTCACTACCTGGACAGTGGTAAATAGATGATGTGGAAACTTACCTGACATGATGAAGTACTTTCTGAAATATAAATTACCTTCTCTCCATAACATTTGGTTTATGACTTAAGGATTGCCTATTTATTTTGATTTTCCCAGCCCCTAGAGTTTATGGGGAGAAATGTTAGCTCTGACCAAAAACAAAATGTTTCCATACATTATATTGTTAGCTAAGTTTTCACCTTGAATTTTCTACATATGGGTTATGATTTATGCATGAATGGTTCAGCCATTACTTTTGGAATATTTGGAATATGGTTGGTTATATTAAATAGATCTGCCACTGGAACATGCCCAAGTTACAGAAAATAATAGTTAGGAATAACATCTTCTATGTGTGTAGCACATTATGCATTCATGTGTAGTTTGATATTTAATTATGAAGCCAAGCATAGGAGTCAAATAATACTATTATTCCCAGTTTGCAAATGAAAAAACTGAGACTCTGAGTGGTTATGTAATTTACTAAGAAACACACCTATCGATGGCAGAGTTCAAATCAAATTGTTTTGACTCCAGATCCAGCATTGAGTCTATTTTTTCCTTAAAAATTATTACTTTTTCTGTTTCTCTGAGACAGTATGTCTCTGGAATCTGGAGACCTGAACTTAAATCCCAGTCCCACCATTCACTAAACATGTGGCTTAGACAAGGTACTTGACCTCACAAAGCCTTAGATCCTAAGACCGTACTGTCCAGATGATGATTGACCTACATCTTGGGATTGTGAAGATTAAGTCAGATCATACTTGTAAAGCTCAAGCATGCAGGAACCACTCAATAAATGTTGGCTGTTTTAATTTTTATTCTCAGAAAAATTCTTAGGGAAATGTTTTAAGAGTTGGTATGAGATTTCCACTCTTTGAACTCTCAAGTTTCAGAATGTCTGGCCCAATTCTTCAACATTTTTTCTTGTTTTCCCCACCACTAATACTCTTTGGCAAAGATGTCTAACCATGCACGAGTCCCCCAAACTCCATATTTCTTTCTTTCCCGTGGTTCAGTGCACAATGGTTTAGCTAATTGCCCAAGAGCACAGACAAAAACCTAGTAGTAGAGATAAACCTAGAATGTCCTAAGGGTTCATTAGTTAGGCAGCAAAACTCAATATTTCTATTTGGTGTTCTCTTACCACACCTAGCAATGACCTTGTAATTCCACATGTACCACATTAAGAGTTAGTCCTCTTTTTCCATCTCTTCTACAGTATGAATTTCTCTTGCTTATAATTCAATTTAAATGACACTGTTGGGGAAATTCTCAAGTAATAAATCCAGAAATGTCAACCTTACTCTTCTGGAACTATAATTAGATGTATGTTAGAATTTACCACTCTATCCTACTGGTCTCTTAAGTTCTTTCATATTTTTGGTCTCTTCCTCTGTCTGGGCTGTATTCTGGATAATGTCTTCAGATGTATCTTCCAGTTCGCCAATTCTTTCTTCTAGCTGTATTGAATTTGTTGTTAAATCTATTTCTAACTTCAATTATTGTATTTTTATCTCTAGAAGTTTGCTTCTTTGCCTAATCGATTTGCATATCTTTTAACATTTCTGGTTCCTTGAACATATTCTTCAATCTTGTCTTTTATTTATTTAAACATGGTATATATGGTTATTTTGGAGTCTGTATTCACTAACTCCATTATCCAAAATTCTTGGTGGGGGTCTATTTTTGCTGTCTGTTGTTTCTGTTAATTGTTTCTCATGATACCTTATTTCCTTTTGTATTTAGCTAGCTAGATTGTGTGTGTGTGTGTGTGTGTGTGTGTACTACTTATTTTCCTTGGAATTTTGTGTGTGACAGTTCTTTGAACCCAAGGCATTTATGCATTTGTTTAGAGAGGTTTGGCATCTACTTGTACCAGAACACGACCTGAGGGTACTACCCATCAAAGATCACTCCAAATCAGAATTCTGGCCTGAAATGCTTTGGACTACCTAAGTGGTGTGAATTTGAGCTCCAAGCTAACGTAAAGCTGATTTGTACACCCGGATTTTAACAGAGATTCTTTTCTTCTCTGTTTATTACCTAAATTTGAAAATATACTATTTATTTGGTATTTCCTTGTGTGTAGAGGAGTGGGTGTCATTTTCTATTCGCTTACACTAAGGGTGTAGCCCTTTGCAGTCTCAACTTTACGTTGGAGAGGAAGTCAGACTACGCCCCATCCAGGAGCAACCTCTAGACTCTACCAGCACCCGGTGTGGTCATGAATATCAAAGCTAAAGTTCATGCAGTTTAGCAAGTGGCCCAGAGACAGAAAGTCAGCTGCAGTGCTCCACTTAACCATGAGTTCCTTCACCTAGGTTTTAGGTCCAAGAATTTAAATATTTTATCTAGAATGTTTAAGTTGTTTCCAGCAGGAGGGTCAGTCCACGTACCTCTTGTCCATATTGCTCAAAGCAGAAGTCCCTCCCCATATTTTTACTGATTCCATCTTTGTTTCAAATTTGGTATCAATTTGGTAAAATTGGCAACTGGAAGAAAAGAAATTGGATCCAATAAAAATCAGAAACATGTGGCTAAGCAGTCAACTGAGTTACTCCTTCTAGACGATCATACAGTTCATGCATCTGAACTCACTCTACAATGGTGACAGTAACTGTCTTGCCAGGATGGCAATCACACTGGCCCTCGCTCAGAGGAAAGCCTCAGACTGATTCCATGCAGGCTTCCAAGATACACAGGGCCCTCAGCCTCTGGCTTGATGTGTCCAGAACTGCCGAGTATCAGACTGAGAGTTGCCCACACTAGAAGGGCAGGCAGACAGACAGTGGGGAAGGATGGGGGCGTTACGTGGACTCTTTGGGATACAGTGGAGCTTATCCAGAGAAGTTCAAAGAGAAAGGGCTAAATTGACCAGCAGGTGTTCTCCCCAGAAAGCAACAAGAAAGATAGATCTGGGTTAATGAAGCTTCTCTGCAGCTCCCTAGGCTCTTGCCAGAAGACCTTTCACCTTGACCCCACTGCCCCAACCACAACTTCTACCCTCTTCAGCTACAGTTTTCTGCCCTCCGGCCTCTGCTCCTCTTCTGTTCTTTTCCAGTCTGATGTCATTTATCAAGCAGAAAAATCTCTCTGTATAAATAGGCGTCCAAATCTTTTTCTGTGGAGCAGTTTTCATAGCCTTCTCAGCAAGACGAAGACAAATTTGGAGCTGTGGGTTAAGGCCATAGTTTCAAGATTTGTTTTTAAACTTTCCTGAACTGGTTAAATACTTAGAAAATTAAAAGTACATACAAAGAATATTCACTTTTTTTTGGTTTTATAAGTTAGAATGTAATTTTTTAAATGACTGCAAACTAGTTTCTGCTATTGTATCCGTTTACTGCATGAGAAACCAGTCAAAATGCAGCAGCTTAATGCACGTTTATTGTTGCCCTACATCCGAGGCTCTTCACATCTGGGCCTGCTCGCCAGGGGCTGGGCGGCCCAGGACGCGCTCATTCACACGCCTGGGCTCTTGGTGTGGGCAGCTCGGATGGATGGGGCCTACTCCACGTGGTCTCTCATCCCAGGAAGCCAACCCAGGCTCGCTCATGTGTGGCCAGAGGGTTCTCAGCAGCAAAGGAGGAAGCCCCCGTGCACAAGTCCCGTTGCCAAAGCAAGGCACATGGGCACGCTCAGATCTGAGGGCTGGAGAGACAGTCCTCCTCTTGCTGGAAGGCGCTTCCAGGTCCTACCTCAAGTGAACAAACAGGAAAGGATTGTGATCATTTATCCTGCAGTCGACTGCAATTATAAGTATCATTTCATAGAAAAGAAGTATCTTACCAAAAAAAGGATAAAAATTCCTTAAGTGTCAAATATTTTTAGCTTTATGAAAAAACCTCACCACATTGTCCTTTATTATTATTACTAATACCAGGAACTGTTGAAAACTTCATTCCTGTCCCATTATTTTAGAAAACAGTGCTGGGAACTCTGATGTTAGGAAACTGAATCTGGCAGCGTTGCCTCGGATTAGAGAGAAGGGTGGGAGACTAGAGGGAGGGAGGCCAGATAAGAATCCAGATAAAAGATAACGTGAGAGCATGAAGTGGCCGTTGAAATAATGAGGGAGCAGGGAAATATGATAAGTAGCTCAGGGAGGCTGGGCTGTGTGCGTGTGTGCGCGTGCGTGTGTGCGTGTGCGTGTGTGTGTGTAAGTGTAAGGGAAAGGATGGAGTCCTGATTCTGGGGATTCCACTTTGGGATAATCCAAAAACTTGATAAGCATCCCGTATTGGTTTTCTATTATTGAGTGACAAGCTGCCACTAACTAAGCAATTTAAAACAACACCCACGTTTTATCTCACAGTTTGCTTGGGTGAGGAGTCCTTGTTGTCTGTGAGCTGGGACCCTGCTGTCTTCAAGCCAGCAAGGGGACGTCGAAGCCCCCACGTTGCTGCCAGATCTTCTGCCACCAGCCCGAGGAAGCGCTCTGCTTTGAAGGGCTCGTGTGATCAGATCCACCCTACTCGATAATCTCCCTGTTTTAAGGTCACTTCTGCCATGTGACATAACACTGCATAACACGATCGTGGGAGTGGTATCCCATTCATGGGTTCTGGGGATTAGGGCAGGACAGCTTTGGGGAGCAAGTTTAGAAATTCTGCCTACCAAGTCATCTCTTGGAAAAGGATCATGATACAATTAGATTTTTTTTCATGAAGATATAATTTTATTGTGAAATCATTATCATCTCACAGGATTATTGTTTGACGCATATATTAACAATAAGAAAATGGGTTGTGAATATAAAGAGCTGGAATGAGCACAGACCCACAGACTTGGACTTCGAAAACCACTTCCACTCCTTACAAGCCGGATGACCTTAGGCAGGTCAAGTGGCATCCAGGGAACATCTGTCCTCCTGAGGGTTTTATTACTGCCTGCCACTAGGTGTCACCTACACAGCTGGGAGAAGATAGGCTCCTGGTGGCTGTTTCCTCTCTCTCGGGGGCTGAGCTGGACAGAGATCTGTGAAGCCTCCCTGTTGTGGATTCCAGAATTCGAGCTCCTCGTCCCGGGGGATTCGGAAGCTTGGAGGGACCTTGAGGAACCCAGTTCTTCCAAAGGTGCGAGCCACACATGGGAAGGGGCTTATCGTCTGTGCAGTAGCGGGTGGGGATACGGGTGGCGATGAGGAGACGGGCTGGGATGCCTTTGTTAGGCTTTGCACAGTCCTTCACCAAGATCCTGCGGCCTGTCTGGTTTTGGCAGGGAAGTGAAGCTTTTTCTTGCCCTGCCCGCCTCAGCAGCATGGCTTGGCACCTTCGAGACAGGAGTGGATGATACGGGCCAACTGTGAAAACCAAAGTGCTGGCATTCAGGGTCCCCGAAGGAGGGGTGGAACTCCTTGTTGCAAAGGCCCACGTGACACTTGGCTGGACCATGTTCCCTGTTGTTCTTCACTGGGTCAAACAAACAAACTTTAGATACACCTCGGGGCCCCCAGGTTTCCAGGTCAGGAAGCTGGCAGGAGAGGGCAGAGCCGTGTAGATTTGAGCCCAGGCCCACTGCGTGCAGGGTGCCAATAGAATATAAGACTTGCCAAAGAGAACTCTCTTGCAGGATGTAGGATGCAGGCTTAGAAGGAGATGCCAGCTCTAAATTGATGCTTGTTACCTGTTGCGGTGAATGAGCTACAATGAGGGGATGCATGTCTGTGTTTGCTTCTTTAGCACCAGACTCCAATTATCCAACTCCTCTAGCAGTAACTGCACATGTCTTCATTAACCAGTACCACTGAGGGAAATACAGACCTCACCAGTTCAACAGTATGTTTTATTAATGCATATACTCTCTGTGCAGAGATCACTGATGTTTCAACAGCTTAATGGTACATGGAAGGCTTCAGCATTTTAAAAGCACACAGAAAAATGTAGAAGGTGAATTATAAGGGAATTGATTTTTTTTTCTTACCTTGTGTTATGGGAAAGTTAGTCTTGAGAGTTATCCCCAGAAGCTGGAGTCTGCAGCCTTTTATGACTTTCTCAAAAGGACATTAGAATATGAAGAAATAACAGGAAAACAAATCAGTTGTGACTTTGCAAAAGACATTTATCCAAGCAGATAATACAATAACTAAATCAAATAGTCAAGAGATGCAGACAGTGTAAAGGCCATGAAGGCCTGTACGTCTTAAGGTTCCAGCAATCCAGTGGGAGGCTGGGATCTGTGAACACCCGGGGGCCCCTGGCCCTCCCCTCGGCTGGCTTGTTCTCT
Organism: Camelus ferus; assembly: GCF_009834535.1. NCBI lineage: Eukaryota > Metazoa > Chordata > Mammalia > Artiodactyla > Camelidae > Camelus > Camelus ferus. The sequence goes on along the minus strand of NC_045709.1, from coordinate 17,614,875 downwards.
GGTAGGGACCTGGGTTTTAGTCAAGGACCTATTTCTCCTTGCCAGTGAGTCTCGGCTTGTGTCTGTAACATGAATTCATGAAGTGTAAAACCCTGGGATCTGTGCACATGCCCGTGTCTTTTCTTAACGTCATTTATAATCAGATCCTTTTTCCTGTTTCAGTTCTGCCTTGACAGTCCTGAGTAGGTTTATTTTTTATGCTAGAAGTAGATTTGGTGATGAGAGGGTTTTATTTTTTATGTTAGAAGTGTATTTGGTGACGAGAGAGATTTCCAGGTTTTGCAAAAGGAGTAAGAAGGATGAATGGCGTTTTCAAGTTTTTACTGTGGATCAATATAATCCTCATTATGACCCTTTGAGATAGACTGTTACTAGGATCTCAGTTTATAGAAACCTAGGGCTCAGGAGGGTCTAGTGATGTTCCCAGGGACGTGGCTAGGATGGGACGGAGCAGGACTCCTAGCTGGGCCGGAGGACTCCGGACACCACTTTGGGGCGTCTGCCCATGGTGTTTGTCAGGAAGTGTGTGCTCAGCTGAGCCTGTGGCCGGAGCCTGCCACGTCCCCATGGACAGCATGTCCCCGTGGACAGCACGACACAGGCTGGCAGTCCTAAAGGGGGGGTCCCCAGCCCTTCAAATGTATGAGATGGGCTTTCGCCTTCGGGCCGTCTTTCTACCGCCCATTTCAAAGGAGGAACTGGTTTTTCCAAGCCCCACTCTCCTAATTTGCAAAATGGGTTGAATTTTTCCTCTACTTAAAATATATAAAATATAGGAACCTCAGACCACATAACGTAGTCATGTGCTCATGAAAATATCTTGAATCACCTCGTATCAGGCGTTATTGTAATTTTCTCTTATAATTCAGCTTTAATACATAGATGAGGCCTAAATTCTATTTTTCCTTGAAATTACCATGCCATTTTCTGATAAGAATTACTTTTAGATTCTTTTTTAAATACCGTAGATTGTATTTTGCTTCTTGACAGATATTTTGTGAGTTTTGTGTTTCCTCTGGAAAAGGGGGTAAGGGGGTACACCATTGAAAAACAACTTTAGAGCACTTTCTTGCTCGCCCCTAAGATAGCATTTAATGGAGAATCTCTACTCCCAGGGCTGTGCTGGCATCCTCACTCAGCCGAGTGTGCGGGAGCATTTTGAGATGAATTCTTAATCACATAGAATAAATTCTTCTAAGAGCAGAGGCCAGGCTGAGGGGAAATATGCTCCCTGTTCGTAAAGATTACCTTATTTGTCCATGAGAAAACCTCTCCTCTAGGGGTCACGTTTTCTCCCAGAATATTCTAGAATGTGACTTAGAAGAACACAGTAAATCAAATCTCGTCTCCTGCACATTGGTGAGTGTCACGGCCAGGCCATGACACAGTGGCCTGGTTGCATAGATTAAGCTGCTGAGTGACTTCTCCTGGCGGCCACAGAAGGCATCAAGTGTCACCTCGGAAATGGACCACAGGCCGGGATGCTCTCTGACTCAGAAGCAACCCAGATCTATGCAATAAAAGATAAAAAATGGCAACCAGTTTGGGTGGATCACCTTTCTTAAACTCAGTCAAACTTTTATTTTAAAAAAAGTCAAAATTCTTTTAGTCTCTCAAAAAAGAGACGTTATCTTCTACTCCAAAAACAGCCAGAGTTAGACTTGTGTACAAAATGCATGTTTAGTTGGTGACACATTGGAGAATTGTTTTTGTGAAGTAGCATGTTCCTTTTCTTCCCCATAAAATAATTTTTGAGCTGTAACTTTTGTTCAGATTATTAATGTGTCAGGTTTTGTACCCTAGCCAGTATGATTTTATTTAGCCTTATTAAAGTGCTGTGAATGTCAGAGTGGCTCAGTTCCTGTTTAAACCTTCCTATGCTAACATCATATATCCATCTGAAATTCCAAGATCGTGTGCCTCAAAATAATCAACAGGCAGATCATTTATTCAAAACTCAGTTTCCCTCTTCCCAAAGCTTAGGATCTTATTTATTCTTATTGTAAAACTGCTTAAAAAAACAGAACTGTGGAACTGCCCCAAATGAATCTTTGTTAATTTACTGAATATATATATACACGTGACTTTGATTTTGGTATTGATACAGAATCAGTTCAGCGATGGTCTTCGTGTGAATATTCCTGCTCTCGCCTTTCCCTATTTCCTGTCTTTTCTTCCTCTGCCCTGTGTTTCAGCCCACATCACTTCTCTAGTTGAACCATCTTTCTGGTGGCCCACCAGCAGGCATACCCCTGGGAATTAGATGAACTCTACCTACCTTCTCTCTTGAATTCAGGGTACTAGGTGTCCGGGTACTCCTAGCATGCAAGAAACTGCACAGAGCATTTGCATGTTTAGCTATGTTGCAAGCATGTGAGGGCAGGGGTTTATTTTATACCTTTCTGGGTTCCCATTTTTTAAAAGTATGTCTTGATGGCTTAAATTATTTTATCTTCTTACCTTCTGACTCCTCTCTTGAGTGATTTTTTTCATTCCTCTTAGGTGGACTGTAATGGCTTGTTCTACGTGGCAGTTTATGGTAAAATTTTTCTCTCTTCATCTATGTCTGCCTTTATTCTCTTTTCCCAAATCCACACCGATGTCACTCACTGCAGGGAGAACTCAGAGGTCAAATGGGAGCTGCTGAAAATGTCCAAGGCGCAGAAGCACAGCTGACTGTAGGAAGCCCCATCGTGCCATGCAGAGATAAAAGGGGAAAAACTCGAAAAAAGGAATTTAACCTGTTAGTATCAGGAACTTTGTCTTTAAATTTTTTTGGAGCCTAGAACTAGTGATTCTCAACCTCTTAGACTCCACTTCCCTTTTATTACAAATATTTTGTCACATCCCCTTTATTTTTCTGAAATGAAATTGAAAGATAATACAATTCACCTACCCATATAATTTCTTTTTAAAAAATCCATATTTTAATATTCATATCTGGATCTCATATCTGTAATATAAAAAGAGAAAGGTAAGGAAAGTAATTGGTGATAAACTACTTGGAATGTCAACACCCTCAGTACTCTGACACTGTTACATGGACAGACACACTGAAATAGTCAGATACACGCACCTGTCCGAGAGCCACCATGAATGCACAGTTTGGAGGTAGCAACGAACATAATACGTTGGAAGGGAGGCATCAGGGGAGTGGTCCAGGAGGTGGCCGAGAAAGGATAGTGGTGGTAGTGATGGTGGCTGGAAGGAGTTTGCCTGTCGGGGAGAAATGTAAAGAAAATGGACTATACTTCAATAAATACATATTTCATATATATATGTGTATATGTGTGTGTGTGTGTGTGTGTGTGTGTGTGTGTGTGTGTGTATAAATTGTTTGGCAGATTGGGGACCAGACTGATTATTTACTTTTGACCAGAATTACTGAGAATTACTTTAAAAGACCAGATGTTATCTGTGAGTTCCATTTTTAACAAATACATTCCTCAGGGATTTGTTTTTTCATTTTACTTCTTGTGTCAGTGAAAACACAGTGTTCGTGGTCAGATTTTGGACTGAATGCTAGTGATCATGTTATGCAAGTATCTGGAAACAAGAATTAGAAAAGAGAAAATGTTATCGTTTGTCATTATTTTATTTTATTATTATAGTTTATTATTTTGTATTGCCTTCATTCAGTTAAGTCATGTTAGAATAGCTGGGCACCCAAAGTTAGAGGCAGGCTGTGTGCTGAGCTATGCTTGGGGTTGGAATCGGAAGCCACAGCCGTACCACCTTAGGCAGTAACTTCTCCCTGATGAACCTCAGCTTTCCCATCTTTAGAATGGGGATAATACTGCCCTCATAAACACACACAGGTCTTTGAATTAAGTGCAATAACATGTAAATTAGCACATTGTGTGGCATCTAGGAGGCACTTAATAAATATTAAGTCTCTTATTAGACTAAGATATTTAACCCCGTTAAGAGTGGGTGAAATTTGTGTTCCATCACAGAACTAGTAAAGTTTATGAAAATTACATCTCATCA